>NC_133417.1:24419375-24751562 GCF_049350105.2 Macaca mulatta | reverse complement strand
ACTTAGGATTGTCTTGGAGATGCGGGCTCTTTTTTGGTTCCATATGAACTTTAAAGCAGTTTTTTCCAATTCTGTGAAGAAACTCATTGGTAGCTTGATGGGGATGGCATTGAATCTATAAATAACCTTGGGCAGTATGGCCATTTTCACGATATTGATTCTTCCTATCCATGAGCATGGTATGTTCTTCCATTTGTTTGTGTCCTCTTTGATTTCACTGAGCAGTGGTTTGTAGTTCTCCTTGAAGAGGTCCTTTACATCCCTTGTAAGTTGGATTCCTAGGTATTTTATTCTCTTTGAAGCAATTGTGAATGGAAGTTCATTCCTGATTTGGCTCTCTGTTTGTCTGTTACTGGTGTATAAGAATGCTTGTGATTTTTGCACATTGATTTTGTATCCTGAGACTTTGCTGAAGTTGCTTATCAGCTTAAGGAGATTTTGGGCTGAGACAATGGGGTTTTCTAAATATACAATCATGTCATCTGCAAACAGGGACAATTTGACTTCTTCTTTTCCTATCTGAATACCCTTGATTTCTTTCTCTTGCCTGATTGCCCTAGCCAGAACTTCCAACACTATGTTGAATAGGAGTGGTGAGAGAGGGCATCCCTGTCTTGTGCCAGTTTTCAAAGGGAATTTTTCCAGTTTTTGCCCATTCAGTATGATATTGGCTGTGGGTTTGTCATAAATAGCTCTTATTATTTTGAGGTACGTTCCATCAATACCGAATTTATTGAGCGTTTTTAGCATGAAGGGCTGTTGAATTTTGTCAAAAGCCTTTTCTGCATCAATTGAGATAATCATGTGGTTCTTGTGTTTGGTTCTGTTTATATGCTGGATTATGTTTATTGATTTGCGAATGTTGAACCAGCCTTGCATCCCAGGGATGAAGCCCACTTGATCATGGTGGATAAGCTTTTTGATGTGTTGCTGAATCCGGTTTGCCAGTATTTTATTGAGGATTTTTGCATCGATGTTCATCAGGGATATTGGTCTAAAATTCTCTTTTTTTGTTGTGTCTCTGCCAGGCTTTGGTATCAGGATGATGTTGGCCTCATAAAATGAATTAGGGAGGATTCCCTCTTTTTCTATTGATTGGAATAGTTTCAGAAGGAATGGTACCAACTCCTCTTTGTACCTCTGGTAGAATTCAGCTGTGAATCCATCTGGTCCTGGACTTTTTTTGGTTGGTAGGCTATTAATTGTTGCCTCAATTTCAGAGCCTGCTATTGGTCTATTCAGGGATTCAACTTCTTCCTGGTTTAGTCTTGGAAGAGTGTAAGTGTCCAGGAAATTATCCATTTCTTCTAGATTTTCCAGTTTATTTGCGTAGAGGTGTTTATAGTATTCTCTGATGGTAGTTTGTATTTCTGTGGGGTCGGTGGTGATATCCCCTTGATCATTTTTAATTGCGTCGATTTGATTCTTCTCTCTTTTCTTCTTTATTAGTCTGGCTAGTGGTCTGTCAATTTTGTTGATCTTTTCAAAAAACCAACTCCTGGATTCATTGATTTTTTGGAGGGTTTTTTGTGTCTCTATCTCCTTCAGTTCTGCTCTGATCTTAGTTATTTCTTGCCTTCTGCTAGCTTTCGAATGTGTTTGCTCTTGCTTCTCTAGTTCTTTTAATTGCGATGTTAGAGTGTCAATTTTAGATCTTTCCTGCTTTCTCTTGTGGGCATTTAGTGCTATAAATTTCCCTCTACACACTGCTTTAAATGTGTCCCAGAGATTCTGGTATGTTGTATCTTTGTTCTCATTGGTTTCAAAGAACATCTTTATTTCTGCCTTCATTTCGTTATGTACCCAGTAGTCATTCAGGAGCAGGTTGTTCAGTTTCCATGTAGTTGAGCGGTTTTGAGTGAGTTTCTTAGTCCTGAGTTCTAGTTTGATTGCACTGTGGTCTGAGAGACAGTTTGTTATAATTTCTGTTCTTGTACATTTGCTGAGGAGTGCTTTACTTCCAATTACGTGGTCAATTTTGGAGTAAGTATGATGTGGTGCTGAGAAGAATGTATATTCTGTTGATTTGGGGTGGAGAGTTCTATAGATGTCTATTAGGTCTGCTTGCTGCAGAGATGAGTTCAATTCCTGGATATCCTTGTTAACTTTCTGTCTCGTTGATCTGTCTAATGTTGACAGTGGAGTGTTGAAGTCTCCCATTATTATTGTATGGGAGTCTAAGTCTCTTTGTAAGTCTCTAAGGACTTGCTTTATGAATCTGGGTGCTCCTGTATTGGGTGCATATATATTTAGGATAGTTAGCTCTTCCTGTTGAATTGATCCCTTTACCATTATGTAATGGCCTTCTTTGTCTCTTTTGATCTTTGATGGTTTAAAGTCTGTTTTATCAGAGACTAGTATTGCAACCCCTGCTTTTTTTTGTTCTCCATTTGCTTGGTAAATCTTCCTCCATCCCTTTATTTTGAGCCTATGTATGTCTCTGCGTGTGAGATGGGTCTCCTGAATACAGCAGACTGATGGGTCTTGACTCTTTATCCAGTTTGCCAGTCTGTGTCTTTTAATTGGAGCATTTAGTCCATTTACATTTAAGGTTAATATTGTTATGTGTGAACTTGATCCTGCCATTATGATATTAACTGGTTATTTTGCTCATTAGTTGATGCAGTTTCTTCCTAGCCTCAATGGTCTTTACATTTTGGCATGTTTTTGCAATGGCTGGTACCGGTTGTTCCTTTCCATGTTTAGTGCTTCCTTCAGGATCTCTTGTAAGGCAGGCCTAGTGGTGACAAAATCTCTAAGCATTTGCTTATCTGTAAAGGATTTTATTTCTCCTTCACTTATGAAACTTAGTTTGGCTGGATATGAAATTCTGGGTTTAAAATTCTTTTCTTTAAGAATGTTGAATATTGGCCCCCACTCTCTTCTGGCTTGTAGAGTTTCTGCTGAGAGATCTGCTGTTAGTCTGATGGGCTTCCCTTTGTGGGTAACCCGACCTTTCTCTCTGGCTGCCCTTAAGATTTTTTCCTTCATTTCAACTTTGGTGAATCTGGCAATTATGTGTCTTGGAGTTGCTCTTCTCGAGGAGTATCTTTGTGGCGTTCTCTGTATTTCCTGGATTTGAATGTTGGCCTGCCCTACTAGGTTGGGGAAGTTCTCCTGGATGATATCCTGAAGAGTGTTTTCCAACTTGGTTCCATTTTCCCCCTCACTTTCAGGCACCCCAATCAGACGTAGATTTGGTCTTTTTACATAATCCCATACTTCTTGCAGGCTTTGTTCATTTCTTTTTCTTCTTTTTTCTTTTGGTTTCTCTTCTCGCTTCATTTCATTCATTTGATCCTCAATCGCTGATACTCTTTCTTCCAGTTGATCAAGTCGGTTACTGAAGCTTGTGCATTTGTCACGTATTTCTCGTGTCATGGTTTTCATCTCTTTCATTTCGTTTAGGACTTTCTCTGCATTAATTACTCTAGCCATCAATTCTTCCACTTTTTTTTCAAGATTTTTAGTTTCTTTGCGCTGGGTACGTAATTCCTCCTTTAGCTCTGAGAAATTTGATGGACTGAAGCCTTCTTCTCTCATCTCATCAAAGTCATTCTCCGTCCAGCTTTGATCCGTTGCTGGCGATGAGCTGCGCTCCTTTGCCGGGGGAGATGCGCTCTTATTTTTGGAATTTCCAGCTTTTCTGCCCTGCTTTTTCCCCATCTTTGTGGTTTTATCTGCCTCTGGTCTTTGATGATGGTGATGTACTGATGGGGTTTTGGTGTAGGTGTCCTTCCTGTTTGATAGTTTTCCTTCTAACAGTCAGGACCCTCAGCTGTAGGTCTGTTGGAGATTGCTTGAGATCCACTCCAGACCCTGTTTGCCTGGGTATCAGCAGCAGAGGCTGCAGAAGATAGAATATTTCTGAACAGCGAGTGTACCTGTCTGATTCTTGCTTTGGAAGCTTCCTCTCAGGGGTGTACTCCACCCTGTGAGGTGTGGGGTGTCAGACTGCCCCTAGTGGGGGATGTCTCCCAGTTAGGCTACTCAGGGGTCAGGGACCCGCTTGAGCAGGGAGTCTGTCCCTTCTCAGATCTCAACCTCCGTGTTGGGAGATCCACTGCTCTCTTCAAAGCTGTCAGACAGAGTCGTTTGCGTCTGTGCAGAGGTGTCTGTGTGTCTTAGTTTACTGTGCCCTGTCCCCAGAGGTGGAGTCTACAGAGACAGGCAGGTTTCCTTGAGCTGCTGTGAGCTCCACCCAGTTCGAGCTTCCCAGCAGCTTTGTTTACCTACTTAAGCCTCAGCAATGGCGGGCGCCCCTCCCCCAGCCTCGCTGCTGCCTTGCCGGTAGATCACAGACTGCTGCGCTAGCAACGAGGGAGGCTCCGTGGGTGTGGGACCCTCCCGGCCAGGTGTGGGATATGATCTCCTGGTGTGCCTGTTTCCTAAAGCGCAGTATTGGGGTGGGAGTTACCCGATTTTCCAGGTGTTGTGTGTCTCAGTTCCCCTGGCTAGGAAAAGGGACTCCCTTCCCCCTTGCGCTTCCCAGGTGAGGCGATGCCTCGCCCTGCTTCAGCTCTTGCTGGTCGGGCTGCAGCAGCTGACCAGCTCCGATCGTCCGGCACTCCCCAGTGAGATGAACCCAGTACCTCAGTTGAAAATGCAGAAATCACCGGTCTTCTGTGTCGCTCGCGCTGGGAGTTGGAGACTGGAGCTGCTCCTATTCGGCCATCTTGCTCCGCCCCATGATTTTTCTGTTTCAAAGTTTGTAAGGAAGGTTGAATGTTTATGTCTTCAGTGCCTCTTTTATGGTCTCTGCTTGCTTAGTATATTTTCCCATTTCATTTTCAAACCACTTGTGCTGATGATTGAGTCAGTGTTTCCAAATACACAGACTACCGTCAAGTTACAATTGCACTTATGACATGGACTGTGTAGCCATTGAATTTAACTAAGATGGCCCCAATTTTCCCTTTGCTGTTGGCTTGGACAATATGTGTTTAGCTAACACAATCCAGCTCCAAATTCACCATCTCCCTGATGCCTTATATAATATTCTACTTTACTCACTTGATTACAGACTTTTATCACATAATTTTTTTTTCTTGCTAGCATTTTGCACCTGCATATTATGTCTTCCCTTTATAAAATGTAAGCTGCTTATGATTTTAGCCTGGCACATAGTATGTGCACAACAAATGGTGAAGTAAATGAATAAAGTGTTATTTCTGATGGACCATGCTGCTGTTTGAATCTACCATTTAATAACCCTCACTGTGGATGGTATTTGGCCAACCTGGTCCATCATATTGAGATTTTAAAAAATCTAATTTATATTATCTCTATTGAATTTTAACATAAAATTTCCATTTGGATAATATTGTATAAAGAATAATTTTTTTTGCAGATACCACTACACCTAAAGTATGATAATTTTTTAAAAAATTGGTTTGGTTCTATGCTAAGCAAGGAGTGGAGACGCAGAAATAAGCAAGCCATATCCCCTGTCCCCAAGGATCTCAGGATATAAAAAGAGTTACATGTGAAAATAACTAAGGTTAGGATCAAATATTTGCTATAAGACAGGGAGAAAAAAATGATAGATGAAAAACTCTGCCAGCCAGAAATGGATTCATTTGAGATGAGTATTGAAGCATGTACAGATGAAGAGGGTTTAATAGAGAACTGAAGGAAGGGCATTTTAGGTTCAGAGAACAGAATACAAAGACAGACCTGATGGTATGGGTACTCACAATGCGTGTTGCCGGAGCTCAGTTCCTTGAAGGCCCTTATCTCAGCAAACTCAGGTTGGAATCTGCCGGCATCATTCCCTTATATCTTGGGTAGTAGAAGAATGCCTAGCCTACCTTTGCAGTGTGATTATTATGAATATCTCAATCACGAAGTCAGTCTTACTTTGAACACTTTTCCTGAAGCCCAGCGGTCACCTTTGATGTCAGAAACACTTTAAGAATTGATGTCTGTTCCCTGAGCAATTCACATTATTGTCAAGAGAGTCCCCAGTGAAGTAGTAATATATTTAGTGTACTTCCAATATGCATGACACATAGAACACTTACAAGTCTATTGCCTTTTCAGAAACAATCACCAAAGCACATGATATGTTATCAGGAAATATCCTACAGGTCTAATAGATTGGAATGACTATGAGATTCTGCAGACCCAGACTTTCTAGGCAGCCTCTCTTGAGTAAAGAATTGAGTAGTGGGGTATTAAGCCTGTAGTTACCGCCTCAGTGCACCCAAAGCCCAGTTCAGGAAAGGCCGGGACCTTAGAGATTACACTGACAGTGAGAACATCTATCATTTAATAAAATCTGGGGAGGCGAAGGACAGTCTCAGTGCATGAGGAAAGAACTCTTAGATGTGAAAAGCAGCAACTTGAAAGTAACATGAGTTACATGAGATTCAAACAGTTATCTCATTTATTTTTTATTAACACTTAAGGAGAATTACCAAGTGCCAGTACTATTTTAGGTATCAGGGTTATAACAGTGAAATGAAACAAACAAGCATCCCTTCCTTTTAGACGAACTATAATATTACATGTAATTTAATTCTTATAAGAGTCCTCCATGGAAGATATTTTTATTTTTTTTATTTTTATTTTTTTAAATTTATTTATTATTATTATACTTTAAGTTGTAGGGTACATGTGCATAACGTGCAGGTTTGTTACATATGTATACTTGTGCCATGTTGGTGTGCTGCACCCATCAACTCGTCATTTACATCAGGTATAACTCCCAATGCAATCCCTCCCCCCTCCCCCCTCCCCATGATAGGCCCCGGTGTGTGATGTTCCCCTTCCCGAGTCCAAGTGATCTCATTGTTCAGTTCCCACCTATGAGTGAGAACATGCGGTGTTTGGTTTTCTGTTCTTGTGATAGTTTGCTAAGAATGATGGTTTCCAGCTGCATCCATGTCCCTACAAAGGACACAAACTCATCCTTTTTTATGGCTGCATAGTATTCCATGGTGTATATGTGCCACATTTTCTTAATCCAATCTGTCACTGATGGACATTTGGGTTGATTCCAAGTCTTTGCTATTGTGAATAGTGCCGCAATAAACATACGTGTGCATGTGTCTTTATAGCAGCATAATTTATAATCCTTTGGGTATATACCCAGTAATGGGATGGCTGGGTCATATGGTACATCTAGTTCTAGATGCTTGAGGAATCGCCATACTGTTTTCCATAATGGTTGAACTAGTTTACAATCCCACCAACAGTGTAAAAGCGTTCCTATTTCTCCACATCCTCTCCAGCACCTGTTGTTTCCTGACTTTTTAATGATCGCCATTCTAACTGGTGTGAGATGGTATCTCATTGTGGTTTTGATTTGCATTTCTCTGATGGCCAGTGATGATGAGCATTTTTTCATGTGTCTGTTGGCTGTATGAATGTCTTCTTTTGAGAAATGTCTGTTCATATCCTTTGCCCACTTTTTGATGGGGTGGTTTGTTTTTTTCTTGTAAATTTGTTTGAGTTCTTTGTAGGTTCTGGATATTAGCCCTTTGTCAGATGAGTAGATTGCAAAAATTTTCTCCCATTCTGTAGGTTGCCTGTTCACTCTGATGGTAGTTTCTTTTGCTGTGCAGAAGCTCTTTAGTTTAATGAGATCCCATTTGTCAATTTTGGCTTTTGCTGCTGTTGCTTTTGGTGTTTTAGACATGAAGTCTTTGCCCATGCCTATGTCCTGAATGGTACTACCTAGGTTTTCCTCTAGGATTTTTATGGTATTAGGTCTAACATTTAAGTCTCTAATCCATCTTGAATTAATTTTCGTATAAGGAGTAAGGAAAGGATCCAGTTTCAGCTTTCTACTTATGGCTAGCCAATTTTCCCAGCACCATTTATTAAATAGGGAATCCTTTCCCCATTTCTTGTTTCTCTCAGGTTTGTCAAAGATCAGATGGCTGTAGATGTGTGGTATTATTTCTGAGGACTCTGTTCTGTTCCATTGGTCTATATCTCTGTTTTGGTACCAGTACCATGCTGTTTTGGTTACTGTAGCCTTGTAGTATAGTTTGAAGTCAGGTAGCGTGATGCCTCCAGCTTTGTTCTTTTGACTTAGGATTGTCTTGGAGATGCGGGCTCTTTTTTGGTTCCATATGAACTTTACAGTAGTTTTTTCCAATTCTGTGAAGAAACTCATTGGTAGCTTGATGGGGATGGCATTGAATCTATAAATAACCTTGGGCAGTATGGCCATTTTCACGATATTGATTCTTCCTATCCATGAGCATGGTATGTTCTTCCATTTGTTTGTGTCCTCTTTTATTTCACTGAGTAGTGGTTTGTAGTTCTCCTTGAAGAGGTCCTTTACATCCCTTGTAAGTTGGATTCCTAAGTATTTTATTCTCTTTGAAGCAATTGTGAATGGAAGTTCATTCCTGATTTGGCTCTCTGTTTGTCTGTTACTGGTGTATAAGAATGCTTGTGATTTTTGCACATTAATTTTGTATCCTGAGACTTTGCTGAAGTTGCTTATCAGCTTAAGGAGATTTTGGGCTGAGACAATGGGGTTTTCTAAATATACAATCATGTCATCTGCAAACAGGGACAATATGACTTCTTCTTTTCTTAACTGAATACCCTTGATTTCTTTCTCTTGCCTAATTGCCCTAGCCAGAACTTCCAACACTATGTTGAATAGGAGTGGTGAGAGAGGGCATCCCTGTCTTGTGCCAGTTTTCAAAGGGAATGTTTCCAGTTTTTGCCCATTCAGTATGATATTGGCTGTGGGTTTGTCATAAATAGCTCTTATGATTTTGAGATACGTTCCATCAATACCGAATTTATTGAGCGTTTTTAGCATGAAGGGCTGTTGAATTTTGTCAAAAGCCTTTTCTGCATCTATTGAGATAATCATGTGGTTCTTGTCTTTGGTTCTGTTTATATGCTGGATTATGTTTATTGATTTGCGAATGTTGAACCAGCCTTGCATCCCAGGGATGAAGCCCACTTGATCATGGTGGATAAGCTTTTTGATGTGTTGCTGAATCCGGTTTGCCAGTATTTTATTGAGGATTTTTGCATCGATGTTCATCAGGGATATTGGTCTAAAATTCTCTTTTTTTGTTGTGTCTCTGCCAGGCTTTGGTATCAGGATGATGTTGGCCTCATAAAATGAGTTAGGGAGGATTCCCTCTTTTTCTATTGATTGGAATAGTTTCAGAAGGAATGGTACCAACTCCTCCTTGTACCTCTGGTAGAATTCAGCTGTGAATCCATCTGGTCCTGGACTTTTTTTGGTTGGTAGGCTGTTAATTATTGCCTCAATTTCAGAGCCTGCTATTGGTCTATTCAGGGATTCAACTTCTTCCTGGTTTAGTCTTGGAAGAGTGTAAGTGTCCAGGAAATTATCCATTTCTTCTAGATTTTCCAGTTTGTTTGCGTAGAGGTGTTTATAGTATTCTCTGATGGTAGTTTGTATTTCTGTGGGGTCGGTGGCGATATCCCCTTTATCATTTTTAATTGTGTCGATTTGATTCTTCTCTCTTTTCTTCTTTATTAGTCTTGCTAGTGGTCTGTCAATTTTGTTGATCTTTTCAAAAAACCAACTCCTGGATTCATTGATTTTTTGGAGGGTTTTTTGTGTCTCTATCTCCTTCAGTTCTGCTCTGATCTTGGTTATTTCTTGCCTTCTGCTAGCTTTCGAATGTGTTTGTTCTTGCTTCTCTAGTTCTTTTAATTGCGATGTTAGAGTGTCAATTTTAGATCTTTCCTGCTTTCTCTTGTGGGCGTTTAGTGCTATAAATTTCCCTCTACACACTGCTTTAAATGTGTCCCAGAGATTCTGGTATGTTGTATCTTTGTTCTCATTGGTTTCAAAGAACATCTTTATTTCTGCCTTCATTTCGTTATGTACCCAGTAGTCATTCAGGAGCAGGTTGTTCAGTTTCCATGTAGTTGAGCGGTTTTGATTGAGTTTCTTAGTCCTGAGTTCTAGTTTGATTGCACTGTGGTCTGAGAGACAGTTTGTTATAATTTCTGTTCTTGTACATTTGCTGAGGAGTGCTTTACTTCCAATTACGTGGTCAATTTTGGAGTAAGTACGATGTGGTGCTGAGAAGAATGTATATTCTGTTGATTTGGGGTGGAGAGTTCTATAGATGTCTATTAGGTCTGCTTGCTGCAGAGATGAGTTCAATTCCTGGATATCCTTGTTAACTTTCTGTCTCGTTGATCTGTCTAATGTTGACAGTGGAGTGTTGAAGTCTCCCATTATTATTGTATGGGAGTCTAAGTCTCTTTGTAAGTCTCTAAGGACTTGCTTTATGAATCTGGGTGCTCCTGTATTGGGTGCATATATATTTAGGATAGTTAGCTCTTCCTGTTGAATTGATCCCTTTACCATTATGTAATGGCCTTCTTTGTCTCTTTTGATCTTTGATGGTTTAAAGTCTGTTTTATCAGAGACTAGTATTGCAACCCCCGCTTTTTTTTGTTCTCCATTTGCTTGGTAAATCTTCCTCCATCCCTTTATTTTGAGCCTATGTATGTCTCTGCGTGTGAGATGGGTCTCCTGAATACAGCAGACTGATGGGTCTTGACTCTTTATCCAGTTTGCCAGTCTGTGTCTTTTAATTGGAGCATTTAGTCCATTTACATTTAACGTTAAGATTGTTATGTGTGAACTTGATCCTGCCATTATATTAACTGGTTATTTTGCTCGTTAGTTGATGCAGTTTCTTCCTAGCCTCGATGGTCTTTACATTTTGGCATGTTTTTGCAATGGCTGGTACCGGTTGTTCCTTTCCATGTTTAGTGCTTCCTTCAGGGTCTCTTGTAAGGCAGGCCTAGTGGTGACAAAATCTCTAAGCATTTGCTTATCTGTAAAGGATTGTATTTCTCCTTCACTTATGAAACTTAGTTTGGCTGGATATGAAATTCTGGGTTTAAAATTCTTTTCTTTAAGAATGTTGAATATTGGCCCCCACTCTCTTCTGGCTTGTAGAGTTTCTGCCGAGAGATCTGCTGTTAGTCTGATGGGCTTCCCTTTGTGGGTAACCCGACCTTTCTCTCTGGCTGCCCTTAAGATTTTTTCCATCATTTCAACTTTGGTGAATCTGGCAATTATGTGTCTTGGAGTTGCTCTTCTCGAGGAGTATCTTTGTGGCGTTCTCTGTATTTCCTGGATTTGAATGTTGGCCTGCCCTGCTAGGTTGGGGAAGTTCTCCTGGATGATATCCTGAAGAGTGTTTTCCAACTTGGTTCCATTTTCCCCCTCACTTTCAGGCACCCCAATCAGACGTAGATTTGGTCTTTTTACATAATCCCATACTTCTTGCAGGCTTTGTTCATTTCTTTTTCTTCTTTTTTCTTTTGGTTTCTCTTCTCGCTTCATTTCATTCATTTGATCCTCAATCGCTGATACTCTTTCTTCCAGTTGATCGAGTCGGTTACTGAAGCTTGTGCATTTGTCACGTATTTCTCGTGTCATGGTTTTCATCTCTTTCATTTCATTTAGGACCTTCTCTGCATTAATTACTCTAGCCATCAATTCTTCCACTTTTTTTTCAAGATTTTTAGTTTCTTTACGCTGGGTACATAATTCCTCCTTTAGCTCTGAGAAATTTGATGGACTGAAGCCTTCTTCTCTCATCTCGTCAAAGTCATTCTCCGTCCAGCTTTGATCCGTTGTTGGCGATGAGCTGCGCTCCTTTGCCGGGGGAGATGCGCTCTTATTTTTTGAATTTCCAGCTTTTCTGCCCTGCTTTTTCCCCATCTTTGTGGTTTTATCTGCCTCTGGTCTTTGATGATGGTGATGTACTGATGGGGTTTTGGTATAGGTGTCCTTCCTGTTTGATAGTTTTCCTTCTAACAGTCAGGACCCTCAGCTGTAGGTCTGCTGGAGATTGCTTGAGGTCCACTCCAGACCCTGTTTGCCTGGGTATCAGCAGCAGAGGCTGCAGAAGATAGAATATTTCTGAACAGCGAGTGTACCTGTCTGATTCTTGCTTTGGAAGCTTCCTCTCAGGGGTGTACTCCACCCTGTGAGGTGTGGGGTGTCAGACTGCCCCTAGTGGGGGATGTCTCCCAGTTAGGCTACTCAGGGGTCAGGGACCCACTTGAGCAGGGAGTCTGTCCCTTCTCAGATCTCAACCTCCGTGTTGGGAGATCCACTGCTCTCTTCAAAGCTGTCAGACAGAGTCGTTTGCGTCTGCAGAGGCTTCTGCTGTGTTTGTTATTGTTTACTGTGCCGTGTCCCCAGAGGGGAAGATATTTTTAGCATGTCTCCTTTACACACGAGGAAACTGAGGCTCCCATGAGTTAAATAACTTGCCCATATTCATACTGCTTGGATGTATTGTAGCTGGTGTTTGAACTCAGATACCCTAAGTCTTAACCATTATTCATACTTTTGCCTACAAAAGAACAAGTGAGCTAATATTATTGAGTATTGGCTTGTACCAGTTGCATTTCTGCATGCTTTGAACACATAATCTCATTGCTTATAGTCCAGTGAGCAACTATTAGCATCCGTATTTGATAAATAAAAAAAGTAAAGCCCAGAAAGGTTAAACAATTTGCAAAGGTCACACAGCCACTAATGGCTGAATCAGGATTTAAGTCAGGTCTGTCTGTCCCTTAAGGATTCTCCTCCTGTAGTACATTACAATAATTAATATATGTTAAGCTTCTCAAAAATTTAGTGTTTGCATCAATGCAATATTTATGTTTGGAGCAAGTATATAGTTTTAGGTACATACCATTTTGCTAAAGTTTTTTCTTCTAGTGTCTTCGAGAATATATCAGTGTATTTATTAATTGCTTGAGGTATGTTCTCCATGACTGACAAATTTTTCTTATTTTTGCAATAAGTTACAAAAAATTGTGTTAGACATATATCTTTAAGTTCATTCATTCTAAAGCGTATAAAACTTCATAATAATTAAGGTCAAATATCAGTATGCCCTTTTCCGGAATTACTTGATTAATGAACCCTTAACAATTGCAGAAACTGATCTTCAGTTAATTTGAAGTGAATGGTAGATGTAAATATGGTGATTTAGAGAGTTCAACATCCTTTCTATGGTATTACTTTACAAAAAATATTTACCTAGAGTTCCTCATTTTCAATATTTCAATCTTGTTTTCATATAAAACAAAATGATCAATCACCAGAAAAAGGAAATCACCAATCTCTATACCAGGTTGAGAAGGGTGTGTGTGTGTGTAAACACTATATATATACACACACACACATACACACACACACATATATATACTTCAGTTTACCTCCAAATAAATGGAATTTGTACACGTGTGTATGTCTACATACATGTAAACAAACATATAGAAAGAGATGTATTTGGAAGAAGGATGTACGACTTAAGAAGTTGTTAACTTTAGAAGGAGAGAAGAGGGGATGGGACAAGAATAGAAGCTAAATTTCTCTCATAAACCTTGTTTTGAGGATTTGACTTTATAAATACATACATATTTAATAAAATTGTAATGTAACATCTGATTTTAAAATTTCCCCAAATTGAAAGCAAAACCAGTAAATCTAACTGCAATTATAGTTGATGGCAAATCTACAGAGTGAACAATCATTTGAAGTGACTTGAAAGCAGATGCTTGTACATTGGTAATGGGATCTATATTCATGACAAAAAGAAATCCACAAAATATCTTTGCTTTTAGTGGTCATATTTTTAGAGGTAGTGTTGTTATTGTCATAGCAGTCTGAGGCTGTTGTTAAAATGTCCAGGATCCAATTTGAAAAGTCTTCCACCAATAAAGAGCAGCTCAATTCATGCATCAGTAAGAATACTAACTGCAGTGTATTAAAGCATGTCAGCTTTTGTTTAAATCCTTTCACTTATAATAATACAAAACAACCCCAAGAGGATCCTAGGAAACCAACTTTTTATTTTCAAAATTGATAAGCAAAGAGAAAGAAGCATGGTGTCTTTAAGAACTGTAACTAAATCATCCTCAGTGGAGGGAAGTTTCCCTTTGTAAGATATTTTAACTAATAAATGGAGAAGTAAGAATATAATTAGAAGCTATTTTGCAATTTTTAATGAAATAGTGCATCAGAAATAGTGCTAACATTATCAGAGAGAGACATTGATACATCTTGTGTCTCTTGATGGAAATACCCAAAGCCATCTATGAAGCAACCTTGCCAAAAAATGAACTTTGAATCTCATCAAGCCTGTAGATATAATAAACAATTTACAGGAAACATTATGAGACTAGGTTCTGCAAAAATCCAAACTATCGGAAATTCTGTGGAACAAATGACCTGTTTTTTTCAACAAATATAGTACAAGGAAGAAAAAGAGAGGCAGGGAGAAAACCGATAGATCAAAAATAGTGTCGCGAGACATTGGGTGGACCTTATTTGGATCCTGATTTGAAAAGACTGCAAAAAAGAAAACAAATGAGACAATCTGAAGATATGGTTGGAAGATTTGTCTACTCACTGAATTGATATAGTTCATGTTTTTAGGTGTGATAATATATGGCTATGTTTTTAAAAGAGTCCTTGTCTTCTACCTATCCATACTGACATAAATATGGCTGAAAATATATGACTGTGTGATGCAATTTAAATAATTTGGAGGGAGGATCAGGGGTTAATGTTGAAACTCAATTGGCTTTGAGTTGGTTATAATCGAACATGTCAGCATTTCTTATACGAACCTTTACTTTTGCAGATGTTTGTAATGTTTTATGAAAATGAAAGAAGAGAATACCTCTGAGACATGGTGCTTTCTTGTAGATTATTAGTTGGAATCTTAGTTTTCCTAAGAAATTAACAGAACTTAATACATTTACTCTTATTTGCAAGTCTATAATTTTCTAAACCTAACTCTGATGCGGCCCTACCCCTAATATTTACAAGGCCTAGAACAAGAGTATATAAATGGCAGCCCATATTCTATGGATCTAAATATGTACAAGTTATAAACCAAGTCAGCAAAATAAAATGCCAAGTAAAATGTGTTCTCCTTGATGAATGCATCTTCGTCACGACCTGGAAGGCCGAATCAAGCATGGAATTCTCCTTGTCCTTGGAGTTCCATTTTGGCCCATGTTGGTACAGGGGCAGCCAGTTCCTAACATCCAGCTTGCAGCCCAGTGGTTTGGTTGACTCCCTTTCTTCTCTCACCTCCAGCTCCATGTTCCCATTACCACTAGGGACCTGGGGTGCACATGTGTGTACACCCTAGTTGTCATGTCTATCCTCTGTCCACATCCCACGCATGCTGCCAGCATTTGGCTACTTTTTGGGTCTTGAGTGCACACACAGCCCCAGCAGGTCCTGGAAGCAGGCTCAGGCCCATTTGGAAAGAAATTCCTGGTTCAGCATACCTTGAACATCATGAGACAGAGGGGAGGCACAGACTCTGCACAGGCATAACCCCATGATGCAGGGAAACCCACACATGGTGGAAGGGGATGGCTAGAGGAGGCTCAGAGTGAGGCCCTCTGAAGCTGAGAGCCTGGAGCTTGGCATTTTGCGCCTGAGTATAAGAGAGATGGTACTGTTACGTGAAAATTTCCAATTCTTACAAGAAACCCCTCCCTAATCGTGTTCACGTGGTTTGACATTTTAAAATGCTTTTGACATTTGGCTTTTGCAAATATTAATAACAGTTTAGCTGATAGAAATATAAATTGAACGTTAGTTGTATAAAAATTTTATGCTCTCAAAATATAATTAGCAACTTCAAAAGATTTAGCTGCCCATCTGTTTTGTGGAAATAACACCAGCTTAAAACATTCAGGAAAAACAAACAAACAAACAAAAACTCCAATTGTGTAAACTATCCTTAGGGGAAGAAAGGATTCCTCTTTGAGTACCACCCAAGGTAGAGTCACTGGCCAAACACCTGGGCTCTATAACACAAATGCAACAGTGAGCAGCCGGAGCGTCCCTTTTGTCAAGTTGACAGAAAACTTCCCTAGAACACAAAGTTTCATCCCATGGAGCAGCTGGAAGCAGAATTCAGCAAGGAGAACTGCCCCGGCTGCCCTGTGGCCTGTTATCCGGGGACACGTTTCATTGTATCCATTTGCTGAAAGTGTAAGGCCAGCAGAAGACTTCATGCACACATCTGGCCCTGGGTCATCTCTGATAGAAATAAGACAGTCAGCTGTGGGACAGTCTGCTCCACCACGGTGACCTTGGGCCCAATTTAGTGGCATTTGGACATTTGTAGGAGGCAAATTATAGAGTATTTCTGACAATAATTGTATATTAAACCAAATGGCTGCTCCTCATCTGTCTACGTAAAGGCTTGGAAAGGTTTCCAATACTTCTGAGTCTTACTGCAGATGGCATTGCCATTCTTGTGAATGATAGTTGATGGCTTCAGCTGCAAGTTAACATTAGAAGTGCAGCTCCTAATTATACTGTTAACAGATATTTATAGTGGTTTTTGTTATGTTCCAGACACATTGGAGGGTGTGTGTGATTGCAGGCATGTGTATTGTGTGTAGTCCTTGTAGTTAACCAGTGAATAGCATACTTTTTGTTTTGTTTTGTTTTTTTGAGACGGAGTCTCACTCTGTCGCCCAGGCTGGAGTGCAGTGGCGCAGTCTCGGCTCACTGCAAGCTCCGCCTCCTGGGTTCACACCATTCTCCCGCCTCAGCCTCCCGAGTAGCTGGGACTGCAGGCACGTGCCGCCACATCCGGCTAATTTTTTGTATTTTTAGTAGAGACGAAGTTTCACCATGTTAACCAGGATGGTCTCGATCTCCTGACCTCGTGATCTGCCTTTCTTGGCCTCCCAAAGTGCTGGGGTTACAGGCGTGAGCCACCGCACCCAGCCTAGCATACCTTTTTTAAAGATGAATAAACTGTGACTCAGAGGGCTAAGGTCATAAGACCAGTAAGAAACGTCTGATGTACATTTTTCCAATTGCAAAGTTTCATGTTTTTTCTATATGTTGCACTGCCCTTGGTCTTTACATTTTCTTCTGTGGAGAATTTTGCATTTCTGTCTCGCAGCTGGATTTCTGTTTCAGTGACCTCTCATGTGTTCCTTTAATTTACGTGGAATCTTAGTATCTATTGGCAAGGGCTGTGGGATGGGGGAGATTATATGACTCGTCCTATGCTATGTCCCTTTCTTCCTAGAGTGAAAGTGTCACGTGATTTTTCCACTAATTTATCTTTTACTCTGTGGTCACTCTTTTGTCCTTTTCACTTAAGCAATCTGTAAGCCAGATGTTCATCATAGCCCAGTATGAATGAGGCTCTTGAATGAAACTGGAAATGATTGCAGTGAGGAAGAATCAGCTATATGGATGTTGCCTACACCAAAAAGTACCCGGGCCCAGTCTGCTTAGGGTTATGCCCCTGTGACAGAGAATGTTCTTGTTGCCATGAGAATCGTGGCAGAGGACTGTAAGAGAGGTAATGGTCACGGGTGTGTTTGTAGAGTGAGGTTTTACCTGTGCACATTCTACATGACCGTGAGGAAGGCTCTGGTCCCCACTGATGACATGTAAATGAGCTGATCTTGTTCACTGGTAATTCGTAAGCATACTCTCATTCTCCCCAAATGATGTGAATCTTATATTTCTTGTATATCTCCATTGGTTCTGGGAATAGAGTTGGTAGTCAGTAGTGCTTGTTGGCTGATCACTTAGATGCCCAGTCACAGTAATTAGGTGTGGTTTTAGCCAAGGTGGCCTAGGGTTTGGTGAGGTCCTTTTTGGGATAGATACATGGCAGGTCTACAGCAACAATCTGCTTTTAGAGTGTTGTCTACAGCAATAATCACAAATTCCCTTAAATTGGTCAAAGCAGGCAATGTGTGGGAGCAGGCCTCTCTCCTCTTATGTGGTGTGTATTATAGACAGAACTGTGTACCTCCAAAATTCGCATCTTGGACCCGTAACCCCTGATGTGACTGTATTTGGAGATGCACCCTTTAGGGAGGTAATTAAGGTTAAATGAGGGCATATAGGTGGGGTCCTAATTGGATAAGACTGATGGTGCCTTTAAAGCAAGAGGTGGAGACACCAGAACACTCTTCCTCTGTGGCCACGCAGATGAGAGGCCATGTGAGGACCCAGGGAGAAATTTACCATCTGTAAGCCAGGAAGAGAGGCTTCCCCAGATCCCGGCAACGATGGCACCTTGCTCTTGGGCATCCAGCCTTTAGAACTATGAGAAAATAAACTTGTGTTTTTGAAGCCCCCCAGTCTGTGGTCTTTTGTTATGGCAGCCCTAACTGACTAACACAGCATGTGGGAATACAGGGTCAAAGTTGTAACTCTGACTTTGTGTTTCTGTATGTGGCACGCTTCCTTGGGTTCACAAATGAAGAAAGCCATAAGTTATATGTGATTTCCAGCATGTTACTTCATTTCCTTTCTTCCAGTCAAGAAAGCACACCAGGATGCATGTGAGTGAAGCTAAACTGATTTATCTGGAATGATATTCAGCTTTTTCTCGCCCTAACAGACAGAGGCACTATGTTGTTAAAATGCCAAAATACTTCCCTCCTGGTTGATGAAAGCTTAGAGTGTCCTACCTCTCCCTCCTCCCCAGTGTCCTCTGCACTAACAAATTCCTTCTGTGATACTGTGAACCTCGCCACCGTCTAGTACCGGAAACAGCAGTGTCTTCTCAGGCCACGGTCCTTTCTGATGAGTTGATGCCAGGCCCTACTAGTTGTAAATGCTTTATTGCCCTTGCTGATTTTAGAAATAATCCAGAATCAGCTCTTTAAAGCAAGTCATTTGAAAGCTTCAGGACTTTATTAGTAACAAATAACTAGAGGCACTTTGCTATTGGCTGCACGTTGCAATACCACCACTGAGAACTTTTGCAGGAACCCGCAAAAGGAAATCGTGTCTGTAAATGAGAACATTTAAGCATGTATTAGACTGGCTTATAGACATCTCCTGCAAGGCTGTGGCAGGGAGGGACCGTTGGAAACCTCTGTTGCTGCAAGGCTGGCAGATGATGAGTAATGTGCTTTGCTCTTTGATTGCATTTCTTCTTTTGCTCTGAAGCCTTCTTGTATCAAGTCCAAGGAAATGAGTAATTTGTGTCAGCTAGGAGCAAAATCAGAATAATTTATTTACTTGAATGCCCATGTTTCTGCATGTTTCTGCGATTACTTGGTACAATAATTGAATTTATGTTGCCATTATGTTTTCTGTGCTTCATTTTGGAACTTTCCCTAATATATTTGAGTGGAAATGTTTTAATTCTTGGTTTTACATAGGTTGTTTTTTTATTCAGAAAAACTTGATCCCTTTGAGAAATGCCTAATGAAATATGTTCTTGATACTTTTAATCCTCTTAATCACTTGA
This sequence comes from Macaca mulatta, assembly GCF_049350105.2. NCBI lineage: Eukaryota > Metazoa > Chordata > Mammalia > Primates > Cercopithecidae > Macaca > Macaca mulatta. Next base: position 24,732,294 of record NC_133417.1, on the reverse strand, counting down.
ATTCAAGCGAATGGTTTATTTGAAAAGACTTTCAAAAAATATCAAGCTCTAAATTACTATATTTTTTGTAGCACAAAGTAATGCTTAAATGAAACCTAGATTTTTAAGTTCTTATAAAAACTATAGATAAAATACAGCAATGTCATGAATATAATACTTCCTACTATTCTACTTCCTATATCCTTGGGCAGTAACTATCAGACAGTCTTAATAGATCTCTTTACATTTGCAAGCCACATGGGAAATATAATTCTCATAACTCTCTTGAAGAAAGCATTACTGATTTAGTTAGTAGTAGAAAGTTGCTGATTCCTTGATTTACTATAGGAATTTACAGTATTTTTGTTTTTCAGTAGTACATGTTATTTCCAGACTGCTTTGTAGCATCTTGTTTCTATATTCTGCAGCATGCATCACCTGATCTGAGTTCAAAGGTCTGACTATGTAGCCCTAAGATATATTATAATCAAGTAAGTGGTATCTTAATTCTATAAAGCACATTTATCCCAAGATGCTCAGGAAGCTTATATTGTGGTATAATTTGAGGCCTCATGGTACGGGCTAGGAAGTTTTCATATAATCTTAAGAAGAGCTTGGTGGAGTTGCTTCTTTCACAAATTAGCCCAAGAGGGAATGGTTAGACCTTAACAAGATGTAGAAGAAGGAGAAAGAGTATAGAGTAGATAAATCTTATAGGCCCTTTATTCACAATAACCATGGTATGGAAACAACCTAAATTTCTAACAGTGTAAGAATGGATAGAGAAAATATGTGTATACACACAGACACAATGGAATATTATTACAAAAGAAGGAAATCCTGCCACTTGTGACAACATGGATGAGCCTAGAGGACTCTATACTAAGTGAAATAATCCAGACACAGAAAGATATATACTATATAACGTTACTTTTATGTCTTAAATAGTTGAACTCATAGAAGCACAGAGTAGAATGGTGGTTGCCAGGGATTGGAGAGTGAGAGTAATGGAGAGCTCTTGGTCAGAGGGTACTAAGTTTCACTCATGAAGGATGAATAAGTTCTGGAAAGCCAGTATGTAGTATGGTGACTGTAGTTAAGGTTTTTAAAAATATTGGCAAGAACATGATGTCCCTTGAATGTTAAATAAATTTTTATGTAAGGAAAGGCTAATAGGGTTCATTATAATAGTGAAAGTTGAAATTCTGTTTTCATTCATTCACATATTCATTCAAGTTGATTGAAGACTTGTAGTGTGTGAGTGACTGCATTTGATGAAGAGAAAGAGTTAAGGAGCTGCAGGAGCATGGTTCTTAGTCTCTCAAGGAACTCTGTGGAAGAATCTTATTAAAAAGAGAGGAGCTATCCTGGGATGCTGGTATGTGCATCGGGGATACTGTCCCCTCACATTTCTGTCTTATTCAGTGCTTATCAGTCCTTATCTGGAATGCCTGTTGTCTTGACAGATATTTCTGAATGCCTGCTCTGCACAATATTCAGGCTTCTCTGATTAGGGCAGACACAGAAGAGAATTATGCACACTGCCTAGTTAATTATAAATCAGAACTCTGGATCACAGAAAACAGCAAACTAAGATGATCTTCAAGTCAAATTAGCAGAGTTATTAAATGCTTATCGTCTTCTCTAAAGAGTCAATAAGAGAAGGGAAGGGAACTTGAAAAATAGCATGAGGGATTTAGGCTGTAAGTAATATAACTACGTCTTAACAGTAAAAATGGTTAAATATTAGAGACTATTGGAAGAGGCTCAGTTTTTCAAATGACAAGAGTGGTTGAATCTTATCATTGCCTAGGGCCAGTGAGATGGACTAGATAATGTTTAAAGGTTATTTCCTACCTTAGAGGAATATGCCTTCAAGATGGGCAGAAATAAGAAGATGGTGAAATGATTCCCAACAAAACCATTTAGATGAAGCCCTAACTTATTTTTTAAAAGTCTTATTTCCCCTACCAGATTTCAGCTTCCCACATCGGAGGCACTATCTATTTATATCTGTATCTAGGGAACAGGAAACAGCACCCGCCTCATAGTGGCTCTCAGTAAGTGTCTGCTAGGAGGTGCTTGTCATGGGCTGGCTAGCATGGCTGATCAGGTTATTCAAGGGCGTTTTCTTCACTCCATGCAGATGGGCCACTATTTTACCAAGTTCTAAATATGACAATTCAGCAAAAGAACATATGGATTTACTAACATTACATTAACACATGTATTTATATTTTGTGTAGTTTTATTGCAAATCTCCTTTACATAGAGGTCTCTGCTGCTTTTGAGCTGGAATTAAAATTTCCAAAATGTGAATTGTACTATGTCTTACAACTTTACAGTAATACAGCTTTTATGCAAAACAAAATTCGTGAGTGCAGAGACCATGATTCGACACGCAGCCACAGTCATGACCCACAGACCCAGTTGGAGCCCATTGGTGGCTTTTTAGGTTATGAAGAGTAGATGATGACAAGGGGGTGGTGGGAGCTAGCTGTGGTCCCTTCTACCCTGAGGGACTTTGCAGGGTCTAGTGAGGAGAGTTTGCTCCAGCTTCACCTGCAGGCAGAAGAGCATTTAGATGATCCCTTCTGACTCAGTGTTTCAGAAGTTTTGGTGATGTAAAAATGACTTTTTTTTTTTTTTTTTTTTTTTTACAACTCTACACTATTTTAGATGCAGACATCAGTGGGACAGGCTAAAAATTGCTCCCATATAAGGATAAGTCATGGAAAAGTTTCACATTAGAAAAGAAGGGAGACAATGCCGTACATTGGAAAACCCACAAGACTGGTTTTTGCCAGCCCTTCACTTTTGATTCTGCCTGACGAATAAGGAGCTTAATGACCTTCAATAATTTCCCTAATGTTTTAGGGTCTTGGTTTCCTCATTTCTAAAATAAACTCTTGGGTTCTTTCTCACTATAACATTTTATGAGTCAATAAAATTTTTCAAACTTCCCAAGCAGCTGCTTCCACAACTCTGTTCCCTCTTTCGATAGTCTAGTCTAACCATATTTTTAAAAATTGCTGTTTTTACAGTCACACAAGTTCTGCCTCACCACTTTCCAACAGCATTCAAGAAGAAAAAAGTCATTACTTAGAAATGGCTTAACTCAAATATCACTCTTCGCATGTTTTAGGAAACAGGGTGACCTTTACTTGGGATCTACATGAATGAGAAGTAAGCATTTATTTTCCCTCTGGAGAGTGGGAGAACTAGCATTTGGGCTGATGCCTTATAAATACACCCCAAATAATTGCCCACTGAGCAGGTGCTTCTGGTCCTGATGCCTACTAAAGGGTGTGGTAGGATGTTCCTTTCTCCATTCCCACTAAAACGTATCCCCTGGCATAGCCCACACTTGATGCTCTTCTTCTCGAATACAATCAGCTTCCTGTAGTTTTCCTTTTTTTAATAAAAGGAGAAGAGAGCTTCCAAAGGAGAGAAGGATTTAGGTAGAAGGAGGATGGGTAGGTGAGAAGAGCACATATGGTAATATTTTGGCTTCAGTGAGTAGGCTTTATGTTTTATTTCTATGCCTGTGAAAGCGCAATATAAACATGTTAGGAAGAGAAAAAAAACACTAAAACTTTTAATCCCAGAATATATAAGCAGATAGTTTAAATTGAGCATCAGCAACATTTTTTTAAGAGATGCTATTTAAATGCTTCCTTCAGACCCTCTACCCATTTGTTCCTTGCCTGTCAGGGCATATGTTGAACACCACTCAGCACTCACTGAATTCAGTCGTTGAAACCAGCTGGTCCTCTTAGATTCCGTCATCCTACTGTTTAGTGTGGTGGAATGCCCAGTGGATGGGCTGTGTCTGGCGGAATTGTTTGAATGAAGAGCCTACTAATGCAAGTAAAATGGCAAAAACAGACAAAGGCCAATTTTGAGAGAAAAAGGAATAGAGGGAAATAAAGAGTTCAAAAGAGTAGAGAGAGGAATTTCTCCCATGTAAAGTGAAAAAGTCCATTGGATGGATTTGAGTGCAAGTAAGTATTTTATTCTCTTATAGATGAGAACAATTGGAATTTTCCAAGCTAAAACCAGAGGAGAGAGACAGTAATTATGTCCATGTATTTATTGTCTTTCTAAACCATCAAGTAAATAAAAAAGTAATGTCCCTTAGCAAATCAAGGATGAAATAATTCTAAGCATCTGTGTTCAGTGGTTGAATGTTAAAAACAAAGAATAACTCCTATGAGGATACATTTGCTCATAAACAATTTTAATGAGGAAATAAGTGTATTTTAGGTGTAATTGATAAGAAATTTTATTTAAAGATACAATAAAAATATGAAGGACTAAAGGTATGAAGTAAAAGATACAAATGGATGCAATGTGATTTTTTTTCCCTAGAAAATGAGGTGAAACAGAGTAGTTGCATATGTTCTTAAGACCGAAGAGAATTACCCCAAAGGAGGAGGCCTGCTACTTATTAGCGGGAGAGAGAGTGAGCAGGCGCATGGTAGGAAGGCTGTGAAATCCTTAATAGCTCCTCTGCTTCAGCCTTCACAAGGAAGGTTAATAGCAAAAGAATGCTAATACAGTAACACTTAATGAGCAAGTGGGTGAGTTCACATCTGGAGAAAGCAGGTTAAGGCACACCTTGATAATTGAATGTGTCGAAATCATTGAGGTCTGATGAAATTCACTTAATAGTCCTAAAGGAAACAGCTGAAGGAGCACCAGAGTGAGTGAAATGATCTTTGAGTGTTTAGGAATGATGTGTGTGGATGAAAAAGGATACCTTTGTTATTGCATAAGAAGATAAAACATAAAAGGCCATGGCAAAGGGTAGGTTGGAACAGTAATATAATGGATCATGGGCTCATGCCCTGAAGGGAATTAAGGAAGAAAAAGAAAACATGAGATATAAATGAAAAACATGGCAATTCACACTGCTGCCTTTTGCAAACTACTGATGCCAATATCATTTCCATGTGCAGTTTGCACAGTCAAGATTCTGAAGTCCACACTTCAAACTGGCTTCATTAAGAAATTTGGTTGCTCAGGATGAACTAACCAGTTCCAAGTGTAGAAACTGAATTCCTTTATCAAACGGTGAAATTCTGGTCTCATCAATGACATCTCCAGTTTTCTGTTCACTGATGGAGGACATAGTCCAGGATGTGCAGTTAAACATTTGGCAAAATTTAGGAGTTCAACAGGCAGCAGTTCTGGTAGATTTGTAGCCACATGTCTTTGGTGCTGCGTTCTATGTCCAACTTGGGGTGGTGCTGGAGCTGGCTGATTTTTCTGTTACTTGATAAGAAATCACTCCTTAGACTTTTTTTTTTAGATCTGTAGTTTTCCCCATTCTTTAATGATTTTGTTTCAGGTGAAGAAGATAAGAACCTTCTTCCCTCTTGGGATGGTCAACTCTTGGCTAGAAATATGGAAAGACTCTTTAAGGGCACTGTGAGTTGAAGATAGGAGTGTAGGCCATGATTTAAAAAAAAAAAAAAAAAAGTCACCTCAGTTTATTGTTGAAAAGAAAGTACCATGATTACCTAAGAGCATACAGTTATTTCTCTTTTGCCTTTTTAGTGCTCATTTGGTTAAATTGTATTTAAAGCACTAGTTCTCTCGGACATTGTGGGGATGAGGAGGAGCCAAAACCAATACCACCACCCAAAATAATAACAGCTTTCATTGATTGATTGATTGACTGAGACAGCACCTCTCTCTGATGCCAAGACTGGAGTGCAGTAGTGTGATCATAGCTCACTGCAGCCTCAAACTCCTGGGGGCTCAAGCAAGATCCCCCTACCTCAGCCTCCCAAGTAGATGGGGCACCAACCCCAGTCAATTTTTTATTTTATTTATTTTATTTTTTTTATTATACTTTAAGTTCTAGGGTACATGTGCATAACGTGGAGGTTTGTTACATATGTATACTTGTGCCATGTTGGTGTGCTGCACCCATCAACTCGTCATTTACATCAGGTATAACTCCCAATGCAATCCCTCCCTCCACCCCCCTCCCCATGATAGGCCCTGGTGTGTGATGTTCCCCTTCCCGAGTCCAAGTGATCTCATTGTTCAGTTCCCACCTATGAATGAGAACATGCGGTGTTTGGTTTTCTGTTCTTGCGATAGTTTGCTGAGAATGATGGTTTCCAGCTGCATCCATGTCCCTACAAAGGACACAAACTCATCCTTTTTTATGGCTGCATAGTATTCCAATTTTTTAACTTTATAGAGACAGGGTCTTGCTGTTTTGACCAGGCTGGTCTGGATCTCCTGACCTCAGTAGTTCTCTCACTGTGGCCTCCCAAAGTGCTAAGATTACAAGTGTAAGCAGTCAAGCCCAGCCAACAGCTTCCATTTAAATAATGCCCGTTATGGGTCCAGCATCCAGTGTGCACTCAAAGTGCTTTCTCTCTTTTAATTCTCAGGGGCTGAAGAATTTGGCACAATTATAATATTCATTTCATAAATAAGAATATTTAACCATATTAATAACCGGTCTGAAATTTTACCTTGAGCAAGTGGCTTCAAACCCAGGCAGTCTAAATTCAGAGCCTTCATTCTTAACCACTGCTCTACACAGCTTTTAGGAAATAGTATTCAAAAAGCAGCCATAAAGAAAAATAGTAAAAGATAGAATAGTAGAACTTTTGAAGATGAAGATAACTTCTGCCATTCATTCATGTGGAAAAGTGATGGAAGGAAAATATAATAACCAACAAATATGTAAAACTATGTAATGAGATTGCTAAGGGAAAGCTATCCATCTTTCTCACTGGGAAAAATGAAAGGAAATGAGTTTTTAGCACTCTAGAAATAGAGTGAAGTAGAAGATATGCTAGGTGATAAAATATTATAGCTGAAGGGAATATCCTTAGATTCAAACTCATCATTTTTTCAGATGGGGAGGTTGAGGCTCAAAGAGGGAAGGTGGCATTTCCAAAGTCTTCTCTTGGGTTCCCAGAAATGTCGGGACTTGAATCCAGCTCTCTGGGAGCTCAGTCTTGAATTTATACCACTTCAGACCCTTATTATTGTTAGTGTACAGAACCCATGCAGCCACTGTGTTTATGTACATTGTATGTGTTTGTTTACATGGTTGTCTAACCTGTCAGTTAAGAATGATACAGTCAGCAATGCCAGAGCCAAAGGCATGATCATGGAGGTAGCAGAAGAGGTAAATGAAGTAGTGGAGGGAGATGTAGCAAAGCACCTGGACTTTGTAATAAGGATCCTTAAAAGAGAGCTGAATGATCTTGGACAAATAGCAGTTTACAAAATATTTGCAGAAAGCTAATTAACAAAACGTTTTTTTTCCTTCCCTTTTTCTTTCCCCAATGCTTTGACCTATGTCATTTCCTTGGGCTAAAGAGTGTATTGAAAGAAAGAAAGACCAGGCATGGTGGCTTGTGTCTGTAATCCCAGCACTTTGGGAGGCTGAGGCAGGTGGATCACGAGGTCAGGAGATCGAGACCATCCTGCCTAACATGATGAAACCCTGTCTGTACTAAAAATACAAAAAATTAATCAGGCGTGGTGGCACATGCCTGTAGTCCCAGCTACTTGGGAGACTGAGGCAGGAGAATCACTTGAACACGGGAGGCAGAGGTTGCAGAGAGCCACTGCACTCTAGCCTGGATGACAGAGGGAGACTCCATCTCAAAAAGAGAGAGAGAGAGAGAAAGAGAAGGAAAGAAAGAAAGAGAATCAATGTATTATACTTCATTCTTAGTGACCTCGTGCTTTCTCCTATAATCATTGCATTATTTGCTTAGTTTTTACACAGTTTTTAAAATCACTTTTCTAGTCTTCTACTTTCTTTCCCCCAGAGACTCCTTTTTTCCTCCCAAATTTTGACGATCAGGTAGTGCTCTGCTGAGCCTGGCTCACATGTTGTCGAGGACGTTAGTGACTGATTTGGATACTACATGACGGAGTCAGGTTCGTCACATTCTGCAATTGCACATCCTTTCAGACATCTTTACTTCTTAACAGCCTTTCTCACTTAGCTCAACATACTCCACTATCTGAATGTGAACACTTGGTGAAACAGTCTTTCAATTATATCCAGAAACTTACTTTGATATCAAGAGCCTGCCTTTCTACCTGCCTCAGACTCCATTTTTCGTATTTTTTTAATTGAATTGAAAATGATTATTTTATGTTTGTAAATCACTGTTTCTTTATAACATTCATATGATAAAAATATTTTTAAGAATACAAACATCAACAAAATATTTTAAAAAGGTAACTCTAATCTCACATCTGTACTGGGAAAACCATTGCAAAGAAGTATTTTGAGATTAAACTTTTTTTTTCCAAGCCACAGAAGAGAGTTCATTTTAACTGCTTAAATGAAACGTATTACTCCTAATTTGATCAAAAGAGAAATTGCATTTGAGAATATAATTTATATGGACTTTAAATAAGATACTTCTTCCAAGTTTGTTATAACCAAAAAGAATTTCTCACACTGTTGCTACAACCCAACTTTTACTTTTTTGATTTGAGCGCCCATAGTATGGTGAGAGGCAATGGAAAAGGCCTAGGTGACACTGCCCTGCCATGCCTGGACTCTGGAGTCCTGGGCTCAGTCCCAGTTCTGCTTTTTGCCAGTCGTCCATCCTTGAACAAAGTCCTTCTAAATTTCTGTTTCATTATCTGTAAAATGGACCAACTACATATGACTATTGCTTGGACCAAAGGAAATAATGTACAGAAAATATTTGATGCAGAGTAGCAAAAGATCTCAGAGTAATAAAATGGATAAACCATAATTATCAGGTGATTAGTAATCACTAGCTAACATGATTAATTAAGGTGGGATCCACTCCAGCTATCAGATCAAGTGGTTGATCATAGCTTACCTTTTCTACGGACTCCCCTTTGGGAATTTTGCTGAGCTTGAAATGCTTATTTAAGTAGATTATTTGCAGGAAGTTATTGACATATCCCCATGGTTCACCAAGAGTAATTCCTCATCTACCCTGTTAACTTATGTCTTAGACATTTTCAACTGCACTTTAGAGGGGAAGGAGGAGATCCTCAGCACAGAAACACTGAGAACCCGTATTCAATGCTGGGGTCCACAGAATCCTGTAAAAGGCCAGTGTGAATGGTCTAAGCTAGTGGGCCGTAGGTCATTGTCATAGTCACTGACTTTGTAGCGCAAAAGTAGCCAGAGACAATACGTAAAAGAAGAGCTGCATTTCAGCTTAACTTTATGTATCAAAGCAGACAGCAGGTATATGTTTGGCTTGCAGGCCATACTTGGCCAACCCCTATTCTAGTGAATTATGTAAGAAAAGAGGATGGGGTAACAATGAACAGGGCTGGTTAAGGAGAAAGTTGTGATTTTTCAATAGGGGAGTGGGGGATGAAGACCACCAGTATTCTGGAAGCCTGAAAAGGGTTTTTTTGAGAATATACTACTGTCTAAATGATCATTTGGTAGGCCTCTCTGGGGATACAAAAATAAAGATATTTGAGAAATCACCTGTGTTTTTAGAAGCTACTTGGGGCAAATTTAGCCGAGATCAACAGCTAGTTAGTGGCAGGGACCCCAATATTACATGCTCAAATATCTCTTCATTGTATACCTGAGTTTCTGAGAATAAAATAAAAATAAATAAATAAATAAATAAATAAATAAATAAATAAATACCCTGAGAATATCAGGACAGGGTTTTTAAGCACAGTGATAAACACAGGAGGAAATAAATTAGCTTTATTCTGAATAGCTCACAATGTTTTCTCAGTATTACCTCATTCATCTTCCTTATATGATTTTGAACTGGGAAACTACCCTAGGAAAAAAATAATCAAATTCTGGTGCAGAAAACAAAGTCCATGGAGATCACTGAGTAAATCAGAGATGAATACGAAATTTGAAGTTGTTACTGTTTTAGTATTATGAGCTTAGCGCTTTTTTTTCTATATATGCTTACTGTCTTAAATTATTTGCATTTTTCATTCATTTGCAAAATTACTCTCGGGACTTAGAATAGCTAGTTCAAAGAACCACAGTAACTTGCCCAATATGGTACTTAGAAACTAATATTCAATAATACTAAAACAGTGGGTAAAAGATAAGTCATTTTCCATGAATGTCTGCTTAATGCCCATTTTTAGGTACCTGATTACTTTTTGATGACACTGCCAAGTCTGTGTCTGATGAATTGTTACCAAGTTGTCTCCTAGGAAACATTTTCAAATATTTTGTAACCTAAGCATCTTCCAGAAACAATTAAACACCAATTTATGCTTGTGCTCTTCGTAATTTCTTTAAAAATCTGCAGAAACTCCCTTGATAATTAAGCATCTACTTCTCTAAAACTAATAATGTATTTCTTTTTTCTAGCTTACTACAAATATGCAGTCTGAATTGCACAAGTTGTTTTGAAAGGAAATTGTTATGAATATTTTAATTATGGCCAACTATCTTTAATTACATGACTGTATTATTTAGATATAACTAGAGTGTAAGAAACATCATCTGCTGTTAGTTACCTAAGGTGGATAGTTCAACAAAATGTTTTTTTTAATTTTAATGTTTACTCACTAATAAAGTTGATCTTTGAAGGAATATTTGTCTCTGAATTTTACTCAGTAACCACGAGCTGTAAGTTTAATTGGAAAGTTTTGTTGAAACATAACTCTAAAATTGTGGAAAAATGTCAACACTTTAAAATTAGTGCCTAATCATTTTAATTCTCTTGGTATTCACTGCAGTATCATTAATCATGATGGAGTCATTCGATCCTAATATGGATGTAATATCCAATTCTGCAGAGATTCAGCTGTAATTTAGCAACAATTAACTGTCCACTTATTATAAAGTGATGCCAAAAACCCTAATGCAATTATTTTTAAGGCATTTTGGTCACATTAACAAAAGCATTCAAGTTTGCAGATGTTGCAGAAATTTTGGATTGATGTGTCTGATTAAAAACACATTACGTTGGAAATTTTCTTACTTAAGGTGTTTATGCTGGTATTTCGGAAGGCACTTTCGGTTTCATCTTTGGAATAGCTCCCGTTTACTTCCGTGCCTTTCTGAAAATTTTATTTCTGCATATTTGCTTTGAGGAAAACAAATTGATGTGTTTTCTAAAGATATGCAACTTTTGAGGAGATCATATAGTAGAAAGATTGCCAAAAGCCAGTGACTTTTCAGGTGCCCGTCATCATGGAGCTTTTTCACTGGGTCAAGATAGTGTCAGCAGCCTTCCTGGGTAACGGGACTCACCCGGATGTAGAAAATGCACGTATTACTCATCAGGAATCTCAAACAACACCAGCTCTGAGGACGAGTCCCCAGATAAATTAAGCTAGCCACAGCGTATGTTTTTTCCTCTCTATGTCATAGTAGACTCCCAGTCAGCTAGGGCAAGGTAGGTTCATATTTTGCAATCTCTGTAGTGACAGACACATGTGGCCGCACTGTGAATCAGGTATTGATTATTGCCATATTCTTTGTGTCTCTAGCCTCCTTTAGTTTTAAGAGGCCATTCCCCTACTGTTGGAGCCATCCACCAAATGTTCAAGTAACTTGCATTTTCCTTTCTTTCTGATTGAATCCCGAGTAAAGGTTCTGATGATCAAGAAAACGTTAGGGAGTTAATGTCTTATGAGCGTACAGTTTTACTCTTTCTTGAGATATTTGCATTTCATCATAGGCTGGAAATCACAAACCAAAGAAACTAAATTGCAATGGCATAACTTCAGGAATCTGTAAAGAGATGGAGATGATGCTGGTTGGTTGTGTGGATTTCTAGAAACCCTGAAATGAAACTCAGGATACCTGCAAAACTTCCATAATGACAAAACTCCAAACTATAGAGACTTGAAAAAGACAGGTTTATTTGTCTCTCACTTTAGCATCCAGAAGTAGATGACTAGGGCTTATGGGGTGACACTGCCACCCTCCGTGCATAGCCGTCATCTCGGACTCCATGGCAGCTACTCCATGCCTTCTTGCCTCCCTGCCACTGTGAAGGGTCAAGGGTGTCACATGCTCAAATCTAGAAGTTGTGACACATCACACCATGTTCTGTCAGTTCAAACTTAGCTAGGCATAGCTATGCCTCGCTCCAAAAGTCGTGGGCAATGTGGTCAGGTGCCCAGCCAGATTTGTATTACTGCAGAGGAAGAAAAGAACTTACATTAGGGGCATAAGTACAATCGGCCTCACATAAGTACTGTATAGAGAATCTCTGCTTAAGATAAATGTTTATTAAGTCACCCCTTAATAAGCATGTTCTAAATATTATTGTACTGTTCAGCCTCCGAGTTATCGTGATATTGGCACCTGGATAGATAACACTGCTATCTGTGGAGCGAAGTGTCTTCATTCATTAGCGACCAGTACCTGTGAACGTGTATGAACTCCTAGGCTGCTGAACCTCTCCCACTGTATACCCTACTTCAGTTTTACTTCCACCACCTAGGGGAGGCCTACTCATGGAAGATAAACTCAACTTAATATAAATTTAACTGTTCCACAAATGGAAGCCATATCTGTCTTTCCTAAAATAGTCACCTGCCACAGAATATTTAAAGGTCAAATAAAAATGTCTTTTGGGTTATCAAGAATTGTACTTTATTTTATTTACTTATTTATTTATTTATTTATTTATTTACTTATTTATTTATTTTTTGAGACAGAGTCTCACTCTGTCACCCAGGCTGGAGTCCAGGGGCACAATCTTGGCTCACTGCAACCTCCACCTTCTGGGTTCAAGCGATGCTCCTCCCTCAGCCTCCCAAGTAGCTGGGACACAGGCGAGCCACCACATCTGTCTATTTTTTTTTGTATTTTTACTAGAGATGGGGTTTTGCCATATTGGTTAGGTTGGTCTCAACCTCCTGGCCTCAAGTGTTCCACCTGCCTTGGCCTCCCAAAGTGCTGGTTTTACATGTAGGAACCATTGTGCCTGGCCTGATTATCAGGAATTTTACATCAGGTTTGCCAACACTGCTTTAGGTTTACATTGATTCATATTAGGCTTGCTGCATTTTGAGGCCTGGATAACCATTTTCATTCTAACGGAGTTTCTAGAAATATATAGATCAATATGTATAGTAAAGGACAAACATCTGCAGTGGTAGGGGCCTTCCAGGACTGCTCCAGGACTAAGACCAGTATCCTTTCTTTCTGATTGGGCAGTACAGTGAGGAGTGACCATCCTCACTGGTTATACACTGTGAACATTACTCCTGGCCTAGTCTAGGTTTTAGAAGTATGAATTTATAAGTTGGCACATTTCATGTGCATTGATTCCTTCTCCTCTATCAAATAGTAAATGAATGGGAACATAACTATTTTCTTAGCAAACCCTAACTGTAATTGCGATGTGTCCTGTCCACTCTGACCAGCTATACCAGAAGCCACCACTGCAGAGATACTTATATGTTCCCTCCTTTACCATTTAGAAAGAACATTTCTATTAGAGATAACTTTTCTGTGCTAGTGAGAAGCTGTTCTGTGTAGATATCATTAGATGTCATGATGTTTAATTGTAAAAACCTTGCAGAGAGAAGGGTTTGTTCCCTGTCCTGATGGTAAGTAGCCTAATGTTTTACTGACTTTGAGTTTTGCACGGAAGTCATTGCAGGATGTCAAGCTTCATGAATAGTAATGTGGACAATTTCAGGCAACATAAGTGGTATTCAGGCACTGCTGTTTTAAAATGAAATGACTTTTGCATCTAAAGGTAACTCATAGAGTCAAACTCTAGAATAATCTGCAAGGAAAATAAGATCTTCAGTACATAGAATAAAAACATTCAGTTTGTCTGGTCTCTACCACAGCCATCACATACTTAGGGTTTTCATTTTCATTTTTTAATTGAATGAAATGATTATTATTTTTGGCCCATGCCCCTGCCACTACTAGCAATAATAATAGCTAATATTTATTGCTCAATTACCATGTCCCAGGAACTGTGCTAAGCATTTTGTATGCAGCATGTAATTTAATCTTCACAATTCTACAAGGAAGGGATGATTATTGTTTCCATTTTACAGATGAGTAAAGTAAGGCACAGAGCTCTTAAGTAAAGTAACCAAGGACACATAACTAGAAAGAGGCAGGAAGTGCAAAAGCAAACAAACCAAAAAAGACACCTGGCACCTGAGCTGTTCTGTGTAGTACTGCCTTGTTCGGATTATACTAATTTGCAGTCTTTTTCTACAATCGAACCCCTACATTCCTTTAATTCTGATTTTGCCATCTCATTAGCCAATGGCTGGAACTGGTTGAAAGGAATGGTGTTACTCAGGCAAATCTCAGTGAGGTGACTCATTATAAAAGAAACAAGGGCAAAAACCATAAAACATACCAGTGGTTTACTGGCTGTCTTACTTTTCAATGAGGTATTACCTGGGAAGGACAGTGGAGTAGAGGGAAGTTGAGTAGAGCATTTGAAATAGAACAGAGGTTTCTCTATTCTGTTATTCCCCCCCCCCCCCAGTCTCCAACCATGTTCAGAGAATGTAGAAGTCTTAGCGCAAAACAGACACATAAACAAAGCACGATATTAACCTTTCCTCTACCCTGGCCAGTGTCTAACTCATCTGCTATGTTCATTTCCTTTGGTTGCTCTAACAAATTACCACAGACTTGGTGGCTTAAAAGGACAGAAATGTATTGTCTTACAGTTCTGGAGGCCAGATGTTTGCAATCAAGGTGTCTGCAGAGCCACACGCCCTTGGGCTCTGAAGGGAAAAATCTGTTCTTTGCCTCTTCTAGCTTCTGGTGGCTGCCAGCCATCCTTGGCCTGTGGCCACGTAACTCCAGTTTCTGCCTCCATGGTCTCACACTGCCTCCGCAACGAAGAGGTGGCAGTGTGACCACAGAGGCAGAAACTGTCTTCTCTTCTTCTTTTTGTCTCAAATCTCTCTCTGCCTTTCTCTTATAAGAACGCTTGTCGTTGGATTTAGAGCTTACCCAGATATCTCAGTATCATCTCCTAATCTCAGGATCCTTTACCTGATTACAACTGCACAGAGTTCTGCGGTTAGACTTTTCTTTTTCTTTTTTTTTTTTTTTTTTACTTTTATTGTGGGGACAAGGTCTCACTGTATTGCCCAAGTTGACTTTGAGCTGCTGGGCTCAAGAGATCCTCCCACCTTGGCCTCCCAAAGTGTTGGGATTACAGGCATGAGACACATACCTGACCTGGAGTTAGATATGTTTTTAAGGGGTCATTTTCCAGTCTGCCAGATTTGGAATTCCTGGAACCTGCATTTTGTGAGAGCATGGTAGCGAGGCATTTTGAAGGACATCTTGGAAGATTCTAAGCTACAGGGGAGAAAGAAAATGCTGAATAGTATGAGATTTTGGCTCTTCTATGGAAATGCTCCACAAAACAATCGTCTTGACTAGCAAAGTACTGCCTATTAGCAATATTTTGAAAGCTTGCCAGAGCTTTTGTTGTCATCCCAGTTATCATGGTTGTGTTATGATCTTTTAATATGTGGGAACCAGGAAAGCCATGGTTATTTTAACATGCAATAAAGAATCCCAAACAAAAATGGCCCCTGATTCTGCTGAACACTCGTGTATGTACAAATGAATGTCTAGAACCTAACTCTGTTTTTGGTACAGACACACGATATGGTTTCCATGGTTGCAGTGTACTTTGAATTTTCCTAGAATGCATCTCTTTTGTAAATGAAGAGTACTTTGTTTTATGCAGAGCGTGACAAGCATTTTTCACCATTTTGGTAGACTGTGCCATCAACAGGGGCATCATTTGAACTATCCAAGTTAACAAGAAGGCACTCATGTTTTGAGCCGTCAGTCTCCATTTATAGTTGCCACATACAAGTATGTAGTAAAGGAGATGGGAAACTATGATTCACGTACTTGGAATCAAACAGTATTAAATTAGTGGATACACATGAAACTCAATAGACCTCATTGAAACTTATTATTAAAGCTTGTTTTGAAAATAGTTCTCATTTTTGCCCCATTCATCTTTTATGTGCAATGGCCCACTAAAGAGTATGTTCCCCAAAGTGTTGTGAGTACTACAGACTGAATGGAAACTTCAGCATGTGGTGGGATTTTAAGATAAGAGATAAATTTTCTATGATATTTATCACTACCCTGTTGCATGCCATACTCAAGGTATAATTTTAAGACTTGTATATAAGGCTTGGGTCATTTGTAGGAACATCATATTTTCTCACATCTCCATTTCAACAGTCTGTAATTTGTCTTTGCATCTTCTCTGTACTTGATTTAAGGTGATTTCCCTCTGTTTCCTATATACAAATAAGTCTGGTCTGTTTTATTAGTTTTTATTTTAGTGTCAACTTCTACTTGTGTTCTTTTATATTCTTGTACACCTTGTATGGAAGTTCAAAAATAATCCTCTTCTTTTAAATACAAAATTATTCATTATAGGTAGGTGCGAGCTTCTGCTTAATTCATTCTATATTCTAGAATAGCATTTCTCAGTACATATCATTTTATTACAGATGACTTCCCTTTTATTTCTGCTTTGTATTACAGTTAGGGCAGCATATTGATTTTTTTCTTGAAATAATGTTGTAGGTAAATTATATTATCTGTTAATTTCATTTCAGGATAGTAAAGGGAGCATTACATAATATTTGTTATAAAATGGAACATTGCTTCTGATGGGGTTGGAAAACACTACCGTAAATTATATGACACAATTTAAAATGTGAAGGCAGCATTCTCTCTCTGGGTGGTTAGAGTAGGACGTATGGTAAGGAAGGTATAAGGACAGGAGAGCTTGTTCAGACAGGAACAGCTTGGTGTTAGAGACCTTGAGGTTCATTTGAAAAGAAGAGGGGTGCGGGGTTTGGTGCAGAAAGAGCAATTGTACTCCACGTATGGGGGACAAATGAGATAAGACTGAAAAGTGGGAGAATGAGGACCACCTGCTGGAGGCCATAGAAATATTCAAGGGAATTCTGCAAAAATGTGAATGGGGTGTGCCTTTATTTAGTGCCTGTGCCAACTCTGAAGCATGAGCTATGTTTATCTTCATTTATTTGGAATTCTAGGAGCCAATTACTTGATTCTTACACATCAGATCGGTGCAAAGATTCTACAATTAATCTTTGAAGTGGAGATGAAAAATAAATAAGTGGTAGGAATATCATACAAGCAAATGATAGAAACCACCTTTTAATAGTGAGATGACAATGAAGAGGAGACATGTTAAGGGAGGTTATGGTGAGGGAATATAGAGCCCTGGTAAAATTTATCCCAACTTATGAGTAGTCATTTACTTGTTTGTTAAACTCAGTGATCTCTCTCCCACTAGAATGGCAGCTCCGTAAAGAAGGGGACCATACCTGTTTTATTAAAAATATGTACAAACAGCACAGTGCCTGCAACAGAGTAATTGCTCGGTAAATATTTGTTGTGAAAAGCAATGAAGGAATGACTTGGCTAGGAGCTCTTGAACATCTACATTAAACATCTGTGCATTACCATTCTGGGTTTTAATGATCTTCTGTTGCTGTAAGAATTATTAATATGGAAAATAATGAGATTAGTTCCAGTTGTATGGTATTTTCGTTGTAAAATGTTTGCAGAGCTATTAACAGTAGAGATGTGCATCAAGCCCCACTGTCAAAATAAATGGCTAGCACACCAAGAGGCATAAATGTTTGGAGGGAAATAGCCAAGCGAAACGTTTGTGTGGCAGAGCCTACATCCTGCTAGAATACAAATTAGATCATTAAGAAGCAACACATTTCATCCACTTATCAGAGTTTGCATACAGTGAAGTCTATTAATTGAATGAGTATGGAGAACACTGATACACCATCTCGCTCCATCAGAGATTACTTCTCTGTCTTTATCAATAAATTCTCCCTTTAATCCTGAGGATTGATTGAAAAAGAGAAGGAGCCATTTTTTTTTTAGACTGTTCTTTTTGGTCTTTGCGTTACTTTGTCATTGGATTTGTAAATTTCATCAGTAATTTAGTTTAGCTATAGAATGCCCCAGGGGGTCGCACATTAGGTCTGCACTCAATTACAAAGAGTAAATGCAAGTAAATAGGTGAGAAAGTTTCAGCAACCTCTCTTGGTATCAGAAGGAAAACCAAATGGAACTGGCTATCAGATAAAATAAGTTTGTTCATCCAGACTTTTAATTAAACTCAGAGATTCATAGATCTCAAGATGAGGTGTTTTAATAGGTTCTATGTCTGAGAATTCTCCTTGGTTTCTACCTCTCACACTCCATACTCTAAAAATCACCTTTCTAGATTTTTAAGAATTTACTCAAGCAATGTCAACGTGATAGCATTGCTCTTTGGCAAGTGTATACCTGTATTATAGACGATGCATGGAAATATAATACGTTCATGTCTGAAATCATCTCAGAGCCCCTTCTTGCCCCCAGTGTTCCCTAAACTTTCAACAAATCCAGTTTTCTCTTTCCTCTTGAGTAATCCTTTCCCAGGCTGATGCACACATGAAAAGTTAGTTTTATTTCTTATGTTGTTATAAAACATGTATGATCTCTCTACTGGTATTTTTGAAAAAAATTAAGTAAAATAATGTTAATGGATCAGAATTATTTTTTTATTTATAATTTTAGAGAAAAGGTCTCGCTCTGTCACCCAGGCTTGAGTGCAGTGACATGATCATAGCTCACTGCAGCCTTGAATTCCTAGGCTCAGGCGATCCTCCTACCTCAGCCTCTTGAGTTGCTGGGACTATCGACATGTACCACCATGTCCAGTAAATGTTTTAAATTTTTTTTGTAGAGATGGGGTCTTACTTATGTTGCCCAGGCTAGTGACAAACTCCTGGGCTCAAGCAATCCTCCTACCTCGTCCTCCCAAAGTGCAGAGATTACAGGTGTGAGTCACTTCTGCCTCCAATTACTTTAATGTGGTATTTTACTTGGCTTCAGAAGGAAAATGGAATAGTCCTGGACATCAGATAAAAATAGCTGTTTGTTTAGATATTTTCTCCACTGAAATGAAAACTTCTCAGCTGAGTTTATCTTGTCCAAAACTGTATTCCCAGAGCACGGGTAGCACCTGGTATGCAGTAGAGCTCAGTAATTGACAAAGAATGGCCAGAGAGGACTTCAATAGACCTTTTAGTACAGCTCCTACAACTTGCTCATGAAAATCATGAGTTAGAGTTGTGAAGTGATTGATCCAAAGTCTCACAGAAGTAGCAATTCTTTAACTAGAAACTACTGAGAGAGGAAGATTCTGGTAGCGAGTATTGATTGTTCAATCTCTTGGGAATGTTTGTGCTTCCTGGTTGGTTCTTACCTGTGGTAAATCAGTGCATGTTGGGGGACACTTATTACCGTTATAATGGACTCTTGGCCTCCTTTACCTTTTCTCATCTACTTGTCCCCAGGGTAAGGAGGGGCATCTGGTTCTAGTTTTCACTGAGGTCTGTTTATTCTCATCTTTCCTTTGCTGTACAAGAGGGGCCCTGCTACTGTAGGGAAGGCCTGCAGTTCACCAAGGGTGGGCCAGTGTACGGAAACCAGCGATGAAGTAATTAGCTATCTTGCCCACTCAAGGATCTATAACACATGCTCTAACAGCCACATCAATTATAAAGGCCATATTTGATTCTGCATTTACTTGACATATTTCTTTCAGTTGATTCCAAGACCAGACCAAAAGGAACTGGTATTTTTTTTTTTATGCGATCCCAAACTCTAACAGTATGAAACAAATTTTAACTCCCCCCAATCAATCCCATCACCCAGAAATAAGCACTGTTAAAAATCTTGTGTATTTTATTTTGTTTGTGTGTGTGTATATGTATGTTTGTGTGTGGTTATGTATCTGTTTCACTGTTAAAAAAATTCCCATACTAACTATGAAGTTTCTTTATTTTATTTTATTTTTAGAATACTGAAACAATTTAAAGGCCACCTAGACCGTTGCTGTTTTGTGATTCTATTCAGTGCTGCATCATCTCCAAAATTTTGCTGAGAGTGGTAGATGCCTGATGCTTATTAAGAGCTGTGAAGTGATTGAATCTTCTTTTCTCAGTAGTTTCTAGTTGTTGCCCAGGCTAGTGACAAACTCCTGGGCTCAAGCAATCCTCCTACCTCGTCCTCCCTAAGTCCAGAGATTATAGGTGTGAGTCACTTCTACCTCAAATTACTTTAATGTGGTATTTAACTTGGTTTCAGAAGGGAAATGGAATAGTCCTGGGCATCAGATAAAAATCTCACACACTTTGGGGACTTCGCAGTACTGTGTTTTAGCCATTGCTTCCACTGAAGCAGTATATTGTGAGCTCTATCAAATACTGTTACGTTATTTTCCTAATCCAAGGGTAAGCAAACTGCAGTTTGCAGGCCAAAACGGCCCTTCCCATCTCCCTACCCTGACTGTTTTTGTATTACCAACTAGCTAAGAAATGGTTTTTATATTTTTAAATAATTGTTATAAAAGAAGAAGAATATGCAGGAGACCTACCTATGTGACCTACAAAGATTAAAATATTAAACATCAGGCCCTTTACATAAAAACTTTGTCAGCTGGGTGTGGTGGCTCACGCCTGTAATCCCAGCACTTTGGGAGGTGGAGGTGGGCGGATCACCTGAGGTCTGGAGTTCGAGACCTGACCAACATGGAGAAACCCCATCTCTACTAAAAATGCAAAATTAGCCGGCCCTGGTGGCGCATGCCTGTAATCCTGGCTACTCCGGAGGCTGAGGCAGGAGAATGGCTTGAACCCAGGAGGCGGAGGTTGCTGTGATCCTAGATCGCGCCATTGCACTCCAGCCTGGGAAACAAGAGCGAAACTGCGTCTCAAAAAAAAAAAAAAAAAAAAAAAAAATTTGTCAAACTTTGTAATCAGCGAGATTGTATTTGGATTTATTGTGAGCCTTCAAGATTATCCTTCCTCTTAAGGAAATGAAATGTATATGAAAAACGATTTGAAATTTTTGAGAACATATAAATATATGCGTAAGTGTATCAGTTTAGCGTGTAGGATGTTCTGTGTCCTGATGCTGAGGTCGTGAATGGTGGCTGTAAGTCTCTTGAAAGAGGAGGCTTTCAATAGTGGAAAGCTTGATATGTGAAGTTTATTTCAGTTGAAAGGTAGAGGTGAGATTGAACTTTTGGAACCAAAGCTCAGAAGTTGATACCATTTCCATGTGCTTAAGGTTAGTGAAGCAAGAATGCGATTCAGAGCCTGGTAAAGACATTTAGTGAAGCATTTCCTCACTGTATCCCATTTATTCATTAAATCACCCACCATATATGTGCTGTCCATGTTTTACAGGTGAGGAAATGGAGATTCTGCTGGTTTCAGAGCTTGCTCTAGGTCACACAGTAAATAGAATCCAGGTTTGAAAACAAGCCTGTCTGAATGCTAACTATCCATGATACTTTGTTTCTTCCATATATATATTTGCTGTGCACATGAATACTTCTGTGATATCATTACACTAAATGATGATGGTAGGTCCCAAGGTGAAACTGTACACCATTCATTCCACATCGGTTTCATTTTCTTTACTGTGACATTCAAGGCCCATTCCCAGGCATATGCATGCTTCCCTGGCCATATTCCTCTCCCTCGACTTCTTTTTCCTTACCCAGCCTCCCTGGATAATGTATGAGTTCTCCAAAGCCCTGTGCTCTTTCATGCTTCCATGCGTTGTTGAACACTGTACTCTGCCAAGGATGCCTTCCCCATTTTCTGTGCTCAGAAACTCTTATTCATCCTTCTGATACCATCTCAATGTTCATGTTCTCTTAGGTGTCATTTCTGACTCCTCCAGGCAGTTACACAAGATCCTCTGAACTCACCAGAGTTGTTCTTTTATATATATATATCTTTGATAGTCAGAAACAAAGTTCTTCTGCCTTTCTTCCTCAATTGACTATGAATTCCTAGAACTGAGATCAAAGATCAGTGCCATACCCTCAGCACTTAGCACAAATCCTGACACATAGTGGGATCACCTTAGATTGTGGTGACTCAGTGAATGACAAGAAACAAACACATGGATGAACAAAGAATGAACAAGTGAATGAATGAACAGTGAGGTTTCTTTTTCATTCACACACACTGTTTGCATATTGTACTCCCTGCAGAATTCAGTCTATCCCTTGGTCACCAGCACCTACCACCACCCTGATAACTTCTTGTCTGGCAAGATACATGATCCATGCCAATCCATTGCTTTTAACTTAGGTTTATGAACAATTTGGAATTAATCCTAGTTGTTGTAGGGCATAAGTACAAGGACCCTATATGAATAATATTTCACCAGAGCATCAGGTTTTAGCCAACTGTTAAGTGTGGTGTCATAACCGTTTTGTTTTATTGATACCATTCTCCTCAGTCACCAGCACACCCCTGATTACTCCAGTTCCATTGCCGTCCATACACCAGATAGGCCATTGCAGGGCAAGCCCCTGAATGGATCCAACCTTCAAGGCAGCTCTGTGGCCTATAAATAGTTGCTAAGCCAGTGGTTTGACCCTGGGAATACCTAAGATACTTTTGGGTTGGTGTGATTTTTTTTTTTTTGAACATGTCTAATATGCAAGTGGCCATAAGAAGTAAGCTCATATAATTCTCTTACAGTGAATCTGAGCAACTATCAAATAATTATTCAGATATTGTTGACCGAGTTTTCTTAACACCATTTAAAGAGAGGCACAGACATCACTGAGGAATGGAAACTCATAGGGTATCCTGCAGCAGGACACTCAGGATGCTCATTGTCCCAACCATGTGGTCACTGTGGCATCTCTCCTGATTTTTATCTGCCTTTCTTGGCTTCCGGGGAGGAATGCTGGCCCCAGAGTGGGATGTGGCATTTGCATGATAGCTCAGTGCAGCCAAGCCTATATAAATATTGCATTGCTTTAAATTTTCAAAAACTGTAATCCATAATGGCTCCCGAAGCACCAACTATTTTCTCTCCGTCACATATCATGCATTTTTAACTGTCTGTAATTATACAATTAAACAGTAGGTCATCAGGACTCACAGGAGGCATTAGCTCAAAACATTTCAACTTCCGTAATCTGGCACCAGGGACAGTTATTTCCTGAGTGGAGAGAGTGAGTCTGTCTACATAGGTGCCTCAAAGGAGGAAAGCCCATGCTCGTCCACTGTTCCTCCAGGGATACAACGCCCAACTGAACGTGAACATGGCAGATGGGGGTCAGAAAGATGGAAACCCTGGCACCAGCCCAGGAAACCGGAAGGAGGTCCCAGGTCAGGATGGGATGGAGAGTGTGAACTGGATGACTGTTCTCCATTCCCTTCCACTCACCCACCTATAAAGGTTCTTTTAGTGAAAAAGCGTGAGTGACTTTCTCCAATACACTCAGTATGTTATGATTCTTAGACTTCTTCCATAAAAAGTATTGTTTTAGTTTTGCATTGCTTCAGCACATTGTATACACCAGATGTGTGTCAACACAAAAGTCATGGACTGAACCAATGATACAGTCTTTAATCTGTGTGTGCTGAGAGTAAAGCCCACCACATTTTATATTGAGATCAAAAATGCTGTGGTGGCATTTTTGATAAATTTATTTATAAATGTACCCTTCATTTAAAACTGCTGTGAAATCGTGATTCCTCAAGGATCCAGAACTAGAAATACCGTTTGACCCAGCCATCCCATTACTGGGTATATACCCAAAGGATTATAAATCATGCTGCTATAAAGACACATGCGCATGTATGTTTATTGCAGCACTATTCACAATAGCAAAGACTTGGAGCCAACCCAAATGTCCATCAATAATAGACTGGATTAAGAAAATGTGGCACATACACACCATGGAATACTATGCAGCCATAAAAAAGTATGAGTTCATGTCCTTTGTAGAGACATGGATGAAGCTAGAAACCATCATTTTGAGCAAACTGTCACAAGGACAGAAAACCAAACATCACAGGTGGGAATTGAACAATGAGAACACTTGGACACAGGGTGGGGAACACCACACACCGGGGCCTGTCCTGGGGTTGGGAGAGTGGGGAGGGATAGCATTAGGAGGTAAACTTAATATAAATGACGAGTTAATGGGTGCAGCACACCGACATGGCACATGTATACATATGTAACAAACCTGCATGTTGTGCACATGTACCCTAGAACTTAAAGCATAATAATAAAAAAAAGAAATACCAAAACCACTTGTTAACCCTTAGACCCATTGCATTTTTAGTACTTTTGAAGCCTTTTTAATACTAATAAATTCATCTCTTGTAGAATAAAAAAAAACTGCTGTGAAATCTTATCTGAAGCAAATTAACACAGGAAAAGAAAGCCAAATACCACATGCTCTGACTTACAAATGGAAGCTCAACATTGAGAACACATGGACACAAATTGGGGAACAACAGACACCAGGGCCTATTTGAGGGTGGAGGGTGGGAGGAGGGAGAGGATCAAAAAACTACCTATCAAGTACTATGCGTCCTATCTGGGTATAGACATAATCTGTACACTGAACCCCTGTGACACTCAGTTTATCTATATAAAATACCTGCACATGTACCCCTGAAACTAAAATAAAAGGTAAAAATATGACAGTACTATAAGCTTTGCTCCTGTGTCACTTGATGTCTGAGTAATCTGATGGCAGATGTCATTGTTACTACCTTGGAATGAAGGAGCTATACTTGGAAAAGGAGGAAAACGTTTCTCCCATGCTACACATTTTCCTAAAAGGCCATCTTTGCCCCTGTACCTACAAGGTACATTACATACAAGGCATGGAGAAAGAATATATTTAATGTTGTATCCATCTCTCCTCACCTATAGCATGTAAAAGTGTGCTTTGAAGTAAAGATGAGTTGAATAACAATTGCCACGCTATAAATACATCTTTCTTTCCAAGCTTTAAAAAACATTTTGAATTTTAAAATGCGTACACCACCACACAAAATAAAGACATGAATTTTACAATGGCGTTTGTTAGCTTGGTTGCAAGCGACTAGAAAATAAGCAGATACTGTATTTTTAACTGATTCAGAAAAATGCGTTGTTAGGGAGCTTTGGCAAATATTAAGTGATGGAGATCAGTTTGCCTGTCCTTTTGTACTTTTGTTAATTCTATTCTGATAGTGATCTTGGTTTCTTTCTAGTCTTTCTAATCTTTCATTTTAGTTTTTACATCAGCATTCAGGTTTTTGGAGAAATATACCTCTAATTAGAATCGGAAGTGAGGAGATGAAAGATGATATGCACGGTGGGAAGAGAGTGTACAATAGAAATTTGCTGTATGAGGGATTTTTTTTTTTTTTTTTGCTTAATTAAAAAGATGTGTTTTAGGGCTTCTTTACATGGAAAATGAATGCCTTTGAAATACACAGATCATGGATACACTTTGCTTTAATACTCTACCACATAGCATGCTTCTGATGTGCTAGTCCCCCAGCATTTTGGATGGAGTCCCACCTGCTAACTCCACACTGTGCAGAGCCCCACCTCTTTGCTTCTGCCCATGCTCTGCATTCCGGAACAGTGTGCTCTGTCTGCGTTGTTTTATCCAAGCCCTTCTTTTCATTCATAGCCCAATTCAAGTTCTATATCTCAGTGACATCTTGCCATGTTTTCCAATCCCACCTTTTCCCTCCTGCCTCTGAAATCTTTCACTACTTGTTCACTTCATTACAGTACTCGACGCCTAATGCCACGGTAGCTTTTTCAGCTAATTTTTACATTTGTATTTGCTTTACTCCACAATTATATTTTAAGTTCCTTGAGACTAGACACCATGACTCACAGTGTTCAATAAATGCTTGTTAGCTGATTATTACGGTGTAGCATTAGTTTCATTTTTTAAAAAGTGCTCATTTAAAGAAGAAGTTGACAAGCGTTGTTTGTAAAGGGTCAGATAGTACGTCCTTTAGGCTTTGTAGATGAGACTATCTCTGTTGCAGCTGTTCACCTCTGCCATTAGCGTAAAAGCACCTGTAGACCACATGTAAGCAATGGGTTGACTGTGTTCCAATTAAACTTTATTTACAAAACAGACAGTAGATGACATTTTACCAGTCCCTGATTTAAATAAAGCACAGGAAAATCTCTCATCTTGAGTATACCATTTAACCTTAGGGTAACTAACTTAGAGCAGTGTAAACCATATGGGACATTCACCAGTTCAAGGAAGGAATATCATTCCAGAGTTTCCCTGACTTTTTCCCAAACATTCCCACTGATGTTTTGATGCTTACTCAGAAATTGATAATCAACTAATGACTTTGTTGTTGTTGTTATTTAAAAGTAATACTTATTCTGGACACATACACACAGTGCTGCCAGGAGTATTAATTGCTTCAATACTTCTGGGAGCACTTTAATATTACATATCATATATGTATGGTCTTGTATCGATCAGTTCTCTTCTGGAAAGTATGCTTGGGAAATCATTAATTTATTCACTGTCTACTTACCAAAGGCCTACAACATACCAAGCATTGTGCTAGGTGTTGGGTCTCTATGAAAGTGAACAAAGCCTGAGCTGTAGGCTATTACAATAGTGTTTGCCAGAAAGACAAATCAGTAACAAATCTCATATTCAAAAATGGGGAGCAGTTAAATTCTGACACCTATATGACAGAATATCTTACAACCATTAAAACTTATACTGTAAAAGAATTTTGAATACATGGAAAGATATTCAAATGTAATAAGTGAAAAGGTAGTTGAAAATTTACTTATAAAAATTTTTTAAGAAACTTAGAAATTTATTAATATGTATAGATGAAAGAACATTACAATGATATTAACCAAAATATTAACAATTACTTTGGAATTTCCAATGGTAGAATTCCTGAAAGATCTTCCCCATCCTTTTGCTTTTGTATTTCATAGTTTTCTAAAATAACCAAGCAAAAATAATCCTATGATATATTTTTAATTATGCAAAATTACTAACAATAAAGAATGGCTCCCATGAAAAGATGTTTAGGATGACTTTCTACTAGGCAAAAATAGAAAATCTTATTCCAGTAAAATTGCTGCTGAATTGGTTATAAAATTATAAATGTTCCTCTTTGTGCACATTCAAGTATTAAAGTGTTTCTCCATCAACGCATATATTGTGTAGAGTTGAAACTTTTTCAGTTAATTTTGGCTTATTAAGAGTTAACCAGAAAATCTTTTGCTTCAACCCTTCTCAATCTCCAAGTCCCCTTTGCTGCTGTGGTACATCCAGTCTTATGAATATAATTGAATCTCCCTTCGATGATTCAGTGTGTTGCAAGACTTCAGGGTTGTAATGCTGACCATCAATTATCATTGTATAGGACAAAAGATATAAATGTGGAAAATACAGAATATTGAGCTGAATGTGAAATGATTCTAGGATAGCCTCTGGAAATTGCTTGGCTGAATAAATCCCTGGTGTCAGTGAGTTTGTGTTGTGTTTCTTTTCTAAAAGCTTGCTTAGTTCAAGGAAAGAGAATAGAAATAATCTAGTGCTTTGAACTTTCTGGTTACTAAGAGCCTTGTTCCTCCAGATTATGATCCCATGTCTTCCTTCTCTCTTTCATCTCATATAAAATATGAAAAGCATGCTGTCTCTAGACTGTGTGTCTTTCCATGAGCACTGACTATTTATCTAAGCCTGTAATTACTGACTGGCCCACACCAAGGCATCTCTTGTTGCTGAGAGACCGAACACATCCTGTAGTGCTTCACAGGCCAGAATTCTTACCCAGATGAAATCTGTTTGAAGTGAACAGAAAAGACTGTTTAAGGGGAAAGGAGTTGTAAAGGGGCAGCCACTGATCTAAATAGGAGGAGTGATTGGTATAAATGGGGAGCATGAGGCCTGTCTCATTCCCCTTGTCTTGGTGAAGGTTGACAACTTTTCTGTCCAACTCTCACACTGTATTGAGTCTCTTCAGCTCTTCTAGTTGCCACCTTCACCCCAGTCCCGTGTTCCCTTCCTCCCCAACCCACCATCTAGCAGCAGAGGTCCTGGGGGAATTTCCCCATGCAGAGTTGGCTCTGACAGAAACTGTAAAGCTGCAGGTTCCAGACTGCTACCGAAACATTAAAAATCTGAACTCCCACTGAGCCCTCACTTCCCAGCAGTGTACAGCAGGTGGATTTACAGGTACACTGAGACACTGGTTTCCCCTCAGCCTTCTGGCACCCAGGTAGATTCACCTGCAGCTCCAAGCATCCACTTCCATTTTTGCCACTGTAGAACGTTAATATCTTCATTTTCTTTATGTGTCCTGAGTTGAAATGTTGGGAAGCATTGATCACATTTCCTAAAAAGGTGGTCCAAGAACACTTTCTGCTGTGATGTAAAATATCTGACAAAGTTCAGGGCCAGATACATGTGGGGGTCAGCGCTCTCCCTAGTCTGAGACAGCCCTCTCATTTTACATCTGAGGAACTGGACCCTAAGGTCCCATAGCTAGTTGGTGACAGATCTGGGACCAGCATGTTGGTCTCTTAACCTCACTTTTCAGTCTTTTTTCTTTAGAGAAGCCAAAGACATTTAAGTGAAGACTATGGGTTTCTTAAACATAAAAGCATCATCCATTTGGTGAGATGGAAAAGTCCCTTCCCTGAAAGTCAGGAGATCTGGGTTCCTGTTCTGCTTCTGACTCTTGAACAAGTCACTGTACTCTAGGCTTCATTTTAAAAACGAAGAAAATTGAGAATTCTTCTAAAATGTGCAAAAGCTATCCAGAGTGGCAGAAGCTGAAGGGAAATAGCTTGTAGGAGTTTGAATGACTGGTTATCAGAAAAGCCGGGCCTTGGATACAGCTTTCTTCCCTTCAGTTTTGCCTCCCCTTGTGTTTTCTACACCACTGTGTTTCGAAGGACACAATCACATTACGAGAAAATGTCTTGTCCCATCATCAGGGCTTGTTTTCATGTTGGCAGGAAACAAAATGCTAAAAGCAGTAAGTAGTGAGAAGTTTCTTTTTCTAGCTTTTACCAGAAAGAGATTCTTTCCAAAGAGGCACCATCTGGAACTTGTGAAGTTGTGAAATGACCTTTCATCACCGTCTGCATCTAAGCTTCCGGAACGGGGTCAGCTGGCAAAAACGTCTCGTGAAGAAGCAAGGCTCAGCCTAAAAACACATGTCTTTCCGCTTCTCTTTTTCTGGTCTAGAAGCATCCGTGGTTAATTCCAGTTGGACTTAGCTCAAACATATTATCTTGGAATCCTAAAGATAGAATGATGCAATAATTTTGAGATATGATGTGCTTGTTAGTATGTATTCAAACAACTCTGTTTGTAATAACTGTCATATCATCCTGCCTTTCACAGAAGTATTACAAACATGGCTCTGGTTTTATAAATACATGAATGAAATTCATTGCTATTTTTTTTTCATGTTGAATTCCCCTGACTTGAATTGTTTTTCTAAAATGAGAATTTCCAAAAAGCTAATACCAGATTTGTGGCTAGTTGTTTAAACAACTAGACTGTTATTTGCCTACCCAATAATTCTCTATCCCTTTTTTCTCCTCACTTAACAAGACCTCTGTGTTGTTGAGAATGACAGTGAATGTAGCTTTTAAAACCACATTTCCCAGACTCCTCTGCAGAAAGAGGTGTTCAGTGGGAGGTAGAGTAGAATTTGTTGATGAAACTTCCAGAAAGACTCTTTGCTCTCTCCACTTCCCCTGCTCCTTCTGCTTCCTTGTACTTGGGCCTGATGGCTATACAGCAGTAGCCATCCTATGACCATGAATTGCCTTGAGGATGGAAGTAGTTATGAAGATTGCAAAGCACACCAATAGTGTAAGCCTGAGACATTGAAAGTATCATGTGCCACTATCATTCAGGTTGTTCATGCAGCTTGGGGCTGCCCACCTCTAGTGTTCTTTTAGGTGAATGCAAAAATAATTCCATAATTTCTGTAAACCATTGTTAATTTGAGTTTCTGTTCCAAGCAGGTGAATACTCTTCCCAGTTGTAGATAGAATTGCAATATTGAACTTTAAATTTAAAATCAACATTTTTTTCATATGTAGGATGGATCATGTGGTTGTAAAAGATGTATTTAGAATTTAGACAGTTCATGCTTTGGATTATACAATATTCAGTCATCCCTGGGGTGTGGGTTCCAGGACCTTCCACAAATACCAAAATTCTTGGATGCTCAAGTCCTCCAGTCAGCCCTCTGTATCCAGGAGTTCTATATCCTTGGATATACAGTATAGGTATTTTCAATCTGAGGCTGGTTGAATTCCACAGATATGGAGGCCCAACTGTAGAGTGTACGTAGAAGTAAATTAAGAAGGCAGAACACTAAGTAGGTTTTTAATTTTTTTTTAAATTTACATATACAAAAATTACCTGTTTATGTATGGTTCTATATTAATAAATACATGAAGTTGTATAAAGATTACCAAAATTGGGATGCAGAAAAGATAAACTGGAATAAGACAAACTTTGTCTAACTGTCTTTTTATTAGTATTTACATGGTATATCTTTTTGTATCCTTTCACATTTTTATATTATTATATTTGAAGTGGGTTTCAGTACATGACTTACAGTTGTGTCTTGTTTTTACTCTTTAGTCCAGCAATCTCTTTCCTTATTGTATTTTGACCATTTATTTTAATGTAATTATTGACATGTTTGGATTTAGGTCTTCCATTTTATTTTTGGTCTGTTTTTCTCCCATCTTTTACTTTCTGTTTTGTTCTCCTCTCTTTCCCTTTTATGTCCTCTTTTGGATTATTTGAAAATTTAAAACCCATCTCTTGTTTTTCGAACATATTTCTTTGAATAGACTTTTTATTGATAGCTCTAAAGATTAAAACATGCATACCTAATTTCTTGTGGTCTACTTAGAGTTGATATTTTATCTCTTTAAGTGGAACTTATAAATCTTTAACTGTGTAGGTACCTTTGCACGACCCCTTTGTCCTGTAGCTGTTACATGTATTACACATACCTTCACTGAAAACCCCATCAAAGTGTTATTCTTTTTTGCTTTCAAAAGTCAAGCATATTTTCAAGAACTTAAAAGAAGAAAAAGAATACGTTTATCTAGATTTTACCATGTCATTTGCTCTTCCCTCATTTCTGAAGTTCCATGTTTTTCTCTGGTATCATCTTCCTCCTTCTTGAAGCGGCTCCTTTAGCATTTCTTTTAGAACAGACATGCTGCCAATTAGTAAGTTATTTCTCTCTCTCTCTTTTTTTGATAATGTCTTTATTTTACATTTATTCCTGAGAGATACTTTTGCTGGATTTAAAATTCTGAGTTAACAGTTCCTTTTTTATCAGCACTTCAAAAGTACTCTTTTAGTATTCTGACCTCCATGCTTTCTAATTAGAGATCTAAAAGTATTCAAATTGTTGAATCATTCTAATGTGTAATGTTTTGTTTCCCTGTAGCTGATTTCGATTTTTTTCCTGTGTCTTTGGTTTTCAACCATTTTATTATGATGTGTCTACATATCATTCTTTTTAATTTTGTTTTTGTTTTTGAGTTTACTGCTTGATATTTGCTGAGCTTCTTAAACTTGTCAGTTTATAACTTTTATTAAATTTGGAAAGTATTCAGCTATCATTTCTTCACATATTCTTTTTCTGCTTCAATCTCTTTCTTTTCATTTTCTATGACTTCAATGACATGAGTGTTAGTTAGACCTTTGGATAGTGTCCCATAGGTCTCTGAGACCATATTCTTTTTTGCTGTCTATTGTTTAAATTGGTAACTTCTGTTGATCCATCTTTAGGTTTATTGATTCCTTCCTATCCCATTTCTGTTCTGCTACTAAGCCCATCAGTGAATGTTCTCATTTTATTTATTGTATTTTTTAATTCTAAAATTTCCATTTGGGTCAGGCATGGTGGCTCACACCTGTAATCCCCGCACTTTGGGAGGCTGAGGCAGGCAGATTGCTTGAGCTCAGAAGTTCGAGAGCAGCCTGTGCAACATGGTAAAATCCCTTCTCCACAAAAAATATGAAAAAAACTAGCTGGAGGAGTGGCACACACCTGTAGTCCCAGCTACTCAGGAGGCTGAGGTGGGAGGATCATTTGAGCCTCAGGAGGTCAAGGCTGCAGTGAGCTGTGACTGCTCCACTGTATTCTGGCCTGGGTGACAGAGTGAGACTCTGTCTCAAAAAAAATTAATTAAATTTTTGTTTTTTTGGTATGATTTCTTCTCTTAAAGCTTTTTTCATTTATTTCAAAGTGCTTGTTTTTTCTTCATGGAATATTATTACAAAAGCTGCTTTCAATTCTTTGGCTAATGACTCTAACATCTGCATCATCTCAGGAATTGTTTCTGTTCATTGTTTTTTCTCCTTTGTCAAAGTCAAATAAATATAGAGACAAATATTTTATTTGGGATGAAAGAATTGCAATTTGGGGAATACACACAGACTGAGTAATCCTTGGTGTATGTCCAAAGAACAAAGAGATGGTTAGAGGCTTTACACACAGAAAAAATGAGAAATGTTACCTGTTGCTCTTTGAGAAAGTATATTGGCACTAGTAAGGTTTTGGGGAGCTCATGAGCTCTAATTGGTGAGTGCCAGTGGTAAGTAAAACTAGTCTTAAGTTGCAGCCATTTGTCTCAGTAGCCGTTGGATACAACTGGTTTCAGGTTAGAGCAGACATTTTCAGCAACCAGTCTTGAAATGAATTACATTTTTGGAGCAATGTTACGTGCCTTGGGTGCTTTGCCCTTCTGGCTTTTTGACTCTGTTTTCATTAAGAATGACAAAAATGACCCAATATGGATGATCAAGTTTCATACTTGAGAGTTGTTGAAAATTTTCTCTTTTTGTTGTATGCTGAATAATTGTGGATCATATCCTGGGCATTTTGATGAGACTGTGGGTTCTGTTAAAGTCCTCTAATTGATGATTCTTTTTGTTTCAGCAATCAGCCAGCCGGGTTGGGCTTAGAACATGAGTTTCACCTTCCCTTCTGTGAGCTGTGGTTCCAGTGTTGACTTAGCTCTTAGAACTTTTGTGATACTGTTCAGACTGGCCCAGAATGTGCGCCAGCCTGGCACTATCTGAGACTTGCATGATGGTCTACATTCTAGTTATGTTTTCAAAGCTCTTGTTATGCGGCTTCAGGTCACTTCTAAATATGTGTACCTTAGGGGTTAGCCAAGGACCTGATATACAGGATTAGGGGACCTTTTTCTCTAGTTTTTTTTCTTTTTGCAACTCCTTGCATACTTTTTAGTTCTTGCTGAGACAGGCTTGACTCAGTACATGGCAGGGAGAATTAAAAAAAGGGAGAGAGAGAAAAAAAGATTTCCCTACTCACTCTGGCCTACAGACACCCCTTTGTCTTCTAGCCAAAAAGTGATGGGTTTTCTCGATTTTCTTTTCATGTCTGTTCCACAGTTTGAAAGTTTAGGCTGTCCTCAATATAAACCAGGAAATTTACAAGAAACAAGCGCAAAAGTGACTGCTTTATGAATCATTCTTTAAAGTCTGACCCTCCCCAGTTTACCTGTTATTATTATTATTTTTAGAGTTCTCAAATAGTTGCTGTATGTATTTTCAGGCGTTTTTATTGTTGTAGTTAGTGCAATGTAGTGTGCTTACTCCATTTTTTTAGAATTCGGAGTCATGATGGGTTTTTAAATAAGTGTTTTGAGGCTTCCTTTCCTATTCCTACAGTCATATTTTATGATAATTATTAAAATATCGTATGTGTAATGTTTCTTGAACGTGGCTTGGTTCAATTTTTGAAACATATTTACTTTTTGTTCACAAGCAAAAATTTTTGATTGGAATATTTTAAACTATAAGCAACATGTAGGCAGAGACATTGTTTATGTGGTATCATATCTCATTTGCTAGAACAGTCCTGGCACACAGTTGCTTAGTAAATGTTAGCCAGGGAATTAAAAACGGCATGTGTTATACAATAATTAAGAAAATAATAGTTGGGACTCTTAAAGAACTTAAGACTTTGGTACATACAGAGTCCTTGTAAGTGCCTGGCTCTAAGATAGACGATGAAGGAGTGGAGTGGGTGCTCTTAAGTTGTCTGCGCTCAGGGACATAGTGGGAAGACACAGTGAAGTATTGTTATGGTGGAGGGCAGGCACCTATTCCAATCTGGAAAGGCCCAGCAGTGCTGTCTGCAAAAGGTAGTTATTGGAGGGAAAAAAGGGAGGGCAGAGAGGGAAAGGATCAGGAGAGTTAGAAGAGCCTGGATTTTGAGACCAGCCTGGCCAACATGGTGAAACCCCATCTCTACTAAAAATACAAAAATTAGTTGGGTGTGGTGGCACACCCCTGTAATCCCAGCTTCTCATGAAGGCTGAGGCAGGAGAATTGCTTGAATCCAGGAGGTGGAGGTTGTAGTGAGCCGAGATCACGCCATTGCACTCCAGCCTGGGCAACAAGAGTGACACTGAGTCTCAAAAAGAAAAAAAAAAAAGAAAGAAGAGCCTGGATAAGTGAAACAGCATGGCACATATCTGAGGCAGGAGAGACCATGCACCTTGTAAGAATGGGCCTAGCACAGAATAACAAAAACAATAGCTAATTCATAATGAGCACTTCCTTTGCTCTTCAATATTATGAGTTCATTTAATACACTCAACACACTATTGCACAGCTTGTGAATGGCAGAGGTGGGATCTGAAACAGGTAGGTTGGCTCCTAGCTTTTGCTTTTATCCAATGTGCTGTTCTGTCTTTATTACAGTAGGCTCTTGAGAAATGTTAATTCTCTGCCTTCCTCTCCCTTTTAAAGCATATGGTACCCTGAAATGTATTGATTGTTTTGCTGAATTTCAAAACTAGTATATCTTTAAGATTGTTGGCAAGAGGATTGAATTATATTTTCTACTTAAGAATATAGACGTTCAGAAAGAATAAGAGAACATGCATGGTTCTATACTCAGAGAATCTCAGAAATTTGTAGGACTACCCAGCCCCATGAATTTTCTCTAGGTTTTATTAGTGGAATTTGACTAGCAAGAATAATATAAAGACTGACAGTTTCTCCTATAGAGATTCCACCAATCTTGACATGTTAGGACCACTGTGATTCTTTTGTAGGTTTTGTTGGTCTTAATCTTCCTGTTTCTCTTTTATCCTGGTAGTACAGACTTTTTCTGCAACTCAGCTTTACTTTTCTGTTGTTCCCTGTGAATGTGATTGTCTACAGTTGAAACTTCCTGGAAATTAATAGACTTTTTTGCTTCTTTAGTGTCATCTTTTGTCTTATTATGCTTAAAACTATTCCATTAGTTTGCCCCAAAGTAATTGATGGATATGTGATTGACTCTTCTAGAATTATAATGAGCTAGAATGACCCTTTATGTACATTTAAACCACTGAATTATTAAGATTAGAAAAGTATTCCTGTGATTGGATACTCACAATTTTTACAAAAGCAAGATGTTTTAAAATGAGATATATATGTAAAATGTTATATGCATATAATATATATATTTTGTACATAAAATCATGTATGTTTATCTCTTGTATATATTTTATGAAATCTTCTGCCTCTCTATATAGGAGGATACACACACACTCACACACCTGTATAGTCTGCCCTACCATCTGCATGTATGTGAATTTGTGGTGTTGGGAGAACTGTATAACCCTCTTGGATGCTGAGGTCTCAAGTAGCAGTGACTTCAAAAAGATCTATTCATTCCTTTAAGAAGTCAGGTGTCCTCTGAAGTTAGAGGCCTGAGGATGAGGTGGTGAACATTGCCAACCCCAAAGGGTTCTGGTAAGAGGCTTGACCTCTTTAAGAAATGAGAACTAAGGATTCAGTCCTTAGGTATCCTAGAGATCTGATGCAGGAAACATCTGCTTGCCCCCTTGAGTATAGAGAGATTGATACACGGGCACCTTCTGGGGAGCAGGTATTGAGATTCGCTCCTGGCAACCAAGGCTACATGAAAATTTATCAGGAGTTGGAGTGAGAAGACTCTGATGGCCTGTTGGGCAGGGCATATCTTATTAGCCATATCTTCCCATTTTTTAGTTTACTCTTTGTCTTTAGTTTCCAGTTATTATCCTTACAGGGTAATTCTCCTGACAGTCTTGCATATTCTAATACTATTTTTCATTAAGTAAAGTGACAGTGTTCCCATACCACCTTTTACAAAAAGGAAGTCATAAACTCACACGGAAATGATACATTTTTCCTACTCATTGACAGACTCCACACATGAATATCAGTTCCAGAATTTGCCAAGTTAGTTCAACTTTAGTTTTGAATATCACCATATGTGTAAGGTGATATTAATGGCATTTTCAGAGGTTCTCTGTCCAAATATACCTAAATACCTGCCTTAGTTGAAATTTCCACCATAAATTATCATTTTGGAATATAAAATAAAGGTACCTATTGGATAGCAAATACTAAAATCTGAATGTTGTGTGTGTATATGTTGTTGAATAAATCAATGAAATTTATAAATATTATCTATAATTATAAGGCACTGAGGTTTTGTTCTTCACATTACTCTAAATTGTTAATCTAATGCTTTCTATAAATCACCTACATGTTTTTTTCTACCCTGATTAATGCAGTCATGTTCAAACAACTACCTTGCAAGCTATTCTCATTTAACCCAACCAGAGCATCTAATGGGGGCAGAGAGGAAATTACAGGCTTTACTGAGATACCATCATCTTTCTAGTCTTCTTTGGTACAATGATAGGAACTAAAAGGCTGGGGAATAAAACTTCAGCGTCTGTCTATATTGGGGATGGGTAACCCATTAAGCAACAACAGCTATTAATGCCTATTTTTTTGTAAGTTCGTCAGTTGCCTAGCAGAGAGGAGGTCTTTGAGGGAATGAAATGAGAAGGGAAAGTCCAGAACATGTAAACTGCCTACAGTTTAGCATGCTATCTCTTTTAGTAGTTATCTCTGGCTGGGGAACAGAAAAGAAGATTTAGTGTCCAAAAGGAATTCAAGATACTAAAAAGAAGGAAAAGACTTAGGAAAGGGGCTTAGAAAGATAATAAAATAACAACCACAGAAAATTTTTATTTTCCAATGCTTTACATTTGTACATTATTTTCTATTTAGGCTGGAAAGGATTTACAGAAAGACCTTAAGGCATCTAATTTTCCATCTCTCCACTGAATCGTGAATATCTCACAGTGTGACATTGGTTCCTCAAGTCGGTATTGCATTGCTCACTCCTTGGGTTACAGTTTTGCAGCATAGCGTAACAATTTACATTCATTATCCAACTGAGTAAGCGAAGGAAAGCTGTAATCCAGAATCATAAATTCCTGATTTTAAACTTGAAATTTACATATTTGAAGATTGCTTTGGTTCACATATATATTTGTCCCTAACTGGCTCTTTAGCTTGATTCATGGTACATCATTTTGCTAGTTACAAATCTGTTAGTTGAACCCTAAAGAATGAATCTTTCCTGGCCATATATATTCTGAAATGTTTAACAATGCAAGAAGTTGGTTCCAAATATCTCGGGTTAATAGATAAATTACCAAAAAGCCAGCCAACCTTAAGTTATGGTGCAGACTCAGTGTGGCCACTATTTCTAACCTTACCTAGATAGCAGTGACTTGAATGGAGTTCAGTAATGCCTCAATGAATGATTTTCCCTTTTCCTAGTTTTGATTTTTATGTTTCAGACCCAGAGGTGGAGTCCCTCTAACAGCCTGAACAGGGGTCAGGGAGCCTCTCTGTGGAGCAATATCTAGAAGGAGCTCCTTGCTCAGTGTAGTTTTGGGTGGGTCCCGAAATTGAGCACAAGTGTGTTGCCCATCGCCTTCTGCTTTTTGTTCATGCCTCTGCCAGTATATTCAGGTCATGGCCATCTTTCTACTATTCTCTTGACTAGATAAATACAGATCATATGAAACAGCTGATCATCCAAAGCCACAGGATGTGTAATTTCACATGGCCGTTTCTGACTTGCTCTGAGGGGAAGCTGGGAGGACTTTCGCAGCTCTGTCTTGTTGGTATTAGTGCCTGGGATCTTGTATATGTGAGTGAACCCTGGGCACTGCTGTGCCCACAAAAGTTCAGGTGTGCCCTAAGCCCCACCTTCAGCATTAAGCTTCTACCTCAGATATTTTATGAGCATCTGTAGTAGATGCATCTACTGCTAGAGTGGATGTACCATCAGACCCCTCCCCTTCAGGACTCCTTGCCTTTAGCTGCTGGGAGTATGGCGGGGAGATAGCTACCTCTCTCTGGGGATTGTCATCAGGTGAAGAAGAGACACGGTTGTCCAAGTTCATGACTCTTATTAGGGTCAGCCTACATCCAATGGATAATTCATGAGGGTAATAAAGACCTGGCTGCATTATCCCAATTGAGGACACTTTTGCAGAGCTGTTCTGGATCCAGAGCTCCCGCTACCCAATTATTTTGTTAATTTCAAGAGCATTCCCCTCATCCCTTGCAATAAATTCCCTGCATGTTAACATCTGCCTCAGAGTTTATTTCCCAGGTAAACATTCTGCAACAGCTCCTCAATGAACAAAATCCAAAATGATGTTCTGTAATGCAGCTTGTCTTCTCAGGTCCTTGCAACCTACCTAACCCTGATCATGCTATGCTCGGGCTAAAACTTTTCCCTACATTCCCAGAGGCCAGGAGACAGTTTATTTTGAATGAGTAGATCATTTCCCACTTGACTTGGAGTATCCCTTGGTGCTTAGAGCTCCCATCCACCATACTGGATTTCCTCATACGTTAGCCTCTCCTGAACCAGGCCAGAGTTGCCAGCCACACTATGCATTGTGCTTCTAGTGACTCCTGCATAGGCCAGCTGTAAAACCTAAGCAATTGTGTCCATTTCCATTCTCATGATCATGGATTCCTTTTGCCCTTTCCTAATTGTAGTTGCCTGTTTTCTTGGAGGCAGACTGAAAAATGGTATTTTCTTTTTTAAAACATAAGTTTAGGTAGCATTAGAATATCTTTGTCAGAAAATCTTGTAAGCTATTGAAAATATAGAACTGGAGTTTATCTGAGAGATGACAACATTTCAGAATAACACTTACAACAGTATGATGATGTTGCATCCTGAAGACCTTATGGAACAGCACCTATAAAACTGGCACTCAATTTCCTCCATTCTGTTCAGATTCGGGTTATCTATTCCCTCGGAGTCTCAAGAAACCACTTGAATGATATAACTGCTAACCCAAAAATGGTTTTAAACAGAAACTTCCACTGTTGCACTTAAATTGAGATAATCTCTCTGGAGGAAATGTAGATGCCACTAGACTACATCATACCGAGGAGAGGTCTCTTGTGGTAGAAGTTAGCTTTGATTTTAACCTTTCCTTTTCCCTACTGACTCTCCCCAACTCCCACACAACCACTGCAAAAATTTTTGCAGACTGGCTATTCTAATGTTTCTGAGACCAAAATAAATAAAAAGTAGGATTTGGTATGTGAGGGGGTGGACATTTCCTATTCATTGT
This sequence comes from Macaca mulatta, assembly GCF_049350105.2. Taxonomy (NCBI): domain Eukaryota; kingdom Metazoa; phylum Chordata; class Mammalia; order Primates; family Cercopithecidae; genus Macaca; species Macaca mulatta. The sequence continues at coordinate 24,692,942 of NC_133417.1, read as the reverse complement.
ATGGGAAATGAGTTTGCTTTTATTCTGTGTAATGGAACATATGGCCCTGAGCATCCCATGTTTACAATGTTTTTCATTTGTGAGGAAGAAGGAAAGAAAAAAATAGAAGAGGAAGGGAGAGAAAGAACGTATGTACATATAAATGATTTTGAAACAATTTCTCTACTTGGGTGGTTATTTTTTCATGAGTTGAATTGGCAACATCTAACTTAAGATTCTGACTTATCTAGAGAATTTGTGATGGATTTGAATTTAATTGTAGAATTGTTAAGCATTTAAAGGGTAAAAATGAAGACAGGGTTTTGGATGACAAGAAAAAGGAACATTTATTGAAAACAAAGAGAAAGATGATGACGAGGCTGGCTCAATTGAAAGTTCTTCTAACATGAATCATAATTTTAAAATAGCTTCTACAGTTTGGTAATTAAGCCTCTAATTTGTCTTTCACCATATTGATGTACTAAAGCTCCAGATTTCCCTTGTTTTATTCCTGCTAAATTTTCTAGCCATCAATTATGCTTCCTTCAGTTGTAATTATCTTAATGAGGCATATGAGGGAAATGCATACATACATGAGCATGTATACACAAGTATATGCACATTCACACATACTCACACTCACACACTCCTTCCTTAGCTTTTTGCTTAAACATGTATCATTAGTGATGAATAGAATTAGCAGTTCCCATTAAGATGAATGGAGAATGAATCAAACTGTAATAGCTACATGAACTATATATTGCATTGGTGTCAACAGTTTTCTACCAAACGTTCATTATATCATATGTGTCTCACATTGTTGTCAGAGTACAAGTGGAATACCAGACAAGACTCTACTACAGCTTTGAGGAGGCTGATCTCTCAGTGACCTGGCCATAGTCATTGGGACCATGTAGTGCACTGAGATAGGGGTCCTCTTGCCTTTGGTAGAGTGTGAACCATGCCATCCTTTCTCTGAATCACATTTCTATATCCCTGAGAATGTAAACTAACTTATAAGAGAGAATAATTTTTTTTAAAGACAGAGTCTCACTCTGTCACCAGGCTGGAGTGCAGTGGCCCAATCTTGGCTCACTGCAACCTCCACCTCCCGGATTCAAGCGATTCTCCTGCCTCAGCCTCCCGAGTTGCTGGTACTATAGGCATGGACCACTGCGCCCAGATACTTTTTGTATTTTTAGTAGAGATGGAGTTTCACCATGTTGGCCAGGATGGTCTTGATCTGTAGACCTTGTGATCTGCCTGCCTCAGCCTCCCAAAATGTTTTGATTACAGGCATGAGCCACTGTGCCTGGCCAACAATTTTTATTCAAGAGGAAAAATATAGAAATGGCTTTTGCACAGCTGTTTTTACCATTTGAGCTTTTAAATTTTTTGAGTGTGCTTTCCATTTTTAGAGTCATAGTTGTCATCATTTTTCCTTCTAATGTCGAAGTATTCCTTATTCAAAGAGCCATTAGAACTATGGCTGTTGTCAGGCTGTGGACTTATGAGATGTTTCCTTTTTGCTTACTCTGGTGGCTAGAGAGGAGAGGAGATTATTCTACTAACTTACAGGCAATCAACACTTAAAACAAGAGAATGAGGCTAAATGACTCTGTTCATGGGTCTGATAATTTGTATCCAGTTTGTTGCTGCTCAGAAAAAGTATTACTTCCAAAGCTTAGAGCACTGAGATTTTAATCAGATGCTAAGGAGGCTGTTTCTGCTAATATATCCTCAGTTACATCTCAGATGGACTAGTCCATTCACTTTAATAAACTTCTAAGTTCCAGTGGAATTTTAAATGAAAAAACAAATTACATGAATGTGGTTACTAGGGGGCTATGCTCAGAGAGAGAGATTAGAAGGCAAATTAACTGTCTATTGTGAACAATATGGTGTTTGGATTAGAATCACAGTCACTGCCTTTTTTCTTTCCATTGTATTAAGTATTCCTTATGCCAAGCATATCTCCACCCAGAGCAACGATGGACAGTAACATTTATTTTTATGTGAGCAGTAATTTAAAACTTTCTTATTTACCAGGCTTCCTTAGGGTTTTTACAACATTTGTAATAGCTCTGTAAGTTTATCTTCTCTTTGAAATGTTTTTGCTGCAGTAAAAGAAAACTCTTTAACACTTTTTCTTAATCTGTTTTTTCAGTTGTATAATCATGTGAACGTGGCATTATCTACTTAGAGACAAACTGGGTTTTCAGTTCAGCATTCTCTCTGGCATGTATGTGATTTTTATATTGTTAGCAGGCCCTTTTAGGAAGATTTCTTCTCATATACAAACCATAATGAAACGAACACTGCACTTAAACTATCAGTATACTTAAAGATCCACCTTCCAGTTATAATCACTGTTGTTTCTGAGAGGCAGTGCTTTGAACTCTAACTTGATAGAACATTGCAAATGTGTTTACATCCAGTTTGGTTCCCTGATGACATTTTATTTATAGTTTTATAGCTGGTGATGACAACCCATGCCAAGACAGAGACTGTGTGAGTTCGACCATTTTTTGATCATGTCAGAATTTTCTCCTTTCTCCTTTTCCTCAGCACCTCTGTGAGGAGAGAAGTCAAATAGCAATCTTGACTAGTGAGTCGCTGAGGTTGGGTCTGATTTGTGTGGCACCAACTGCTAAGAAACGATATCGTGGAGGATTTCAGCACCATGGACAGTTCCTGAAGGAGCAAGGGGTTAGCTAGGTCTTTCCAGTCTCCAATCTTTTAGTCTGTAGTACGGTGGATGTTAAAGGTTTTTTTCCTTGCTCTCAAATGTTACAAGTTTCCCCCCACAAAATGTATCAGTTAAATATCTTAAGTTTCTCTACTTCTGAACAGATTGAAAACATCTTGGGCAGGAAGAGACAAACGTTGGTTGTAACTCACTTTGCTCAGCTAATATTGGACATGAAGAGAGCACTGACTAGAGTTAAGCTGCAGAGGGCTCCCTAAGTATCAGGGCAAATGTGAGTTAAAATGCCAAGAAGAGCCTACAGATTATGGTTGTACATTCTAGAACAAAGAGGCCAGCAGTTGTTGGGAGGAAAAAAATTGTGATGAGTTTTTCTTTGTGCTAGTCACAGAGCTTCTCAGCTTTTCGTCACATAAAAAGCTTCAGAGGAAACTCATATTCAGTTATCAGAAATTGCTTCACCTTGATTTATGATCTGGTCAGGCCCTCCTTGGTAAGCTGTGTGAACTCTTTCTACCAGAAAAAGAGAAGCTGCAGATGGATTCGGCATATATAAATGCATGCTGGCAGTGTATATGTAACTTCAAACAGCTCAGAGATAATAAATTGAGTGCCCTGTCAATGCCAGCTGAATAAACACATTTATTGTAAATGATATGACAATAGAATTATTGATTATAAATCCGAAGTGGCATTTGGAATCACGTCTCTGTTTCATTCCTAAGGAAGGGAGTCACTCTTGATCCTTTCTGTAGGGGGCAACTTAGTAACATTTCTGGCAACTCAACTTCCTCCTGCTGTGATTAATTAATCTGGAGTTACTCAGATCTCTCTTTTTGTGTGGCTTGCATTAACCTTGCTTTGCTACTCTGAAATAATATGTACATCTAGTGCCTTCCATGGGAGCTGGGTTTTGCCTGCCTCTTCTAGTGCTTTCTTTATACTTTGAAGTAGGAAGAGAAGAGCAAGCAGAATTGGGCCAATTACAGTGTGCCTAATACATTCACATACTTATGCTGTATTTTAGGCAGAAAAACACTGATAATTTAGTCTCGTTATTTTTTTTTCCCAGGCGAGTCCATTTATGGGTGCTTTTTACTGAATCTTCTTTGGTTTTATAAAGATTTCTATGTAAACCTTGTAAGCAAATGAACTATAAAGATTGATTCACTAAGAAAAATATTTCCCTGAGCATTTTAATTAATCCAACTTTGTAACACATTAATCTCACCAGAAATAAAATTAAATGTGAACTATCTTTTAAATATATTTTTAAATCTATAGCCCTGCTATTAAACGTATAGCAAGCCATCTACCACATCACATACCTGAGTACCTCTGCAAAGAAGACCAGCTAGAATTATTGCATGAATTTTTACCTCCAGGATTTGCTTTGTTCTCACAACTATTGAGTAGCTCAGTTGGAGAATATAGAAGTATTTATTTCTTTAAGATGATGCTGAGTCTTCATATTTCAAGTTGTGCTTTTGTGTTTTTTCAATGGTTCTTCAGTCATAGTCCTTGTATTATTCTTTTGAAAATGCTGTTTAACATCTCTACCCCAAATCTGCATAATACACTTAAATGATGCACCATATGTCGCCAAAGAGCGTTGCCTCATCTCTTATCAAACAGGAGACACAGGCCAAGCCTCATATAGTGATACGTTAACTTTTTGGTTTTTGTTTGTTTGTTCTGTTTTTCCTTTTCAACCAGAGATCGAAATTCCAAGCGTAAGTAGTTGGCTCTTTTCTCTTCACCATGGAGGTTTAAGTTGAACATTTCATTTATTTTAAAGGTTTTACCATAGCCACTATAATTCCTTACAGGAGCATCACATCTAGGGTTATGGATGACACTTGGCTTGTTCCATCTCTAGAATTATTTACATTTTATCTCTAATACTTATCATCAAAGAAATTTCAGAAAACGAAAGTATAGCAAGAGATTTGAATAATATTCTGCATAGCAAGCATGACTTAAGATACATTTTTTTTTCATTTGAACTTACAAAAAAAAATGTGGGCGTGTTGCACTGTCAGTTTTAAATGAAATCTAGTGGTTGGGGAGCAGAGAAAGGAGTTTAGTAGGTGTTGAGGGGCTCAAGTGTGTTGATCTAAGATGGAGTAGCCGTAGTGGCCCAATAGCCACCAGGTACTAGTGGCAAAGGCTCAGTTCTCTAAGAAAGCTTCTGATCGATCATGATCTGTCTCTCTCTTCTGAAATCGTATCTCTCTTTTTCTCCCCTCCATTTTTATTTTCCCCAACAAATCGAAAGAGGAGGTTTGGCAGTTCCATCAGACAATGTGTTCATCTGGTTCTTGCCTCTGTTAATGTTTAAAACCCGAATTCAAGTCCTAGCTCTGCTCTTGATCTGGTTCTGTGACTTGGGTGGAGGATTACTGCCTTCTTTGAATCTCAGTTTTCTTTTTGTTTTCTTTAGCTTTTAGGTTCAATGGTACCTGATAAGGTTTGTTACACAGATAAACACATGTCATACGGGTTTGTTGTACATGTCATTTCATCAACCAGATGAAATGCAGAAAAAAAAACTTCTTTAATGCGAGTTTTGAGGATTAAATGAGATAATATTTACAAATGCCTACAGTACAGTGCCTAGCATGGGGACCCTGTCAATGGCAGATTTCTCCATAGCAAGCAATACTGTTTGACAGCATTTTACCAACAGTAGAACTTCTTTCAAAATTGAAGTCAGTCCTCAAACCCTGCCACTGCTTTTTCAACTAAGTTTATGTAATACTCTAAATCCTTTGTCCAAATGCATTGGAATTTGAATTGAATCCATTGTATAATCTAATTTCTCTGCGGTCTAGTAATGAAGCAAATTTTTAATATATAAATAGGGTGGGGTTTTTTTTTTTTTTTTTTTTTTTTTAGTATTTTGGGATTCATGGATATAGAAACTGCTTTTGCTTTTTCTCCTTTTAGTGGTCATTCTGGATGTATTTTTTCTATTTACTTCCAGCTTCACAGGCAAGAATGCAGGCTGTCCCCATAGCCTGTAGAGGATGGATTCATCAGAAGGCCTGTAAGCAGGCTCTGAATCCAGTGAGGAGAGGAGAGCAGCCTGAATGATGAAGCCCACTAGGGGAAGAGCATGTCACAAAAAAATTATAAGATATTCAGAAGGCTGCCCAATATGCTGCCGCCTCATAAATCTTCACTTCCCTTCTAAGAAAAGAAAGACGTTTCTTTATTCTGCCCAGTGTACATCTTGGGCAAAGCTTATATTCTTTACTCGTGTGTGTACATTTATCTTCATAGCTCATAAGAAAGGAAAATTGGCCCACCACTGAAATCTCCATTCAATTTTACTACTTCAAATTCTTGATGGCGTTTAAATAAAAAGGGGGCAAGGATTAGAGTTGGCAGTGAAGTGGATTTCAGAGATGACTAGAAAATGGGAGGGAGACAGCCTCTTATATTTTGATCAGTCTAGTTCATGAAAATGTATACATAAACATGCAGCTGTAAAATATATTGATATTGAACACTTTTTTTCTTTGGTAGTGTTTATACTTGGTGATATCTGGGATTTTGTGTAAGCTGTTTTTTAGCTCTGAAGGAATGTGTCATGATGGGTATATTCTCTGGGACTCTTTTAGTATGGAACTTTTCCCAAAAGGGTCTTTCATAGAAGCTTGATATTTTTCTTACCCAAAACACACTTCATACCTGCTACTTTTGTATGTGATATTTAGAGTTATGGAAGAGAAGAACTTGTCATGACATATGCAAGATTTAAAAAAATTATGCTATTGAATATGTCTAAAATAGCTTTAAAGTTCCGCTCTTGAGATGATTTTCCTAGTCCCACTGAAGTCTTAGAAAGAATGAGTGTATTTTCTTATGCATTTATTTGGGGTTAACATAAGCTTGACATCCCACTGTTTGTCCTGGGAGCTTAGGGCTCTCTGGCTGCAGTATCTATCATCATGTTAGTCCCCAGGTTAATTCAGCTGATTTTGTTGGTGAGGGAACTTTCTCTTTCCTCCTTCTTTTTTTTTTTTTTTTTTTTTTTTTTTCCTGGATAAACTGTCATTTGGTCAAAGTAAAACAGTCATTCCTGATGCAGACATACCTTGGAGATATTGCAGGTTCTGTTCCAGACTACCTCAATAAAGTGTATATCATAGTAAACCAAGTAATGTGAATTGTTTTGTTTCCCCATGCGTATAAAAGTTAGGTTCGTATTATACTGTGGTCTATTAAATGTGCAATAGCATTATGTCTTTAAAAAATGTATATACCCTTTTTTTCTTTTTCTTTTCTTTTCTTTTCTTTTTTTTTTTTTTGTTTTGTTTTTGTTTTTGAGATAGCATCTCACTCTGTCACTCAGGTTGGAGTGGCAATGGCATGATTGCAGCTCACTGCATCCTCCACCTCCTGGGCTTAAGCGATCCTCTCACCTCAGCCTCCTGGGTAGCTGGGACCACAGGCGTGTGCCACCAGGCTTTGCTAATTTTTGTAGTTTTGTATAGAGATAGGGTCCCACTCTCAGGCTGGTCTCGAGCTCCTGGGCTCAAGCGATCTACCCACCTCAGCCTCCCAAAGTGCTGGGATTACAGGCATGAGCCACTGTAATGGCCCAATGTACATACTTTAATTTAAAAATATTTTATTGCTAAAAAATGCTAACAATCATCCAAGTTTTTAGTATATCAGAATATTTTTACTGGTGGAGAGTCTTGTCTCAACATTGATGGCTGCTGATTGAGCAGGGTGGTGGTTGATGAAAGTTGAGCAAGGTTGAATTATTTAGTGTAATTCAGTGAATTCATCGATGAAGTTTGCTATATCAATTGACTCTTCTTTTTATAAAATATTTCTCTATTGCAAGCAAGGCTGTTTGATAGCATTTTATCCACAGGACAATAGAACGTTTTTCAAAATTGGAGTCGGTCCTTTCAGACTCTGCTGCTGGTTTTTCAACTAAGTTTATGTAATATTACTAATGTCTTGTTATCTTTTCGACAATGTACACAGTATCTTCACAGTAGTATATTCCATCCCAAGAAGCTACTTTCTTTGTTCGTCCATAAGACGTGACTTATCTGTTTAATGTTTTGTCATGAGATTGCAGCAATTCAGTCACATCTTCAGGCTTCACTTCTAGGTTTCTTGCTATTTCCACCGCATCTGTAGTTACTTATACGAGTCCTTCACGAGGATTGGAATAAACTTCTTCCAAACTCCTGTTAATATCGAATATTTTGACCTCATCCCACAAATCACAAATGTTCTTCATGGCATGTAGAATGGTAATCCTTTCCAGGAGGTTTTTAATTTACTTTTCTCAGATGGATCAGAGGAATCACTATCTGTGGCAGCGATAGCCTTCTAAAATTATTTTTCTAAATAATAAGGCCTGAGAGTTGAGATGACTCTCTGATCCATGGGCTGCAGAATGGATGTTGTGTTAGCAGGCGTGAAAACAATTGAAATCACCTTGTACATCTCCATCAGGGCTCTTGGGTGACCTAGTGCATTGTCAGTGAGCAGTGATATTTTGAAAGGGATTTTTTTTTTTTTTCTATGCAGTAGGTCTCAACACTGGATTTAAAGCGTTTAGTAAACCGTCATGTAAACAGATGTGCCATTATCCAGGCTTTGTTGTTCTATCTATGGAGCCAGAGACAGAGTAGATTTAGCCTAATTCTTAAAGGCCCTATGATTTTCAGAATGGTAACCTAGAGTCACATTGCATTAGGCCCTAACAAGGCAGTCAGCCTGCCCTTTGAGCCTTTAAAGCCAGGCTTTGATTTCACCTCTTTAGCTATGAAAGTCCTGGCTGGCATCTTCTATTAGCATCTACATCAAAAATCTATTGTTTAGTGTAGTCATATTTATCTATTATTTGAGCTAGATCTTCTGAATAACTTGCTGTAGCTTTTCATATTTATCTACAGCACTTGATGCTTCACCTTGCATTTTCATGTTATGGTGTTGGCTTCTTTGCTTAAGAAGTACTCTATGCCAGCTTCAAACTTTTCTTCTGCAACTTCTTCACCTCTCTCAGGCTTCATAGAATTGAAGAGAGTTAAGATACTGCTCTAGGCTAGGCTTTGGCTTAAGGGAATATTGTAGCTGCTTTGTCTGCTGTACAGACCACTCAGACTTTCTCCATATCAGCAATAAGGCTGTTTTGCTTCCTTACCATTCATGTGTTCACTGAAGTAGTACTTCTAATTTCCTTCAAGTGTTTTTCCTTTGCATTCACAACTTGGCTACGTGTTTGGTGCAAGAGGCCTAGCTTTCGGCCCGTCTTGGCTTTCAACATGCCTTCCTCGCTAAGATTAATTATTTCTGGCTTTTGATTTAAAATGAGAGACCTGTGACTCTTCATTTCACTTTAAGACCTAGAGGCTATAGTAGAGTTATTAATTGACCTGATTTTAGTATTGTTATGTCTCAGTTAATTGGGAGGCCTGAGGAGAGAGAGATAGGGGAATCAGGGAAATGACCAGTTGGTGGAGCAGTCAGAACACACATTTATTGATTAAATTAGCTGTCTTCTATGGGCACGATTTGTGTGTTCCAAAATAATGACAATAGTCACATCAAAGATCACTGATCACAGATTACCATAGCAGATGTAATAAAAATGAACAAGTTTGAAATATTGCACCAATGATCAAAATGTGACAGAGCAATGAAGTGAGTACATGCTGTTGGAAAAATAGTGCTACTACACTTGATCAATGCACAGTTGCCACAAGCCATTGATTTGTTTTTTTAAAAAATCTGCAAAGCACAATAAAATGATGTACAATAAAACATGGCATGGTTGCATGCTTCAACTTTGTAGCTATAGGTCTCAGTGTAATTGACAAAAATTTTCAAACAAAATTGCCTGAATGATCTGTCTTCAAAAAAGTTATGATGGTGTCAAATGTGCACTCCCATATAGTACTTGTAATAAAAAATCCAAGGAAAAGATTTCCTACTTGTCATTGATAATATGCATTTAATAAATACTTACTGGTTTAAAGAATAAAATAAGCCCATGTAGTCTTTAACTATCCTGGTCATATTTAGTACAGTCCTGCAACTAGACTTATTTCGCATTTCATATGTAATTGGCACAGGTCTCCTCTGAAGATGAAAATTAGTGAAGACAGACACTTTAAGATTTTGCAGTAAGAGAAGCAAATCAGCTTTTAAAAAACTTGACTCTTAATGTTTTAAAGAAGAAATTTTAGAATTTATTAGTAAGTATTATTGAATAACTATTGTATACCATTCTGGGTGCAACAGAGCATGATAGAAAAATATGAAACTATATAATAAGATCATTTGAAACGAATAATATGTTGGATTATAAGGAAGGGTGAATTATTAAAACAGGGATGATGAATGCTGGAATTTAGGAAGAGGATACAGCTTTGGGGGGAAGTTTTCAGGCAAAATCCAGAATTGGCCTGGACACTAAGGGACAGAGATGTTCTGGATAGGCACAAAACAAACGAGTATTTCAGTTGACCAGGTCATCGAGAAAGTGGTACAGACAAAATAATCCACATCAGACAGAATATTCAATCATGTAACTTTCCTGCCTAACCGACAAGTTAATGTTGAGGAAAATAGGGAGAGGAGGGACGGATGGAAGCATTGTCACAGGGATAAGTGCCTGCCTCTCCGTCTCTCATAGTATTTATTTTAATAACTATTGTAAGTAATTTTAAGAAGAAAGCATTTATTGTTCCCATAATTAAAGCTCATGATAAAATAAACACCCTCTAAGCGAGGTAGGCAAACCTCAGTAGCAGGCTGGCCAGATGGAAAATTCAGAGATCTCTCCAAAAAGACCAGTTTTATTTTTTAATTACTCACCAAAAGGACAGGTGCCATTGCTGGGAGCCATGTTTTCCTACAGCTCTGCATCTGCCTATTATAATGAGATGTGGAGAGAAAATAACTAGTAGATAGACTAAATAATGCAACAAATGTTGCCCAACATTTTCATTTCATCTTCTGTGTGTGCATTTCAGAGCTTAAATTGGCTATACCCATTATGTCTATATTGCTATATTGCTTTATTTTGACATTAATTTTTTGTTGGAATCTATATAAAATAGCTTATTTATTCTTTCATGGTATTAGTTCTTTCATATATATATATTTCATGTATATATATATTTCAAATATATATATTTATATAAATATATATATTATATATTTAATATATATTAAAAATATATATACATGAAATATATATATATTTTATATATTTTTTTAAATCTAAACTTGATGTCTTGCAGCACACCATCTTCTGGCCTCTTCAGGGTGGCTGACCTATTTCATTCCATACTTTAAGATAAAAATGAACTGCCTCAGGTTGTTATTTAAAACTAGAACTAACTCTCTGTTCTTAGCTCTTTCCTACTTCTCTTCCAGGCACTCTAATTCTTGATTCAGTGTATCACTTTTGTTATCTGTTTTCTATTCTTTTTTTTTTTTTTTTTTTTTTTTTTTGATGATTCACTCAGATTTCCTTTTTGGCTGATTGGACTACAGTTCTCCCTTGACTCTTGGATCAGTATCCTAGTATGCGTCCTGATTTTAGTATCAACTCAGGACTCCTAAAGAACAACGGCTTTCTCTAGTTTGTTCCTCTGTGATAACACCTCCCCTAACCATTTAATTTTCTGAATTATAATTGTTGAGTCAAGAAAATGTGGAAAGTTCAAAATAGACTTTCAAGAGTTAGATCAATAGACAACTGTGAGGCCTTATACAGAAATGTGTAAATTTGAGATTTTTGTTAGGATGTTTTGTAGCCACTTTTCATCAGGGTTTTCATTTTGTTTGATGGAGCAATAGCGCCTACCTGCTCGCAGGTCAAAGCTCTAATAAATGTCAGCATATGACTCATGATTTTCCTGAACAATGAACCATGGTGGCCTCCTGGACATCTGATTGCCAAGGAAATTTCAAGCTGGATTTGATAAGAGTGGGCATATGTCATTCTACCTTGTGAGGATGCTTTCCTTTCTAGTTTTGAAGTTTCTCTTTGCACTTTTTAGTATTTCTAACCCCACTAAAAGCTCCTTAAATTCTCTTCATCACCAGTGGATTAAGTTCAGGACTCAAATTCCTTGGCCTGGTTGTGACTTCACTCCATCTACCTCCCCTCGGACATTAGCCAGCTTGACATTCTGTAAAAACACTCAGGGGCATACCGAGTGCTCATGCTGTTCCTTGCAATGCATGTTCTTCTCCCGGGCTCCCTCTTGGAGTGTTGCAATGCTAACAGGGCCCAGCAGGAATGTCTGTCTCTACATTAGAGCTTCTCTAACACCTCAGCCAGCAGTAAACCCCTCTCTGATAGATCTCTCATGGAACGTTGTGCCTTTCTTTAGTCCTTAGCATATTTGGCTTTGTTCTATGGTTATCTCCGTACAGGTTCTCTCCCTACTGGGGTGCGGAGGTAACATATCACCATATTGCTAATACTTTATTAAGCAAGGTGTGATCTCCATCAATGTTTGTGGAAGGAATAATTGAGTTTTTGGGTAAACACTTTGGAACAAAGCATTTTAGAATTAGTGTATAATTAGATACCGCCTGCTTTTTCTTGCAAGCTTAGATACTTTTAGCCTTAAATTTTGTACCAGCCTCTGACTTGCCTTTGCCATCTTCCTTGATACTGATAAACACCACAGGATTATGGAACATGGACTGGCTTCATCCATCATATGCTGCATCTAGTCATCTACTTACCCTGCATACAGTATTTGAATTTGAATTTCTAATGGCAATATGAAATTTTGAAGTTAAATTATATATGATTTCTTATTTATTGGATTGCATGCTATGATGCTATGTGTTTTATGAAATGCTCTCATAGTATTTGCTTTTGCAGTTTAAATGGATTACTTAAGAATTAGGAACAGGGAGAATTAAAGGCTTTACAGTGTAGCACAGCAAAGAACTGTTTCCTTAGTAACTAAAACCAAAGTTATGCAGAGACACCAGGAACTGGAGCTTGCTTTGAAATCTTACCCTGTAAGAAACTTGGACTTGAAAAAATAAAGTGGAAATAAGCCAAAGAGAAATGGTAAGGAAAACAGATTAGACTAGTGCTGATTTGCATGGCCATGCATGGCACAGTAGGATTCAGAGAGTAAAGAAAGTTAACCTTTGAATTTTTTGAAGGTCGCTTTACAAAGTCATACAATTAAAATTGCATTTCTGTAGCCAAGCTATATTTCAGAAGGAAGCATTTAATTGTAAAATCAAGAGTTTGGAAGTAGAGTTGTGATTAGAATAGTTCGCAAGTAGATAGCAAGCATGTCCCTGGAATACTAGTTACCATGTACCACTAGACCAAAGACTGATTTTCTTGAGGATCTTGGATAAAACAAGACCAGGGATGGCAAACTTCCAGCTAGAAGTCAAATTCCTCCTCCAGCAGACAGCATCTTTCTTTCTGGACAGTGTTATTCTAATGGTGAAAACTAAAGCTATTGGAGGAAAGGTTGTTAGACCTGACTGCTCTCGAATAAAGAATCTCCAAGGATCCGAGCAGACAAAAAGCTGTGAAGAATGGTTTACCAGCTAACCAAATGAAGGGCAGGAGGGGCAACAGGTACTTGGTTTTGTCACTCTGAATGTTACAGCTCAGGCGACTGGGAACTAAAATATACCTCCAGACTGGGCTTTTCTTCCTCCCACTTTTCTATGTTTTTTATCTCCCCCCTCACATGCCATCCCAAGGAGCTTTTCAAAACATTAGGAGTATTCTTTTGATTTTGATTTTGTTTTCTCTCTACCATTCTGTTTAATTACCACTTTCTTAGAATTTTCTCTTCCTTTACCCTTCGAAAGAGATCATTTTAATGTAATTATTCTATTTGTTGAATGTTCAACATTAATTATCAGTTTAAGGAAGAAAACAGACCTTTTTACTACTGAGATTAAATATATGTTTTTTACATCGAGCTTTCCTTTTTTTTTTTTTTTTTTTGAGATAGAATCTCTCTCTTGTCGCCCATGCTGGAGTGCAGTGGCACCATCTCGGCTCACTGCAACCTCCACCTCCTGGGTTCAGTCGAGTCTCCTGCCTCAGTCTCCTGAATATCTGGGATTACAGGTGCCCACCACCACGCCTGGCTAACTTTTGTACTTTTAGTAGAGATGAGTTTTCACCATGTTGGCCAGGCTGGTCTCAAACTCCTGACCTCAGGTGATCTGCCCATCTTGGCCTCGCAAAGAGCTGGGATTACAGGCGTGAGCCACCATGCCCGGCCCAAACTGTCCATTTTTCATACTCTTTGCCCACCTCCTGACTTCACCTTAATATACTTTTCTAGAAAGGTAGAAAACCAACCCTTTATCCCTGCGTTCATTGTCCACTGTCAGCTTTGGTGTCAGAATGTCCTGGTGGTTGTGGACTGGCTCCAGATCAGGGTGTGAGTTCTGTTATATGATTATAGTCCATGGTTTCCTAATTTGGCTACTGTAGATGGCGCAGAGGTGGATTTGGTTTAATGGTGTGTTTATTTTGTCATTGATGAAAAGTAAAAGCAAGGTTTTCTGAAACTCTAACTTGTAAATCAAGAAATTTAACTTGCACTGCCAATGACAACCAATGACAAATGTTTTGTTACAAATATTCTAGGAGAGGTAGCTAGTAGGCACAGAGAAAGTGCAGTTTGTTCATCATTGTAGTCCCAGTTTTGGTATAATTCTTGGTACTCTGTAGGCTTTCAGTAAAGGTTTATTGAAAAAAATACATGTGTGAGCTTGAATATCTCACTTAATCTCTCTAGACCTCACTCCTCTCATCTATAAATGGAGAGTATTAAATCAGGTCAATAAATTATCTTTTAACCATTTTCATCTATGAAGCATTCTACATATATGTATTGAGGGCCTACCATTTTCTAGAACCCATGCTTAAAAATTTTTGATAGTAACTTCCGGGAGATATATTTGAATATCTTAAAACATAAATCACCTCAGGCATAGCAGATGATTTTATTCTTTTAAATATTCACAGTGCATTGGAAAATAAATGATTCATTATTTTTTCATGGGCTTTAATCCACATATCCTGTCTCTGTTGATGCTTTCAGGTGCTCAGCATGAGAACTCGTTGCAAGCCTGGGTTCAGCATCCTGTGAATGCTAGCAAACCACCCGTCCTCCGTGGTACCCAGGACTGGCAGAGCCCAGCACCTGTTTTAATTTTGACCAGGTGAATCTTTGGGACTGTTCCAGTCCACGTTCCTTTCATATTGCTGAATAGCAACCCTTTAACTAAACGTTTCATCTGGCAAAATGAGATGAAAAATAATTTCTGGTAAAGGTAATTTTCTAAGACCTTTTTGGTCATTCCTCACCTACCTTGTGTTCAGTGTAAGAAAGTTACTCTGCTTGTAATGAAGCCAGCTGTCTACAAAGTAAGGTCGTTAGGACTGCTTAATTAAAGAAAAAGAGTTTAATTAGTTAAAGAATAAGTTTAACCCCAGATCAGCAGTAGTCTCTGAGGACCACACAGAGGGAATAATTAGGAAGTTGGCTTTTATTTCTCTACTCCAAGTCTCAAGTTAGTTTTCTTCAGTAGAGAAGTGAAAAACATCTGATCTTGAGCAACCCATACTCTTGACAAGATTAAGAAAAAAAATCCATTAATCCGATTACTTTACCTTCAGAGTATTAAAGGATTCAGATTCCTAAGGTTCTCTAGATTTTAATGATTCCAACAGCACATCCATCTGAGAATCTCAAAGAATTTCACAAACGCGTTCAGTCGCACACATACTTCAAAGCAAGCACTTTTATCCCTCTTTCTTTTCAGTGATAAAATCGAGACAAAGAAAGGTTAACAAATATTTTCAACCATCAAAGGCTGTTGGGTGATAAATGAAGAAAGTAAGTGACCTTTTATTCAATTCATACTCAAATAGTTAGTCAACGTTTTACAAAGCTGGTGTAGACCAGCTCCCTTGAGAAAGTATGTCTGAATCTTAAGGGGCATATTTTGATATAAAAATGTAGAAAAATATATCTAGACTAATGTTTCAGAAAATGAATAGCAGCATTGATAATGTGCTCTGAATTACAATTTCATATATTATATTCCAGGCTGAATTGAGCAAAGAGAGAAAATGTTGTCGTTCCTTCCCCAAATAGATTTAGTACAAAGTGTGTTATCATCTTTTCATGGTTTTCATTTTACAAATAGGAAAGATAACTTTATTTTAGCCAGTGGAATGCAGATTTCAAATCATGCAAAGGTTACTCATTTTTTTTTTCCTACCTAAATAAACTCCCTTAACCTAAAACCATGTCTTTTTCCCTCACCAAGATGCCATTCCTAGTCATTCCTTTTCCAACAAGGTTGCTTTCTCCCACATTTTATTTTTTTAGCCTTTTTCCTGTGCATAGAATCTTCAGCACACAGTTAACATGTCTCTGTGGAGGCCTGGTTTTGTAAGTAAGACTATGCCAAATGTTCTGGGGAATCCTGAAGAAGAATGACACCCATCTGTCTCCTCAAGTGGCTTACACTTTGACTAAAGATATAGAAAGAACATTGGAGGAATTGTAAGAAACCCAGCAGGTGCTAAATTGTAAATTACCAGGAAGAGCAATGGGTGGTCCGAAAAGGAAAAGGCCAGCACTGTAGGTGATGACCACCTCCCTTCAACTCAAAAGGATGTATTATCTCACTTTTCTTATTGTGCCTTAGCCCAGTGGGCCAAAGTGACAGTTACCTATTTGTGAATGTCTCCTTTGTCCCCATTCCATTGGAACTTCTTGGAACCAGGTTCATACACTTTTTGGCTTTAGTGCTAGGCCAGGGAATTAGGCATGGTTGATGTTCCGTGTTCATGGTGAGGCTTCCTTGGCTCAGATTTTGAAAGATGACCTGGGATTTAGGTTGAGTGACCGTCACATGCTGGAGCCCTGGAGTCAGAAGGACACGTCTTGGTGACGGAGATGAGCAGAATGAGAATCTCCGAGAATCTCTTGGCTGGGTCACACTGTGTGAATTTATTCTTAAGGGAAATGAAATAAACCAGTTAGTATTTTCTACCACTTACACGCCATGACCACTGACTGCTTAGGTGTATACTGTGAAAAACTTGCCTGCACTCACATTCTTCAGAGCTCTGTTTGCTGGACTTGAGAACGTAGAAACACCCAAATGAAAACTTTGATTCAGTGTTTTTGCAGCAAGTATAGCGATTACACAGTCATTTAGTTGATAGAATAATAGTTAATTTGGCAAGGGCTCATCCCTGTTGCCATCATTTTGAAATCTGGTATCTCTTTATACTTTAGATTATAATGGAGGCTTTACTTTTTTAACTCTTAGAAATGAATGGAAGTGGAGGTCTGGTTGATCATAGTGTGTTTATGGGAGAATTCAACATCCGGAAAAGAGCATGAGATTTGAGTCCAGAAAGCAAGGGTTTCAAATTGTGACATAAGACAACTCAAATTGTGACATAAGACAACATTTTGTTAATTCTAACAGTTATCCACATATGGCCTTCATATGATACAAACAAGTATCCATTATAAACCACTGGTGATGACTTCTGAAAACTTAAGATTTTGGCTAAAATATATTCAATCATCAACCACTAGAATGTTAGTAATTATGCATAAAGTAACCAAAGGTGAACCCTTTTTGTTTCAGCCTTTTGGACACTATGAACTACATATATTGCACACCTTCTATATATGCCAGGCACATTTAATTGTCCTCAAATCTCTATGCAGTGGCTCTTCAGGTTTGGCTTATCTTACTAAGAAAACCAATTTAGAGAGGCTAGAAGATGTACCCCAGTTCCCACAAGTAGTGAGTTGTATGTGCCTGGTGTCCCCAGGTCCGATCCAGTGCTCTTTTCACTGCTACACTTACAGGGCAATTGGTTATAAAGATGTACTTTGTGCAGAGGACTTAGGTCGTCCTCCTTTGACTGGGAACCTCACACCACAGTGAGGCGCTGTGGAAGGTATGCAGACCACATCATCGCATACTAAAAGGAGAGGTGAACCTGAATCTTTCGGGATTCTAAGACCTCAGTTTTACAAGTATAAACTTTTTGATGCATGCATTTTGTGAGGATTTTCCTCTCCCTTCTTGAATGTGCATGCAGGCCAAAATTCTGCTTTTCAATGTGGGGCTTCACTTTATATATGCAACCTTGCAAAGCTTTTTTTAAAAGCTGTAACAAGCTTTGCCAGTGCTGCTTGCTCCAAATGAGTGTGTTTACTGGTTAATCAGAATGGTTAGTGTAAGTGAATGGATGTTGTAATATGAATAATTGTAAATGTTGACTCCCTGTTCCCTCTTGAAAACAAGCTGGTTCAGCCAGCTTAATGAGGTTTTTCTGGAGTGTTTACAAATTTTAAATAATCAAAATTAAATTGAATTGAAGTTATTTGTAATTATAACTGCATTTACATCATTATCACCCAGGCAGTTAGAAGGAGGTGGGGCAGATAAGGCTTTTTAGGTTTAAAGTCACAATCATTATTTTCAAAAAATGATAGTAGATATTTTCAAAAGTTTCTCATTTTCAGTTAGCCAAAGGAAAAAATTACCTTGAGAGTTCATAGTCCAGCATGTTTTCTTTCATTGTCTTTTTCAGACATATACAAATTGGATTCCCCTCATAGGAAGACTTCTAAGGATGATTGCCAGTCTTGGCAGTGTTATTGACTATGAAAAGCTCAGAAGGAAGCAGTGGTTTGGGCATGAGCAGGCGTTAGATGCTGTGGGGTCAAAGCCAGGGGGCTGCTGAGACTCGTCTACCCAGAGGTTTCTGAAAAGTGTCTAACACAGCACTGTTTGTAATTTGGTCCTGAATAAGGGACTTGGGACTGGAAAAATAACAAAGTTTTGTGTTCACATAGCAGGCATGACAAGTAGTCTGCGTAATGAGGGCAGCGTACAGTTTGCAATCATCATGGCAGCTGAAGCAGCCAGAAACAAATGTAATTGAATTTACTAAGGTATGTGTAGAATAGTGTTCTTTAAGTGGTTTTCTGTGATCAAAGAAGGCAACGAGGGCAAATCACTCTGAAATATTTTTTGTATGCATTGTTTTGATAAGCCAACCTGCCAATTTACTTGGATTGTGGAGATGGAACCAATGACAGGAAAGGCAGGTACAAGGATGTTTAGATACACTAACTCCAACAAAAAGTGCAACCTGTTCTCCCGACCCCTTATGTTTCTTGCCTTCTGAAGAAACCTTATGCTAATCTTTTCCTTTCTAGAAATTCGTTTTTTCTTTTTCTAAAATCATGTAAATTGTTGACAATGCTTCGCCTATTGCCTTATATGGTTTCTAAATGATTTCTAAAGAGCTAGGTAATTTCTCTTTAGTGAAAATTAAAACTTCATCTGGGCCAGGTGCAGTGGCTCATGCCTGTAATGCCAACACTTTGGGAGGCCGAGGCGGGAGAATTGCATGACCCCAGAATTTTGAGACCAACCTGGGCCACAAAGTGGTGAGACACTGTCTCTATAAAAAATTAAAAAATTAACCAGACGTGATAGCACTTGCCTGTAGTCCCAACTACTTAGAAAGCTAAGGTCGGGGGATCACTTGAGCTGGGGAGGTGGAGGCTGTAGGGAGCCATGATCACACCACTGCACTCCTGCCTGGGGACAGAGGGAGACCCTGTTTCAAAATAAATAAGTAAATAATAAATAACAATACAAATCTCAATTGGAGGGACTCTACTTTTGAGCTATTTGTTTCAAGAATTTAGAACTATTTTAGAATTTTCAATTAAGCAAAACTAAAATATACTGGACTTTTTGGAATGCAGATATGTGGAAAAATTAAATATTTCTGTGCATGTTGTAAAAAGACTAATATACAGTGATGCCTCCTTATCTGTAGTTTCACTTTCCAAGATTCCAACTACCCATAGACAACCATGGTCTAAAAATATTAAATGGAAAATTTTAGAAGTAAGCAACTCATCAGTTTTAAATGGCACTCTTCTGAGGAGCACGATGAGATTTCTCACCCTCCTGCTCCATCCAGCCCGAGATGTGAGTCATCCCTTTGTCCAGTGTATCTACACTGTAGATGCTTCCCACCTGTTAGTCATTGCACAGCCTCTTGCATCACATCAACTGTCACGGCATCCAGTATTTCAGTGCTCGTGTCCAAGGTCGACAGTGGCCTAACACTACATCACAATGCCTATGTCATTCACCTCTCTTCATCTCGTCGCAAAGGCATTTTATCATCTCACATCATCACAAGAAGAAGGGTGAGTCCAGTGCAATAAGATATTTTGAGAGAGAGACTACAGTCACATAACTTTTATTACAGAATGTTATAATGGTTCTAGTTTATTATTAATTATTCTTAATCTCTTACTGTGCCTCATTTGTAAATTAAACTTCATCACAAAAATATGTATATATAGGAAAAAAATAGTATACACAGGGTCCTATACTATTCACTATTTCAGGCATCCACTGGGCACCTTGGAATGCATCCCCATAAATAAGAGGGGACTAATGGAAAGAACCCTTGTCTTCCCAACATCTAGAGTAAGAAATGGAATATTACAAATAGAAATATGACCACCTTTGTATTTCTCTTTGGTCTGATTTTCCTCCTTTCAATCTCAGAGTTAATCTAATCTTAAATTCAGTGTCTCTTATATATATAAAATATATAATATATCTTAATTATATATATTATATATAATATATATATTTACTTTTTAACATTTTCATGGGTCTCAAGTCTATACATAGTATTATTTTCCATTTATAAAACATTATAAACTGGTAACATACTGTTAGTATTCTTCTGTTCCTCTCTTTCTGGCTGGAACCTGTTTATGAAGTTTGTGGAGATAGCACATTTTTTCTGTGCTGTGCACTGTTGGATCATGTGAATAATCTTCAGTGGTTTATCTTTTCTTTGTGGCTCTTACAAACAGTGCTGCGAAGATCTTTCTTTCTTCTCCTTTTTCTTCTCTCTCCTCTTTTTTTTTCTTCTTTTCTTTTCTTTTCTTTTTTCTACAGAGCCTCGCTTTGTTTCCCAGGCTGGGTGTGGTGGCACCTTCTTAGCTCACTTCAGCCTGGAACTCCTAGGCTCAGGCAATCCTCCTGCCTCAGCCTCTCAAGCAAGTGGTACTATAGATGTACACCAACACACTCAGCTAATTTTTCCATTTTTTGTAGAGATGGGGTGGCATTTTGTTCCTGTGCTCAGGTGCTCTTCCTACCTCGGCCTCCCAGAGTGCTGAAATTAGATTATAGGCATGTGCCAACACGCCCGGTCCTAAGAACTATCTTGGTCATGTCTCCTTAAGCGCATGTGTAAGAGCTTCTCCAGGGATGTATAAATAAGTAGGAGTGAAATTGCTGGGTTGTTGGCTCATTTTCAACTTTACTAGGTCTTGTTAAATTTCTCTCCAGAACAGTTGTACCAATTTATACTCCTCCTAGGATTGCTCAAACATTCCCAGAGTGCCACATTCTGACAAGTTTTGATTTTGCCAGACTTAATTTTTTTTTGGTCAGTCTGTTGTTTGTGACATGATATCATTGTGGTTTTTATTAGAATTTACAGATTAAATCGAGCTGAGCATCTTTTTACATGTTTATGAGTCCTTTATTTAAAGTACATCTTCTTTGAGGTGCCTGTTCATGTGATTTTCTTCTATTTTCCTTGGGTTATTTGTTGGGTTCTTATTGATGGATGGGATACCAGTCCTTTTTTGGTTATATGCATTGCAACTATCTGCTTTCACATTGTCTCTTGCATTTTTGATGTTTTTATTTGCATCTTTCTATGAACAGAATATTTTATTTTAATGCAGTTGTGTTTATCAGACTTTTCCTTCATTATTTGTACTTCTGGGATTCTGCTTAAGGAATGTTTATAACCTTCGATTCATAAAAATATCCTGTACTATAAGCATTGATCTTTTTATATATTTGTGAATAAACAATTTACCAGCCTCATTTACTGGGGAGCCTATCTTTTTCCTATGGGTCTGCAATGCCAGTTACATCAAATATCAAGTTTTCAGATGTATGTGGGTCTGTTGCTGGGCTCTCCCTTCTGTAGCATCTGAATCCTTAAGGAGACTTAATATTCCATTTGCAGGGAACTATATCTTTATTATTTTAAGCATACTGCTGTACTATCAGTATCATCGAATCAGTCTTTTAGTCAATCAAAAAAAAAAAAAAGATTACAGAATTCCAAGCTGTGTGCTCAGCATTAAACTGGAAACAGTGCAGGGAGTTAAATAAGAGAATAAAGTAAGAGACAGAGTCTCTGCCCTCATGACAGGTGGGGGAAAGCGAGGAACAAGCATTTATTGTGTACTCACTCTGAGGTAGGCATTCTATGAGAAGCTTAAGGGAGTTACTCTTTGTAGGTATTCAATGTTAACTCTTAGGAAACAATTAGAGCAAGCTTGTCTAACCTGTGGCCCTTGGGCTGCATGTGGCCCAGGATGGTTTTGAATATGGCCCAATACAAATTTGTAAACTTTCTTAAAACATAACGATATTTTTGGAATTTTTTTTTTTTGTTTTAGCTCATCAGGTATCATTAGTGTTAGTGTATTTTACGTGTGGTCCAAGACAATTTTCTTCTTCCACTGTGGCTCAAGGAAGCCAAAAGATTGGAAACCCCTGAATTAAGGTATACTTTCAGGAAAATGTTATTCCTGTTTAATTATACTTTTTAGTCTGTAAGTACTAGAGAAGTTCAAGGACATGTTTGACCCCATGCATAATTTATTAATTTATAAAGAAGGGAGAGTGTGATTATGGGATAGGTAAACAGGAGTATAAGTACTTAGCACTGAATTAGCTCGGGTGTTGTTAAACTCTTCTAAATCTATATTTCTGCCTAGAGTTACATTAGTTCTGTATAAAAGTGCTCTTTTTCACAGAATAATTTGTGGCATAAAATGTTGAACCCAACAGAAGCATTGTCAGGGTTCTCTAGAATTCTTTGTCCAAACCTGATGTAGCTCAAGTGGGAAGCCCCACCCACTGGAAGGCCAATCTTTCTACGTGGTTAATGTGGAAGCAAATGTGGTTAATTTGAGGTCATTAAAAAAATAACCTTGCAACTATCAGATGAAATTCTTCAGAATTTTTTGACATATTTGATAATCATATAAAATTATTTGTATCTGTATACAATCTAGGTTTCTGCAATACAAAAGAACAATGATACAAGATGAAACAGAGAGACAAGACCACCTTTAAAGGAATGCTGATTTTCACTCATCTATTTCGTTGGGGTTAAATTAAATAATGCCAATGACAGGTCATCCAAACATGGCTGAATCATTGAGGTCATCCAATTCTTAATTAATATTAGTCCTTAATTATGAGAAATTTAGAAAGCACACGTGTGTGTGCATACACACAAACAACATTGAGACCAGTTTAGAGAGTATCTAACCCTATTATGAATAAAAGTTTTGACATGTTAATTTAGAGCAATTTTAAAAGACATTTAAGTTTGTCAGATACAATTACCTATCATAGATATTTTAAATAACAATTCTATTCATTTTTCACAAACGAATTCTTTGGCTTCATGTAGAAATTGTTTTACTGTCTACTCACCTTTCTTTTGCAAGAACATCTGAAACCAATTAACATGTAGGCTAGAAAATAAATATTGGCTGGCTGCATACCTCCTCCCACCCAGGCTACATAATTTTCATTGTTTACCAGTATCTACTCAGTGCTACTCAGTGAGGCACCAAGGAAGTACTGAATGCCCACTCCACTTGCCAGGCTTTGGACTAGGTGCTTTCTGTATCTTGCCATTTCACTGTGTTTGGGTTGCTGAATATATATAGAAACTTGGAAATTGGTGGAAAAACAGCTTGGCATAAAGTTAAGTTGTATGATTATCTTCTGTAATAAAAACTTGTCTTCTATTATAAAAACGAAGTCAAATCCTTGCATAATAAAAATTGACCATCTTTAATTATGAGATGATTAATCAAATCGTCAAGTATGTCATAAAAATAAGACAAATCGATATGGTATTCAAGATAGCATTCTCACATAGCAGCAATATGGTATTCTTTGGTGTGTTTGTCATTTACAGAATTTAAATTATACTGGGCATAATGCTAATTGAGAATTTTTGTTAGAAAAAAATCATTCTCACAAAACTTAAGCACCCTCCTTTATTTTACAAAGAATGTACAGGAGGGCATTGTTTCTTTCCTTTTTACTTGTGAGGTGAAGGATGTTAGATAGTCAATGTTTGCACTTTTAATCAATATAGAACAAAGGACTTGTGTATGTTCACTGTTGTGTACATTGGTCAAATGTTTAATCAAGATGGTTATTTTCTGAGGTGTGTATTTCATCTCATATTTTTTAGGAGGTCATTTGGCAGCTGAAGCAAGGCAACCTTTTCTAAAATGGAACTGTTAAACCTCATCTAAGAAAGAGAATTCCAATTCATATACCTTGGACTAATGACCACATCACTGCTGTATGCAAATATTTTTACATATTTCTCTTGTATAAATATATCTTTCAAAGCATCTGTCTATTGAATCTGTATAGGTAATAGGAAAGCAATTTTCTGATATGAATATTCTCAGAATTCATGAAACAAATGAAAACTGCTTGTGAAATTCCTCCTATTGACATTAACGTCATCCGAATTCTAACTGAAGTAGTCAGTCAGTCCTTGTTCGTTTATAGTGTCTGGCTTTGTGATTTCCTGTAGAGAGAAGACATGCTTATTTTTCACTTCCAGTTCAAGTATGTGAAAGAGATGCCATACTGAGTCCTCAGCACTCCTTATACTTTAACAGAGTTTGCCTTTTTTTCCCCTGGCTTTACTTCCAAAGCAAATCAGAGAGAGGCAAAGAGCATCTCCAGTTCAAAAATTCACAGTCACCCCATGTGGAATATACATTTGTAGTCCATTAAAGCATCTTCCGAAGTATGCAAAACTCCTTTTGGGTATTTACAAAATTATCACTATTCTTAGGATGTTGCTTTTGCATAAGCTAACATTTGTCATTTGCGCTCAGGCCATTCCAAACCTCTTATCTCCTCCAAATTTGAATGAACAGCCCAGAAATTATCCAGGAGAAAATTCAATAACTTTTAATTAATTTTGCATGGCCTGGAGAAATAAGAGAAATTGCATGCAACCAATAATGCTGCCTGTATTGCATGTCTGAAATATAGACCAGCACAACTCTGCACAACCTCCCATTTCAAAAATATCTAAATCAATTCCCTTTCGTAAAGTAACTCATTCTTACTGCCGTCTAGTTATGCCTAGATGCCTGAGATAAGATGCCCTTGTACCTTAACCTTCATTATTCTTTCAAAAGTTTGCAATATGTTGGATACATTTTTATGTTTCCTCTCATTTTTAGAAAACAGTTTTTTTGTCAGAACCACACTGGTTGGTGTAAATAGATTTTAAAAATATACCTGTATACCTATATAATGAATTATATAATTATCCTGGAATTAAAAGAGCATACACATTTTCCATTGAATTCAATAAACTTTTATTTTATACCAACCTTGTTCATAGCAGTGTACTGAGGACATAAACAAGGTCGGATAATGCCGTGTCTCTGATTCCAAAAAATGTAGTCCAGTGTGGTAGATGACATTCACAGATAATTGCATCATAGTGTGGGATGTAAGAAATACTAGAGAAGTGTTGGGTCGGTGCAAAAGTATTTGTGGTTTTCGCCATTACTTTTAATAGCAAAAACCATGATTACTTTTGCACCAACCTGATATAAAAGTACAAGAACTAGATATTCTAGTTGGAGGAGAAAGGAGAATTTACAGGCTGGACATTACTAGATAAATTTTCATCAGACAGAAGTTGAAGGTTGAGGAATATTGTAGCACATTTTCATCTATTTTCAATCCTGTTTATAAGGCATTCTAGATGTCCTTCTGAATGAATAAAGGGGTTTAAATATTTCACTCTCTTAACTGTTTAGGATGTTAATTCTGAGTAAAGATGGTCCAGGATATAAAATCAGTGTTTGGAGAAAGTAATATCAAAACATCAAACTTCCAAATGAAGGATATGTTTAAAATATTTTTAAAATCTTTGAGCTCATTTATACAATCAGCAGCTTCACTTTATGGTTCATTAATATGTAATACTTCCCTGTTATGAATAGATATGTTAAAATAATTCTTTTAATTTTCTAATGCCCATCTCTCTTAGGGCAGTGTTTTCCGAAGTGTGGTTCCTGGGCCACCTACAGCAGAATTATTTAGGGAGTGCTTGTTGAGTCAGAATCGGAAGTTCTGGGGCCACAGCCCTGATGTCTTCGTTTTTGCCATGTTCTGCTCCAAGTGAATGTAATGTCCACCAAATTTCAATACCATGGTCTCAGAGTTTGTAAACTCTGTAGGAAAGTTTAAAATTATATTTGCTTCCATATATTCTTTAAGACAGTTTCACTGACAAATGGTTTTCTGTTATTTCCATGTATAATTTTACTGACATTTTCTATGCTTTCTCAATGCTCATTTATTAAATGTTGAATACATTATTTTAAAATCATTAAATCGTTTATTATTTTTTTGTAAAGTATCAAAGCAAAGCTATCCATGGAATAGTTTTCATTGTGACCACTTGCTCTGTGAAATGTCCACACAGAACTTTCTCCTGGTCCTGGAAAATACGTGGCTTATAGTGCTCATGTTCAGAGCCTGCTGATGGCTGGGCAAGCTTGGCTACAGCGAATGCAGGTGTTGGCTCATCCCATGTTGGTGCCTGGCTCTGGACTCAGCAGTTCATGGGCCAGACCTGGTCCTGGAGGGGCTGCTGGTTTGTCTTATAGCATTATAGTCTCACAAGTTTGGATGTACAGTCAGTAGGATAATGTGTTCCTAATCTCGTGGTCTCTGATCTCCTAAGTTAGGCCAAACCTTGCCAGATGGTTGGGTGTATAGCAATTGTAGTGGCATTTAGTTGTGAAAGATCTTAAGGCCTCTGGGCTATTGCTCCAAATTCAAGATCAAGGACTCTGATCCTAAACGGAAATTTAAGCTGGATGGATGTGCTGATGGTTGTTTGCAAATGACTTACAATAAATCTTTACTTTTAGAAGTTTACTAGGTAAACTATACTAGAAGTTATCTTGATTTGTTCTACAATATATCATCACCTAAAATATTACCTTCTATGTCCAACTGTTGAAGTTTGTATTAGATTATCAAATGTATTTGTCAGCAATATCGGTTTCCCCTGTGTTTGGCTTGTCACCTAGAAGTCATCTAACATGCATTGCCAAGACACTTAAAAGCCCATCACTCTGTCCTCCCATTTCTCTGGGGCCCCTCTGGCCCTTGTAAATAGGATGTGGGTAGGATTCCTATGCTGGGGCCACTCAAACCTTCTCCTCCAGAGACAGTCACATGGGTGTCCTGGTGTTGGTGGCCACATCTTTGTCTCGCCCATTGAATTCCTTTGTTGAAATTGTATAAGCCACCCCAGGTTTCCCGGAACTGGGATCCTGTGATGTGTTCAATGTTTTTGGACATTTTTGCAATCTCTGCTACCTTCCCCAGTTTTCCATCTATAGTGGGTTGTATGGTGGCTCTTAGAAAATATATATCATGCCCTACAACTCAGAACCTGTGACTGTTACCTACATGGCAAAAGATCTGATTATTGATCTTTTTTTAACCTTTGATTTTATTTATTTATTTATTGTTCTGGGTATATTGTAGGTATATATATATATAAATATTTATGATTACATGAGATGTTTTGATACAGGCATGCAATGTGAAATAAAAGTATGGAGAATGAGGGATCTGTTTCCTGAAGGATTTATTCTTTGAGTTATAAACAATCCATTTACACTCTTCAGGTCGTTTTTAAATGTGCAATTAAGTTATTGACTACAGTCATTCTGTTGAGCTATCAAATAGTAGATGTTATTTATCCTTTCTATTTTCTTTTGTACCCATGTTAACGATCCCTACCCTCCCAGTGCCCCAATACCCTTCCCAGCCTCTGATAATCGTTCTTCTATGCTCTATGTCCATGAGTTCAATTGTTTTGATTTTTAGATCCCACAAATAAGTGAAAACATGCGATGTTTGTCTTTCTGTTCCTGGCTTATTTCACTCAATATAATGATCTCCAGTTCCATCTACGTTGTTGCAAATGACTGGATCTCATTCTTTTTTATGACTGAAGAGTACTCCATTGTGTACATATACCATGTTTTCTTTATCCATTCATCTGTTCATGAACACTTTGGTCCCCTCCAAATCTTAGCTATTATAAACAGGGCCGCAACAAACACAACAGTGCAGCTATCTCTTCGATATACTGATTTCCTTTCTTTTGGATGTATACCAAGCAGTGAGATTGCTAGATCATATGGTAGATTTTTGAGGAACCTCGAAACTATTCTCTTTAGTCGTTGTACTAATTTACATTCCCACCAACAGTTTACAAGGGTTCTCTTTTGTCCGCATCCTCACCAGCATTTGTTATTACTTATCTTTTGGATGTAAGGCATTTTAACTGGGACAAGTATATTCTGGTTATTAATCCCTTGTCAGATGGGTAGTTTGCAGATGTTTTCTCCTGTTCTATGGGTTGTCTCTTCCCTTTCTTGATTGTATCCTTTGCTGTATAGAAGCTTTTGAACTTGATGTGATCCCATTTGTCCATTTTTGCTTTGGTAACCTGTACTTATGGGGTACTGCTCAAGAATTGTTTGACAAGACCAATGTCCTGGATATTTTTCCCCAGTATTTATTTTCTTGTAGTAGTTTCATAGTTTGAGTTTTGTCTCTAATCCATTTGATTTGACTTCTGTGTATGGTGAGAGATAGGAATCTAGTTTCATTCTTCTGCATGTGGTTGTCCAGTTTCACCGGTACCATTTCTTGAAGAGACAGTTTTTCCCCCCAGTGTATGTTCTTAGCACCTTTGTCACAAATAAGTTCACTGTAGGTGTGTGGATTTGTTTCTAGATTTTATATTCTCTTTCAATGGTCTGTGTGTCTGTTTTTATGTCAGTACCATGTTGCTTTGGTTACTATACCTCTGTAGAATACTTTGAAGTAAGATAATGTGATTCCTATGGTTTTGTTCTTTTTGCCTAGTACAGCTTTGGCTATTCTGGATCTTTTGTGGTTCCACATATATTTTAGGATTTTTTTCTATTTCTTTGAAGAATGTCATTGGTATTTTGATAGGGGTTGCATTGAATCTGTAGATGGCTTTGGATAGTATGGAAATTTTAACAATATTGATTCTTTCAACCCATGAACATGGAATGTTGTTCCATTTATTGATGTCCTCTTCAATTACTTTTATCAGTGCTTTATAGTTTTTATTATTGAAGTCTTGCACTTCTTTGGTTAATTCCTAAGTATTTAATTTTATGTATAACTGTTGTAAATGGGATTTTTTTTCTTTTTCACATTGTTCACTGTTAGCATGTAGAAATGCTCCTGTGTTTTGCATGTTGATTTTGTATCCTGCAACTTTACTGAATTTATTGGTTCTAATAGATTTCTTGTGGAACATTTAGGTTTTACCAAATATAAGATCATATCGTCTGCCAACAAGGATAATTTGACTTCTTCCTTTCCAATTTAGATGCCCATTATGTTTTTTTCTTGTCTGATTGCTCCAGCTAGGATTTCTAATACTATGGTAAATAACAGTGGTGGCAGTAGGTATCCTTGTCATGTTTCAGATGTTAGAGGAAAGGCTTTTAGTTTTACCCCATTCAGTATACTAACTGTGGGTCTGTCATATATGGCTTTTATTATGTTGAGGTATGTTCCTTCTATCCCTAGTTTTTTTAGGGTGTTTATCATGAAGTGATGTTGAATTATATCAAATGCTTTTTCAGCATCAATTGAAATGATCATATGGTTTTTATCCTTCATTCTGTTGATATGGTGAATCACATAATTGATTTGCATATGTTGAACCATCTTGCATCCCAGGGAGAAAACCAACTTCGTCATGATGAATGAACTTTCTAATGTATTGTTTAATTCAGTTTGCTATTAATTTGTTGAAGATTTTTACATCAATATTCATCAGACATATTGGCCTGTAGTTGTCTTTTTTGATGTGTGCGTCTCTGGTTTTTGTATGAGGGTAATACTGACTTTGTAGAATGAGTTTGGAAGTATTCTCTCCTCCTCTGTCTTTCAGAATCCTTTGAGTAGAATTGCTGTCAGTTCTTTGTTAAATATTTGGTAGAATTTAGCAGTGAAGCCATCAGGTCTCAAGTTTTTCTTTACTGGGGAGCTTTTTATTGTGGCATAGATCTTGTTATTTGTTATTGGTATGTTCAGGTTTCGGATTTTTTCCTCATTCAGTCTTGGTTTTATGTATCTAGGAAGTCTTCCATTTCTTCTAGATTTTTCCAATTTATTGGCATATAGTTGCTCATAGTAGCCCCTAATAATCCCTTGAATTCGTGCGGTATGAGTTATCGTGTCTCCTTTTTCATTTCTGATTTTATTTATTTGGATATTCTCTCTTTTGTTTTTAGTGTGGCTAAAGGTTTGTCAATTTTGTTTAACTTTCCAAAAAAACAACTTACTGTTTCATTGATACTTTGTATTTTTCTTTCAATTTCATTTATTTCTGGTCTGATCTTCATTATTTCTTTTCTTCTACTAATTTTGGGTTTGGTTTGCTCTTGCTTTTCCAGTTTTTTAAAATGCATCATTAGATTTTTCACTTGAATTTTTTTTCTTTATAGATATAAACACTTATAGCCATAAACTTCCCTCTTAGTACTCTGCTTTCTGTATCTGATAGGTTTGAGTGTGTTGTGTTTCCCTTATCATTTGTTTTAAGAAAGTTTTCAATTTCTGTCTTAATTATTTCAGTGACCTCACGGGTCATATTGTTTAATTCCCATGTGTTTGTATAGTTTCCAAAATTCCTCTCATTATTAATTTCTAGCTTTATTCCATTATAGTCAGAGAAGATGCTTGATATTATTTCAATTTTTGAGTGTTTTAAGACTTGTTTTGTTACATAACATATGGTCTCTCCTTGAGAGTGATCCGTGTGCTGAGGAAAACAGTGTGTATTCTGTAGCTCTTGGATGAAAGATTCTATAAATATCTATTAGATCTATCTGGTTGATAGTACAGATTAAGTCTAATGTTTCTTTGTTGATTTTCCGTCTGAAAGATTTGTCCATTGCTGAAAGTGGGGCATTGAAATCTCCAGCTATTATTGTATTGGGCCTATCCCTCTCTTTAGCTGTAATAATATTTCCTTTAATATATGGGTGCACCAGGGTTGTGTACATATTTGTTTAAAATTGTTATATTTTCTTGCTGAATTGATGCCTTTATCATAATATAGTGCCTTTTTTTGTCTCTGTGTAGCTTTTTTTAAAATATGTTTTGTTTGATAGAAGTATAGCAAGTCCTGCTCTTTTTTGGTTTCCATTGGCATGGAATATCTTTTTCCATTCCTTTATTTTCAGTCCATGTATGTCTTTATAGGTGAAGTATGTTTCTTGTAGGCAACAGATCAATGGGTCTTCTTTTTTCATTTATGCAGCCAGTCTATGTCTTTTGATTGGAGAGTATAGTACATTTACATTCAGTGTTGTTATTGATAAGTAAGGACTTTGACTGCCATTTTCTTATTTGTTATCTGGTTGTTTTATGGTCTTCTCTTTTTTTTTTTTCATTTCTGTCTTCTTGTAATGAAAGTAATTTTCTCTGGTGATCTGAGTTTCTTGCTGTTTATTTTTTGTGCATTCATTGTATGTTTTTTAGTTTGAGGTTACCATAGGGCTTGCAAATACTATTTATAACCTACTACTTTAACCTGATAACAACTTAACATTATTGGCATAAACAAACAAGGAAAAAGAAAATAAGAACTCTACACCTTAACTTTGTTACCTCATTTTTAATTTTTTTGTTTCTATTTACATCTTATTGTACTATGTCTTGAAAATATGTCATAGTTATCATTTTTTATTAGTTCATCATTTAGTCTTTGTACATACAAGAAGAGTAGTTTATACACCACAGTTACAGGGCTATAATATTCTGTGTTTTTCTTTGTGCTTACTGTAAATGTTGAGTTTTGTACCTTCAGATGACTATTTATTGCTCATTAATGTTCTTTTCTTTATGATTGAAGTACTATCTTTAGCATTTCTTGTAGGACAGGTCTGATATTGATGAGATCCCTCAGCTTTTGTTTGTCTGGGAACATCTTTATTTCTTCCTCATGTTTGAAGGATATTTTCAATGGATATACTATTCTAGGGTAAAAGTGTTTTTCCTTCAGCACTTTAAATATGTCACTCTCTCCTGGCCTGTAAGGTTTCCACTGAACAGTCTGTTGACCAGACATATTGGAGCTTCATCATATGTTGTTTCTTTTCTCTTTCTGCTTTTAGGATCCTTTCTTTATCCTTGGCCTTAGAGAGTTCTATTATTAAATGCCTTAAGGTAGTCTTCTTTGGGTTAAATCTGCTTGGTATTCTTTCTTGTGTTTGGATATTGATACATTTCTTTAGGTTTGGGAGTTATCTGTTATTATCCCTTTGAATAAACTTTCTACCCCTATCTCTTTTTCTACCTCTTCTTTAAGGCCAATAACTCTTAGATTTGTTCTTTTGAGGGTATTTTCTAGATCCCATAGGTCTGGTTCATTGTTTTTTATTCTTTTTTCTTTTGTCTCTACTGACTGTATTTTCAAATAACTTGTCTTCAGGCTCACTAATTCTTTCTTCTGCTTGATCAATTCTGCTATTAAAGGACTCTGATGCATTCTTCAGTACGCTAATTGCATTTTTCAACTCCAAAATTTGTGCTTGATTATTTTTAATTATTTCAATCTCTTTGCTAAATTTGTCTGATAGAATTCTGAATTACTTATCTGTGTTACCTTGAATTTCTTTGAGTTTCCTCAACACAGCTATTTTGAATTATTTGTCTGAAAGATTGCATATCTCTATTTCTCCAAGTTTATTCTCTGGGTCCTTATTTATTTCATTTGGTGAGGTCATGTTTTCCTGGGTAATATTGATCCTACTAGGTGTTCTTTGATGTCTGAGCATTGAAGAGTAGGTATTCATTCTAGTCTTTACTGTCTGGGCTTATTTGTAGTCATCCTTGTAGGGAAGGCTTGCCTGATATTTTAAAGGACTTCAGTGTTGTGATCTAAGCTGTGTCTTCCTTAGGGGGCACCCAAAGCCCGGTTACGCTGTGGTTCTTGCAGACTCATAGAGGTACCACCTTGATGGCCTTAAATAAGACCCAGGAAAATTCTCTATATTACCCGACAGAGACTCTTGTTCTCTTCCCTTACTTTCTCCCAAACATACATAGTATCTGTCTATTCTGAGCCACCTAAAGTTGGGAGTGAAGTGACACCAGCGCACCTCAGTGGCCACCACCACTAAGAATGTGCAGATTAGACCTTGATATTGTTTGGCTCTGTGTCTTCAACCAAATCTCATATCAAATAGTAATTCCCAACGTTGTGGGAGGACTTGGTGAGAGGTGGTTGGATCATGGAGGCAGATTTTCCCCTTGCTGTTCTCATGATAGTGAGTTCTCACAAGATCTGGTTGTTTAAAAATGTGTAGCATTTCCCCCTTTGCTGTCTCTCTCCCCACTGCTACACCATGTGAAGAAGGTGCTTGCTTCCCCTTTGCCTTTCTACCGTGTTTGTAAGTTTCCTGAGGCCTCCCCAACCACGCTTTCTGTACAGCCTGCAGAACTGTGAGTCAATTAAACCTCCTTTCTTCATAAATTACCCAGTCTCAGGTATTTTTATAGCAGTGTGAGAACATACTTATATAGACCTGAAGCCAGTACAGCACTGGGTCTCAGCCAAGGCCTGCTGTAACCACTCCCTGGCTACTTCCTATGTCTGCTCAAAGCCCTTGGGGCTCTACAGTAAGCAGGCGGCAAAGCCATCCAGGACTGTGTTCTTCCCTGCAGGGTGGTGAGGTCCCCCAGACCCGCAGGTGGCTCCATAAGTGCCATCTGGGAGTCAGGGACTAGAATCAGAAACCTTAGAAGTCTATCTGGTGTTCTATTGTACCGTGGCTGAGCTGACACTCAGACCACAAGACATAGTCCATCTCACTGTTCCCTCTTCTTTCCAAAGTCATTGGAGCCTCACCCGTACCCACTGCCATCCGAAGCCATGAGGAGTACTGCCAAACTAGCAAATGTTCCCTTAAGGCCCAAGGTTTCTTAGGTCAACTTGTGGTAAATGCTGTCTGGCCTGAAACTCAACCTTCAGGGCATTGCCCTTCCCTCTGGCCCAGGGAAAGTCCAAACATGCCATCTAAGAGTAAAGTCCTAAAACTGGGGACCCCAAGAGCCTGCTTGGTGCTTTTCTCCCCTGTGGCTGTGCTGGCGCCTACAGTACAAGACAAAGCCCTCTTTACTTTTCCTTCTGCTTTTCTCAAGAAGAAGGAGTTTTGCCCCTTTGCCACTACAGCTAGTAAGGTGCTGAGTCTCTCCTAAAGTCAGCAAGTCTCAGAGGCTTACCAAGGTCCTTACCTACGTAGTGCCTGGGCATCACTGCTGGTTATTCAGGACCCAAGGACTCTTCAGTTAGCAAGTGATGAATGCTGCCAAGATTGGGTCCTTTTCTTCAAGGCAGTGGGATCCTTCCTGGCCCAGAGTGTTTCTAGATGTGTGGTCTGGGAACTAGGTTCTGGAACAGAGTCTCATGACTCTGACCAGTGCCCTATCCTGCTGTGGCTGAGCTGGTATCCAAGATGCAAGACAAAGTCCTCCCTTCTCTTCCCTCTCCTCTCCTCAAGTAGAAGGAAGGGGTCTCTTTTGTAGCTGTGAGCTCTGCAGCCTGGGTAGGGGAGGGGTGATGCCAGCACTCCCTGGGCTGCCCCAGCTGGTATCCCAGAAAGTCACATGCCCACCCACCCACCAGCAGACCACTGTCTCTGGTCCTCATTCAGCACCAGGACTCATCTAAAAGTTGCAATCCTTATGGCCCAGACTGCCTTTCAAGTTTACTTAGAGACACAGAGCAC
This sequence comes from Macaca mulatta, assembly GCF_049350105.2. Lineage (NCBI taxonomy): Eukaryota > Metazoa > Chordata > Mammalia > Primates > Cercopithecidae > Macaca > Macaca mulatta. The sequence continues at coordinate 24,658,196 of NC_133417.1, read as the reverse complement.
TGCGGCACTCAGTGGTGAGGTTTGCAGGCGCTCAAGTTCCGACAGCTGGGATCCGTGATTCCCCTCTGGCTGAGGCTGGTTTAAATGCTCCCCTCTCGGGTGGGAATCAGCTGAGTTTGGTCCGGTTTTCCTTTCTGCTCTATCAAGATGGCCCTGAATTTCATGTTTCAGAATCACTGTGTTCTCCCTCCCCCAGCACCAAGAGATGCTATTGGCACCATGCCTCTGCTGCTGCTGGGGGTGGGGGAGGGATGGTGTCAGTGATTCAGGATTGTTAAAAAAAAAAAATCTCTTCAGTGCTTCTTTCAGCAATATGAAGTTACAATCAGGTACTGTGAATACTCCCCTGATTTTTGGTTCTTATGAAGGTGTTTTTTCTGTATATGAAGTTGTTAACTTGATGTCCTTGTAGGGGGAACAACTGGAGAAACCTTGTATTCTACCATCTTACTCTGATTATTGATCTTAAAGGAGGAGTTTATCTTGAGTTATCCAGATGGTCCTTTAATGAATATATCCTCACCACAGAATTCATAGAGGAGGACGCAATGCGAAGATAGGAGAAAGAGAGAGATGCAGCCACAAGCCAAGGAAGGCAATGGCCACCAGAAGCTGCAGGAGACGAGGGATAGGTTCCCACTGCACTGGAGGGAATATGGCCCTACTGACACCTTGATTTTGGACTTCTGACCTCTAGAACTGTGAGAGAATAAATTTCCGTTGCTTTAGCCACCCAGTCTGTGGTATTCCCCTGCAGCAGCCTGAACTAACTGAGATAATCCCCAAGCCTCACTTTGTGCCTGCATATCTGCTACTTATGATCACAAATAATATTTGCAATAACTTAGTTTTATGTCTTTAGATTTCCACATGTCAACCTAGCTTCATCCAAATGACCAGTCAGAATGCATTGTACTTACCTTGAGTCACTTGTTTTTCCAATCAGAGATGAAGCTCTCATCCTGGGGTCCTCATGCAGCTCCCAGTTCCTTTCCCCCATTTAAAAATATGGAGATATCTATAAAGTTTGGATTTACACCTTCTTCTGAGAACTGAGAGACCTTTCGATACAGGTTCACCATGGTGCCCAGCAGGCATGGTCGGGTAGAGACAAACACAGCTGCTGACCTGAGATACTGCTGGGCTGCTCCCTTGGCCTGTCCCCCAACTTGCTTTCCTTGCCCAGCCCTTGCAGGCACTGAGTGTGAGGTGCTCATCCATCACCCTAAGAACAGGCATCTCCCCAGAATACTTCATCATGAGATGGTCCCTGTGACCCCCAAGGTCATTCCCATCTCACAGTCAATTTTCTGATTCTGTGATTTGATGGGAAATTTCTCAGTGATTAAACTTCTTATTTTCTTCCCTGAAACCTAATCTATACCAGTGAAGGCATTTCTACATGTGTAAACGAGAGAGGCATTTCTGAAACACTGTTTCTGTGTAGGAGGGGGATTTGGCCAACAGCTTCTACAAGTGCCTGTTTGCACTGACAGCTGTGTAGGTAACTAAGAGGATTTTCTTGATTTGGGCAGCCAATCTTAGCAGGGCCTGAGGGATATTTTCTTCTCTAAAGGAGTTAGCTATATAACCAGAAAAATCCTTGTAAACATTTCTTTTTGTCCAATGGGTTTCCAAAGTCGATTATAGCTTGTTTGGAGCAGGAAAACAAATGAGAGTGAATAGTCAGGGAGCATCTTGTGGCACCACTGATGTTCACTGCCCCAATTTCCTTTTCTTTTTTGTATCCCCTAGTGCAGCCTGATATGCCTGGGGATAATTGTTAGCCTACACCATTACATGGGGCAAGTAGTGCTGATTTCAGGGGACTGAGAAATCCCTTGTAATAGAGACTTCTAAAAATCCATATAATAGATTTTCAGGAAACACTGACTGATTTCAGGTGTCAGATCATAGCATCCTAGATGTCGTGTCTACTTTTAAATATGGACCATTTTTGAAAGACGTATACCAGCTAGATTGGATCCACAATGGTGTTATCTAGCGACCCCTTTTTCTTCCTTAAATGAACCTCCGCCTTCTCCCTATGTAGTGGTATGCTGGGTGAGAGGGACCTGGGTTTGAATTTTGCCTCTATCAAAGTCTGATTGGTCTGGGGCACGTTACTTTAACTCTGTGATCTGATTGTCTACAAATGGGGACAGTAATTCCTACCTCAGAAAATTGTGGCAAAAGAAAATGTCATAATATACTTACTTACCACAGTGATATACTTACTGCAGCATCTGACATAAGATACCTATCCACCTCATTACTGTAGTAAATATTACAACTGCTTATATTGCTGTAAAATGTATGTGAGAGTCACTCATCTGTTGTGACCTCAACTCCCTAGAACATAGCTGAGAACCTATATGAGGCCATTCTCGCATTCCTATGAAGAAATACTGTAGACTTGGTAATTTATAAATAAAAGAAGTTTAATTGGCCCACAGTTCTGTAGGCTGTATAGGAAGCATAGTGGTATCTGCTTCTGGGGAGGCCTCCAGAAGCTTTCAATCATGGTGGAAGACAAAGGGGGAGCAGGCACATCACCTGGTGAAACCAGGAACAAGAGAGCGAGGGGGAAGATGCCACACACTGTAAAAGGACCAGATCTCATGAGAACTTGCTTACTGTCATGAGAACAGCACCAAGAGGATTGTGCTGAGTCATCCATGAGCAAGTCATTGCCATGATCCAGTTACCTCCCACCAGGCCCCACCTCCAACATTGGGAATTAAAATTCACCATGAGATTTGGTGAATTTTGGGTGGGAACACATATCTGGGAACACATATTTGGGTGGGAACACATATCTAACTATATCAGAATCTAAAAAGAAATTTAAAAGGTTTTTTTGTTAAAGCAGTTGCCTTAGGATCCATGTACTAAATTGCAAGTACTTTATTTTTTGAGTACTGTGGTTCTCACTCATAAATAGTGTACTTCTATCTTGTTTTATGTTGTTAACCAACTTGGTTATAAAGTTTCTAAATTCATAGCAATGCAACAAGAGAAGTATTGTATGGATATAAATTACTCTTAGAGGCACGTATGGCAATAACAGTGGCATACAAGTGACAATAAGGAAGGGGACAGGAAAATTATGATATATACTCTGCATTGATAGTTATAGTGATTATTCTAAATGATCATGGAAAAGTTAAATTATCTTCAGGTCATACCAAGAAAACTTAAAATAATATGCTTCATTTCTGGAAAATCATTACCACACTTTTTAAGTTTGCTTGATTGAATGGGCAGCTAGTAATTTATCTGGAAAATCCATGTACTTGAAATATCTTAATTTTTATTCGTCTAAGAATAAAAAAGTGTTAAGAACAGTAGTACAAGATGAGTATCCCTTATTCAGAATTCTTGGAACAAGGAGTATTTCAAATTTCAGATTTTCTCAGATTTGGGAATATTTGCATTGTACTTACTGGTTGAGCATTCCAAATCTGAAAATCTGAAATACAAAATATTGCAATGAGAGTTTCCTTTGCATATCTTGTCGATGCTCAAAACATTTTGGATTTTGAATTTATATTAACTTTTCTGGATCCATGAGAAAACATGTTCAGAGGTATGTTAAATAATTCCCTCTAGAAATTTTATCCTGAGATTTAAAAATTTAACACGCAAGTAGAGACTTAAAGTAATACTATGCAAATATTATTATACAAACATATGTAACACTGCAAAAATGGAATAACTGAGCAATTGAGCCAAAAATAATTTCTAAATGAATTATAATTTTATAAATTGTATGTTAGCATAGAATATGCATTGTTGGAAAAGATCATTTGTATAAGAAAAATATGTTTCTTCTTGGAGTCACAAAAGTTTCAAACTGGAAGGAACCTAACAGTTCTAGTCCAGCCTCCCTTCTGTGACGGGAGTCCCCCTGTACAACTCCCCATATACCCTTAGGGTCGTGAAGCAGTTTGGATAATGGATGCTGGAGTCAAATCGCCTGAGTTTGTATTCCAACTCTACCACTTACACTCTGTGTGACCTTGAGCTAGTCATTTGACCTGTCTGTCTCAGGTGCTTCATCTAATTATTGGAGAGAAGTATAATAACTACACATAGAAATTATCATCTTGAAAACCGTATGAGTTAATACATGCAAAACACTTAAAATAGGTTTGGAATATAGGTGCCAATAAATTGTTTAGTGACATATAATCTATAATCCTTTAAATTAGGAGCTACACTAACTGAAAAGGAGAGATGAGGGTATTTGTCATGTGGTTCATGGGTGTTACATGCTGGGGTGATGTGTATGAACTGACCTGTCTGCATTAGAACCATCAGATCTTGATGCTTGTCATGTTTTCTGGTCATAGTCATTTTAATGGTTACTGGCTCATGGGGGAAGTAGGTACGGGGAGACACCATTATTACTTGAAAGGATAGCTATACTGGCCAGTTGCAGAATGTCTTGCCCTCCCTGATGCATTTACTCTCTTGGAAGTGAGTCTCTCACCCTGCTCAACAGCGTGACTCACAGCATTTTGTAAGGGCGCATTGGAGTGAACTGCCCTGGTAGGTATCCTGGGTGACATAGGAATAGAGCAGGACAGAAGAGACAGGCTAGCATGGAGTTACATGTGATGCTAGAGGTCTGTCTGAATCCGTAGTTGGACCATAGCTAAAAATATTCATCAAGCGAGAAGCGTATCTCAGTGAGCGCAATGGACAACAGTGATAGAAACTTTGTCTATAGAAAGATTAGGATCAAATTAGCAAGTAAGAGAGGTGTTGGCAGAAGGAATTCGAGGCCAGCACCAAGGTTAGTTCCCTGGAAGGCTTCTGCAGCACACAGGCTTTCTCAAAGACAGTCCACTATCTGAGCCAAGGCCTCCTTTGACTAAATATGCCTGGGCCTAGAACGGAAATCTAATAAAGCCAGTTTAAATGAAGGTCACATCTTTTCCTCCTAAGAAGCCTTTATGGTTTGTTCAGAATAGCAGCAAAACGTTGCTTATGTTGAAAGGTGCCTGATTTTCTGAATTCTTGAACTTTTTTCATTATGATTTCCTTCTGGAATGCTGCTTCTTAGTCTCAAGGCCAGGTAAGTTTCCTGAAAGTGAATCCACAATGATCCTTGACTGTGTTCTTAAAAAAAAAAAAAAAAAAAAACACAGACACTAGAACAGATTTAGTTGACTGTGACTTTAGATGACCATGTTAAGAATATGTGCTACTCAGCAAAAGAACCTATCATCAAACAACCTACAGAATGGGAGAAAATTTTTGCAATCTATCCATCTAACAAAAGTCTAATATCCAGAGTCTACCAGGAACCTAAACAAATTTAGAAGAAAAAAACCCCACAACCCCATTAAAAAGTGGGCAAAAGACATGAACAGACACTTCTCAAAAGTAAATATTTATGGCATCCAGCAAACATGAAAAAAAGCTCAACATCACCGATCATTAGAGAAATGCAAATCAAAACCACAACGAGATACGATCTCACACCGATCAAAATAGCAGTTATTAAAAAGCCAAGAAACAACAGATGCTTGGGGCCTGTCGACAGAGAGTGGGAGGAAGAGCATCAGGAAAAATAGCTAATGCATGCTGGGCTTAATACCTAGGTGATCGGTTGATAAGTGCAGCAAACCACCATGGCACAAATTTACCTATGTAACAAATCTGCACATCTTGCACATGTACCATGGAACTTAAAAAATTTTAAAAAGAATATCTTCTACCCTTTCTGGGCAGTCTCACCATGACTACAATCCCTGGAGCTTAAGAATGAACTTGAATCTTTTGTGGCTCAGATAGAAATATCACTAAAAGTCTGTGCTAGAAATAATCTGTTCACTAATCCCACACTATAGTTACTTGGAAAGTTCTGAATTCACTCCTCTTGGTCTTGTCTTTCTCTAGGTCTGCTCCTTGCTAACATTTAGTGGAGTGTTGATGCCATAATTAACAAAGTGTCAGGCTCTCCTCTAAAACTCACTTCTACCCACAGCACCCAACGGTGACTATTGACAATTTTTCACACCTCTCACAGATGCTTAATCCACTCAGTAATAAGCAGTAATACTTTATTCACCAGCCCCTACACCTGTACTTTCCATCAATGAGCTAAGTTTCATTGAATGACATGATTGTAGTTTTCTCATCCTGGAAGCATGCAAAGTAGAAGCTTTTGCTTTCTCCGAAGCCAAAGTAAAGCAAATAAACATAGATTATATGCTGACTGATTAGTAGCTTTACATTGTATATATCAACCAGCATTTAGTCATCTTTAGAGATCTAGGTACTGGGAATCATTTTCCCCAACGTAGGAAAAAGTTTTGGATTGTTGCCTAGTTTTAAATCTTCTTGCAACATCATAATTCAACCACAAAAGATAGTGGGAGGAATAAGTTGGAGAAAATTGGATGGTAATAAGGATGGTAAAGTGAAGAGAGGAAGCACATTTTTCTTTGTCCCTTTCTCTAGGGTGGTAATTGGACTAATTCATCTGGTATTATCATTCTTTTCAAAACACCTGGAAGCATAGTCAAAAATAGTAGACAACTATAAGACTTAGTTATCTTTTCAGATTCCTCATCATATTTTCTATATGGCATATAGTCAAATGCATTATCACTCCAGGAAGATGTGTGCTGGGTCTCTTTGCAACATGGTGTGTGGCGCTAGTAACACATGCTAGACAGCTGTACCAAGCAACAGGGACTGAGTTCCCAAATCCAAGGAAACATATCATAAAATGTCCTCTCCTAAATTAACAAAACTGTTATTCATGTAAAGTTGATACATAAGAGGAGAAGATTGAGAAAACAAGTGTCTTTATGAGTGCAAGCTAGAAAGCTACTCAGTTTTGCTTCTATATTTCCAAATAGCATATAATGATAGAATGATTATATAGTAAATCACGTTAATTACTTTCTTCCACAGCTGTTGTTTTCAATATGGGGAAATTATAATTGTTTAAAATAAGTGTATAACTTTCTCCTACATTTAGTGTACTAAATACAAGTAAATGAGGTTTTGAACATCTTTTAAAAATGTTTTATCTTTAGTGAAAGATATGTTAACTCTAAATTTTCAGAATTAAATAAAATGCCATAGTTTATGTTTGCTTATTCAGATTCATAATTTGATTGCATAATGAGTATTACATTTTAGTACTATGTAAGATATGAGTAAAACTTTTCTTTGAATTATTCTCATTTGATACCTTGTAAAGGCCTGATGGTTGTTATTCTTAGCTTATAGTCTACTAAAATATGTGTCTGTGTGCAGTTTGTTTTTATGCAACATATTTACTTCAAATATATGCAGTAGGTGATGACATTAATTTCTTTTTTTGTGAGACAGTTTTGAGTATCCTTTGAATTTTCTTTGAAAAGAGCTTGTACTGCATCTGCAAACTCAATCCCAATATGCATTGAAGAACTGTGAAGTACACACAATTCTATTTGGGTCATAGATGTTTATACTTTATGGTTAGGTCTATTTAATATTTTTCTATAGTTTACATTCATGTCAGTGAGAAGGAGTTAAGACATACAAATGTGTCTCAAATGCAAAGGTTATATATTGAGTATATGCAGGAGAGCCAGTCCTGGGTGTAAGGACTGATGGGGACTAAGTTCCTTGCTGATTATAATAAGGTGATTTTCACAGCAATATTCACAGTAGCAAAGACATGAAATCAACCTAGGTACCCATCAATGGTGAATTTCATTTTAAAATATGGTATATATATACCATGGAATACTACACCGCCATAACAAAGAATGAAATCATGTCCTTTGCAGCAGCATGGGTGCAGCTGGAGGTCATTATCCTAAGCAAATTAATGCAGGAACAGAAAATCAAATATTGCATATTCTCACTTATAAGTAGGAGCTAAGCACTATGTATACATGTACACAAAGATAGGAATAAAAGACCCTGGGGACTACTAGAAGTGGGGAGGGGGAGGGAGGAGAGGCATGGGCTGAAAAACTGCCCACTGGGTACTACAGTCAGTACCTGGGTGATGGGATTCATACCCCAAATCTCAGCTTTATGCAATATACTCATGTAACAAATCTGTACATGTACCCCCTAAATCTAAAATAAATGTAAAATTATAAAAAATCAATAAAGATAATTTGCAACCAAGCTTTACTTAAAGGAGAAATGGAAGCAGGATGAAGAAATGTAAGTACATTATAATAGAACAATATATGTATATTTTAAAATAATATGAAAAAATATTCACAGGTCTGAGAGAGAGTATGAAAAAGTGCTGGTGAACATTAATATGGAGAAAACTTCAAAGTTTGAATGGAGAGGACCTGTTTAACACTTGGTGCTTGTACTAGTTGTCTCTTGTCCTGTAACAAATTACCCCAAATCTTTACCCTCAAACAAAACACACATTGATTGTCTCAGTCTCTGTGCATCTGGGATCCAGGCATGCGTAAGCTGTGTCCTCTGCTTCAGGATTTCTCAGAGGCTTAGCTGAAGGTGTGGGCTGGGATGGGAGTCACCTCGAGGCTCCACTGGGGAAGGATTGGCTTCCGAGCTCATTTGCTGTTGGTGGGATTCACTCCCTACTGGCCAGTTGCAGCTCTTAGTTCCATGCCACATGGGCCTCTCCAACATGGCAGTTTGCCTCATCAAAGCAAGCCAGCAGAGAAGGTAATACAGTTCGCTAGTGTAGGGGAGAGGGAGATGGCTTCCTTCACCCTTCCCGGTTCTTTGGCTGAGCTACGAATTAAATTGACGTAAGACAGATGAATAGGAGAAAAGGCGGACACATTTATTACACGCATAGGGCATCACAGGAAGGAAACGTGAATATCCCAAAACCCAGTGAGATCTAGAAGCATATTACCATCTTCTGAGGGAATAGAGGAGGGGCATGTAGGCAGCTTACAGGGGAGTCATTGATTCTGGGAAAGAGGAATGGACACTCCAGAGAACAGGTGATTGGGCATTGTGTCCAACTCTGGTTTTCTCTGTGATGAGTCAGACCTCCCTAGTTGGTAAGATTCCCAGAGAGGGGATTCATGACAGCTGAGCCACCCCTGGAGGCAGATAAGGGGAGCCCAGAGACAGCCCCTCCCTGCACCTTCCCTTCCCAGGTGCCCTCAGTTTGAAGTAGTCAGCGTACCAAAGCAACATACTTTGGAATGGCATTTCCTGCTTTCAAGTAATAAAAGTTCTCTAATGAGCAGCCTTCTTCCTGATACAAATACTTCTACTAATGAAGATTTTCTTTGTAGCTGTCAATTTCTTTTACAAAAGGAGAGGTTTTCAGAGCTACTTCTGTGTCTGCATTTTCTCAGAATAACCAGCTCAAAATATGTCAAAGGAATATGTTTTGGGCTGGCATATCCTAGTCTCCTACAGTCATATTTTGGGGTGACGTGTTCTTAGGCCCAACACTAGTAAGATGGAAGTCACACTCTTTCCTCATGTAACTACAGAAGTGACATCAAGTGTGCTGTTTTCTGTTGGCTGAAGCCAGATGCTAGGTCTGGCCTCGGCCAAAGGAGAAAATATGTCATACAAATCACCTGGGGTCATCTCAGAAGTGTGCATACTATTGTCCATTCCCTTGCTTAAGAACTAGAATTTAGACTGGGTATGGTGGTTCACGCCTGTAATCCCAGCACTTTGGGAGGCGGAGGAGGGTGGATTTCCTGAGCTTAGGAGTTCAAGAACAGCCTGGGCAACGTGGCAAAACCTCGGCTCTACTAAAATACAAAAAATTAGCCAGGCATGGTGGTGCACACCTGTAATCCCAGTTACTTGGGAGGCTGAGGCACAAGAATTGCTTGAACCCAGGAGGTAAAGGTTGTAGTGAACAGAGATTGAGCCACTCACTCCAGCCTGGATGACAGAGCAAGACTCTGTCTCCGAAAAAACAAAAAACAAACAAGCAGAAAACTAGAGTTTACACAATAGCAAACATATCCCTGGATTAAGCATTGTGTGCATGTGTGGCTATATATACATACCTGCTGACACATATGTGAGTAGATGTATATGCACTTATATGTGTATATGCACACACATCATTCATAGAGATATATTAGAAACTTTTTTCTTCAAGGCTTTAAATATAAGCATTCTAACATATATTTAACCCCAGGAAAAATTTGACGTGGAAGAATATCTATTTTTTCCTGTTCCGCTCCCCCTGCTAAGGACCCCTTTGTTCATTTCTGGGCCTCCCTCCCCTCCAGGCCCACTGTATCCAATTTCCTCCTGCTGATCCCCAGATTCACTCCTTCCTGGGGAACCCAGCTCTCTAGGCATTCAATATGTCTATGCTTCTTTCCAATATAATCTCTGCATGCAGTAACCTGCTTTTCCTCTAAGGGTACTGCTTTCTGAAATGTTAAAATGCATAGTGCGTGGAAACTATTTGCTCCTGTCATGGCTAAATAATCTGTTTCCCCTAACATAAATAAAAGAAGGCCAGTCTACAGTTTTCATTTCACCAGGACTTCCTGAGGGGGTGTGCCGAATGGAGGGTTATTGTGTGTTCCCAGGCAGAAGGGGGGTTATTTCGGTGTTTGTGTCATTACCACAAGTAAGGTAGCTGCTGACAGTGTCCGTCCTGGTGCCTGGAGGCAGTTCTCTGACACCTTCCACTCCATGGGCTCCGCTCTTTTCCACCCTTGCATCTTTGCATGTTTTTCGCTGTCCCTGAACTACTCTTCCTCCCCTTGTCCATTTGGTGATTGCTTCTCCACCTTTCACAATCCCACTTAGATTTTACCTTGTGTTGTGAGGATGTCCCTGGCCTGGTAGGGTAGAATTATTTACCATGCCGCCTTCCTCCTAGCCTGTGTCTTGTGCATTATTGCACGTAGCTCACTACGGTGTATTTATTTTGAACAAGTTCTATTCTCCCATATTTTTAGTCCGTAAAGGACAGAATGCTTTTGATAGGATGAAATGAAATTTAAAAATAATAAAGACGTTATCCTATGCCCCAACCAGCATCCCTTCTTGAAGTTCCTCTGTGCATGCTACCGTGAAACTGCTTCTCCTGAACCCCAAAGTTGCTTCTGGCTTTCCTTGTCTTCATGCATTCATGTACTTGCCTCTGAGTCCTGTTGACTCCTGAAAATGTATCTTTTATACTTGTCATTTTTTCTCCTCTTCTGTTTTCTGCCCTGGTCTGGGTCCAGCTCATCCCTTATCTGGACTAAGTGGTGCCCTCCCTGCCTCTGACCACCACAGGACTCAGCTTTTCAAACACCCCTTTTGTTAGGTAAACCTCATTGTTTCTCATCTAGCAGTAGGGTCCAAGTCCACATTCTGCAGCTTATCATTTGAATGTTCTTTATGCTGTGTTCCTTAGCAACCTTCCTGTCTTTAGCTGAACAAAGACAGACTCCCATAATGTCGTCTTTGGTGGCTCCAATGTTTATAGCAGCACTTAATATGTGGCAGATGCATAATATTGAATTCATAAATGACTTGAGTTATAATTAGCTAGGATTTGACATTTATTTAGCAACTATTTTCTGACAAGCACATTTTACTGATGAGGAAACTAAAGTGTGGGGAGGTAATAACTGTCCAGTGCCCCATGGCTGGTGAGTGACCACCTGGAGGAGAAGCCAGGCAGCTGCCCCAGTGCCCTCCCGTAGCAGAGTGTGCAGGCTCTGACCCACACAGGACTTGTCAAATTTCACTAAGGAAGGGCAAACCAGAGGACATAAATGAGCTTGTTTTTAACAATAATTATTGCGTGTCTCAGAGGAAGTTACATTTTAATCCTCCACTGTGATTTTTATCCACAGTTAGCTGCATTTTCAAATCCTAAGCTTCCTTCTCATGGGTTTGGTTTGGGTTGTTTGCTCCACTTTTCTAATATGATTAGATACATCCAATGCACACTTAGGTCTTGTGCTCAAGTGGCAATAAGGGGACAGTCAGAATGCCGACTGCTAAATCTTATGTGGCTTCATCCCCTTTCCTTGGGATACAAGTTAAAAGAATAATCAGAGTTCAGAGAGAAATATTTGAAGGACTGTTTCCCTGTTCTTCATTAAACAACTTGAATTAAGGTGTAGAAAAGTGCGACAGGAGAGACAGAGTCACCTGCAGGCCAGGCCCTGACATTCAAAGCAGATAAAGTTTACTTCCATTTCATCATTCTCTACTTTTCCTTCCTTGCCCTGCCCCAATTCTCCCCACCACTGACCAGTGCCCTCCTCTTTGCTTCTCTTTATTCCCTATCAAAATACCCTATTGATAATTTTCGCTTCAGAAAACTCTGATAAACGCCCCAGTGAGTTAAATGATAATAACAAAAAAAGAGCTGCAACATATTGAGTGCCTCCTATCTCCCAGGCTCTCTGCTATGTAGTTTTCTGTAATCGCTACTCTGTATAGCCACTTAGTAAGTTATCCCTAGTTTACAGTTGCTAAAGCAGAAGTTTAAGGAAGTGAAATCCACAGTATCATAGGACACAGTAGCAAAGTAGAAGAATTAGGAATCTCCTTCAGGGTTGTCTTCATGCCCATGGTCAGGCTTGTTTCTTCATTAATGTGGTTTCCATCCAAGAGTCATTCCTTTTTAGTAGGCAAGAACTTAAAGCTAGAGAAATGAACCTCTAATGGTTGACTTAAATAGCAACAAGGCTAAAGGGTGGGAAGTCTTTTAGGCACCATCCACTTGGCACACCTTCTAGGCCTGTTCTGTGACTTTATATCATGCTGACCATGAACTGGCTTCTTTTTAAGATAACATTTCCCTAGAATTAATGTAGCAAATGATTGGTGTTCCTCCTGCCTCTGAGTATCTGCCAAAAGCAAACTGCATAAAAGCCTTAGCGGCCTGTCTTTCAAGGGCTCCTGCTAATTGTTGTGGATCCCTGAACAAATGATAAATATATTCCTGGAGCACTTAGGCAACAAGAGCACTTGCTGTGCACAGCTCTAGGTATTCTAAGTCCTTTAAACTCATGTCATCTTCATACTACCTTAAGGATGTGTTAAGTACACTTATCCTGTTCTAGGAGTCAGAACACTGAGGCACAGGGATATGAAATCTAAGTAGTAGATATTAAAACTAGTGTTAAGTAGAAAACTTAAATCCAGCCTGTCTGAACCAGAGCTATTTGTCCCAACCACTTTGTACTTCTACTTCTCTGTTGAAATTCTTATGCAAATAATTCATTGTCTTTTGGGGAGGGTAACTCCTTAGTAGACAGTATGTCAGTATTCTGATGGGTCATGACTTCACACCAAAAGAAAAACAAGGCAGTGCGCCCCCAAGAACTCAGGCCTCTTCTATGGGGCTTCCTAAAACAACTCGATTGCTAGGCACTCATTGCATACAACCCCTGCACCGCCAGGTTGCCTGGTGGGTTGACCACCATTCTGTTTGGGTTGGGACATAGACAGAATAGGCACCCCAGGACATTTGAGGAAAACTATGGAAGACAACAATATGAGTGATAAAATAGTGTTACAGACCACAAATCACTTCTTGAGGAGTTGCTAGGATGAAAAAAAATCAAGACCTGCAAGGTCAATGAGGGCTTCCTGGGGCAGTATGGACTTGAGATACAGACTGAGGAAGGTTTGAAAAGACTTTTCACCTTGCCCTTGCTTGCCCTCCATTAAGAGCTGTGATTTGCTGCTCTTTCATTTTTTACCATCTTGTATAACCCCGAGAAATTAAGTAGCAGGGGAGAAGTGTTGCCCATTGCAAAGCATGATCTTGATTATAAAGTATGTTCTGGGACCTCCACTTCTGTCCAGGGAGATCTCTTTTGTGTTACTGCTTTTGTGTGTTTGGGGAGATTGGGGAGAGAAGGAAGCAGTGGGGAGGGGAAGAACTTGCCTTACAGAAAAGTCCCAAGGCGTGCATGAGGATTTGTCAGTAGAATGAGTGTACAGTCTAGTAAAAAAAGGAAGATTTAAAGTGTTAGAAAAAAATTCTTTTTCAGTATCTGTAGGCAAGAATGCTATGCCATTGTTTGTTCATTGCTAATCAGGCACCTTCAGCCATGTTTCCATTCAAAAATATTAGAGAATTACAGGGGTTTGAATAACGATAATCATGGCATATTTCACATTTTGAAGTTTGAATAATTCACCTGAACTTAATTGCAAAATGAAATACTCTATTTGTGCATAGCCTTCTGGTTCTACATTAGGAAAGGAAAGGTATATTACACTTGTAAACCCTGACCCTGCTTTGGTTTTAAGAATTTTTGTAATGGAATCTGCATACCCAGGGGTTTCCCAAAGAATGTGAAATGCCAGAAGAATGCATAAATGCCTGGAAGGTGGACAGGATTAATTTAATGGGAAATAGTTGCCTTCAGAAAACATAGGAAGAACAAAGAAAATAACATAAATAGGTTTTCACATGAGACATTAGCAGATGGTTTCATATAGACACAAAGGTATTATCTTTGCACTTTGTTAATAAAAATTCTGCAGACATTGTTCATATTATGTTTGTCAGGAAATGATCATATAAATAAAAATAGAAGGTTGGTGTGGAAAGGATATAAATATTGAACACAGTTCACACTGCATATCAATCAGTTAACAATGGGCTAGTTTCCTTGCCCTTTACCGTTATTCAATGCAAATTTTGAAATGTAGAAGGCTTTATAAATTTGTTGTCTCTCAATTATATATTAAAAGGTGTTTTCATTTGAGTGGCAATCCGTAAATATTGCATTGCCACATCTATTAGTTCCCCATCAAAATACATTTTTTTTAGTTAGGAAAGCTGACATCTTCGTGGTGAGGTTGACCACCTTGGCTGTGGCCATTAGCTAGGTTCTATTGGCCAGACTCAGCTATGCTTTCTTGAACCTTTCAGACACAAACTTTTTAAAAGAAACCTAATGAAATCCTTCCTTACACTGAATGTTGCTAGCAGTGTGTCCAGACTTGGAAAACCTTCTCTTGTTTTATTATGATTCATTTTAGATAGCAGTCAGAGCACGCTTTCTTCTATAGCATTAGTACTATTTAATTAAGGATTCCAAAAGAGTATTTTCTTTGTATTATATTTATTTAGACAAAGAACATTCCAGATCTCTTGGGAAGGCTGCTAAATTATTTCTTAATACGGAAGGCCTGTAAAGATTTGTTTCCATCAGATTTTGGTGAAATGCACCATCTGTTCAGCTACAGAGCCGCTATTATCAAAACAGGTAGAAATAGAAACTTCTTTTTTTTCATCACCTTTTTTTTTTTTTTTTTGGTACTCATGTGACTATATTACCAACCATTTGCAAAATCTGTTATAAATCATCAGACTCGTGTGCTCTCTCACACCAAGCTCTTTTGTGTGTAGGCCTGGGCCTCAGGGTCATTGGCATTGATCTGGCCACTGGACAGTAGCTCGGATTTTATTTGGTTTTACTGGGGAGCATGGGGCTACTGCTTTTACCGCCATCTGAATTTTGCTAAATTCAAGAGAAAATTTGCTGTCTTCCTTCTTTCTTTCTTTCTCCTTGCTATTTCTTTTCTCTCTCCCACCTTTCTAATTTTTTTGTTTATGTCCTAGAGCCACGCCAGTACTCACAGTCACATAAACATTGCAGGCTTTTTTGTGCCTTTGCACCTGCTGTTCTTGTTGGACAGCCTTGTCTCAAGTCCTTCCATTGGTGAGGACTTCTTACCTTTCCAGACTTCACCACAACAGTTTCAGTTCTGGAAAACCTTCTCTCTAAATCCCCTCCCCTCCCACTTCCAGGTGCGCCACTTCTCTGCTCTCAGCACAGTCTAGCTACCTCTCTCTTGGTACTTACTGTGTGCTATTTGTCGACACGTTTGTTCATCTCCTTATTAAGCAGTAGTAAGTTCCTTTTGAGTAGAGACTGGGTCTTGTATTTCAGGATCGTTTGCACCTTAAGACTCAATAATTAGTGGGCGAATGAATGGATTGTGTTTGGATGGAAATAAAACGTCCACTCCTTGCTCCGGGAAGTGATGCACATTTGACGTGCTCACTGCCCTGATGAAGCTTTATCATTATTTGGAAAATTCAGACATGTCCATGACCATGGAGTAGTACAATAAACAGAGGGATCAGAGCCCTGTGATCAAGGAAGGCTTTGTGGAGGAGTTGGGGTTTGAGCTCTTCCATGAGTTATAGTTATTCTTCATCCTTCCTCCTGGTATTACCAGGAGGGACCAAAAAATGAAAAGTCAGAATGTCTCCAAGAGAAAAAAAAGAGTTCAGTTCTTTTATCCGATCAAAAATGACAACTCTTGAAGAAGGCTTCTTTATTTCAAATTCTTCCATCAATTAGTAGCTGTATGACTTTGGACAAATTACTTGGCCACTTTAAGCAGCACATTTCTTCATGTATCAAATGGTGATTAAAATTGAGTTGTGATACGAAAGAAAAAAGAGAGAATTTATGTAGCATTCTTACCATGATGGTTGGTATATGGTAAGTGCTCAATAATATTAAACATGATTACTGCTGTCATTATTAAAGCCCTTTACCACTGGGCTTATCTGTTATAAAGTGTATGTGTTCATTGTGCTTTATTAGATAAAGTGAGCCCTGCTGTGAAAAAAAATACTCTGCATCAAAAATTTACTTTAATGTGTTTATTAGGTTGAACCATATAAAACTGTTATTTTTATAGGTCAATTGTGATCAAATATCAGAAATTCTATATCAATCAATATGTATGTATTTACCCATTAGGGTCTTAGATCTTGTTTATAAATTAGAAAGTGGAAATTGAAATGGAAAACATTATGCGTGAGAAAGTTTATGATCTCATGATCCACTAATTTCAAGCAGTAGTCTCTGTAAAACCGCCGTTTGCCAAAGAGGCTTGGGCAGTTCACTGTAGTACGTCATTTAATACTGAAAACGTAAGGCTGAAATGGTGATAAGACCACAGCACCCAGGTCTCAGTAAGGTTAAGTTCTAGTTTGGATCACAAACATGGTAAGTGAACTTGGTCTAATGTTTTCCTGGTGTTCAAAGTTTGATAAACCAAAACGTCAAGCCCAGCATAGATGGTATCGTTCAACTAAAAGTTTAGTGGTACCTGTATTGTGCCACAAGGGACAACACACCTGTTGAGATGCAAAAACTGAGAATGTGATGAATCATATAGGTTAGGTTTTAAAATGCAGCAGGAATTCATTTGGATATGGAGATTTCTAGTGGCTTTCGGACTAATTCTTGCAGAATTTGAATAGCTTCACTGGTGGTGGACCGGAGTCCCATTCTAGGAGGAAAAATGAGAAGTGGGTCTGGAGGCAGGAAAGCAAAGGTGTATGTTATAAGAATGAATCCCAAGTAGCCATGGCTATCTGCACATATAGTACATGAGGAAGAACAGGGGGACATAAGGCCATAGGAATAGGTATGTATTTCAAATGCTTTGCTATGTGGTTCAGTCTTTGTCTTGCAGACAGTAACGTGGGTCCATAATTGAAATGATAAAAATTGTTGTTTGAAGTAGATTGACCTGCTGTTGGGTGAGGATGAGGGAGTGACTGACTAGTCAAGGGAACAGGTTAGAAGACTTTAAGAGCAGTTCAAGGACAGGAAATAGAGGCATTGGTCAAGGAAAGAGGAAGCTATTGAATGGAAGGAATTGGCAGAGCTTGGGAAGAGTTGGGATGAGAAAGCAGTCGAAAAGATACTCCAGGCCATTCATCCTGTGACTGGGGTGGTGTCATTGTCAGTCAGGAAAATAGAGACCTGTGAAGACACTTCCAACACAGAAGGATGTAAACCAGGATGTAGGTGCCTATACACAAAAACGGGTTTGGGGAGCAAAAGTCCAGAGGGCCTCTAATGGCTGTCAAGTTCAGGCTGAGCTGTGGTCCCCGAATTAGGAGCTTGTTGATGCTACCTGATATGTTTTGGCTGTATCCCCACCCAAATCTTATCTTGAATTGTAACTCTCACAATTCCTGTGTGTCGTGGGAGGAACCCAGTAGGAGGTAATTGAATTATGGTGGCAGGTCTTTCCTGCGCTGTTCTCATGATGGTTAATGAGTCTCATGAGATCTGGTGGTTTTAAAAATGGGAATTTCCCTGCATAAGCTCTCTCTCTTTGCCTGCTGCCATTCATATGAGATGTGCCTTTCACCTTCCACCATGATTGTGAGGTTTCCCCAGCCATGTGGAACTGTAAGTCCAAAAAATGTCTATCTTTTGTAAATTGCCCAGTCTCAGGTATATCTTTATCAGCAGTGTAAAAACGGACTAATACACTACCAAAGATGGAAAACGTGTGGAACTGCTGTGAGTGAGTGTCACAGCAGCCCAGCAGCCCTGTAGCCTGCTGACAAAGAGGAGGGTGCAGAATTCAGCCAGCTGTGCCAAAACCTGATGTTGCCAAAGCACACACTAATCCTGTCACTGTTAGCAGAGGAAGAAAAATGTCACCTGTTTTCAGCTTTCAAAACCCTGCCAGTGCACCTTATTGACAGGTCCTGAATGTTGACAGTGGAGTCTGAGAAAATACAGTTCCCAGGCATTATGCTCCTAAACCACCAGGGAAAGCATAAGAAGGGGTGGGAATGCTGCCCAGGATGGGCAGACAGTACCAGATTTCATAAGGAGAGGAGAGAAGACAGAGAGCCTAGGTGAGATATGGTGACTGGCACCTGTAGATATGCTGAGAGCAAGGTTCTGGTGGGGCACATGCTGAGCATGCCCAGTAGGTGATGGAAAAGCCAGATGTAGGCTTGGAGATTTAGGTTTGGAAATCTGAAGGAAAGGGGGCAGTAGATGATTTGAGAGGCAGAATAAGCAGAGAGGGCAAACAGAAGACTGAGCTCCTAAACAGGGGTGTGGCCATGTGCAGGTAATGGAAGAGGGAAGTAGGAACTGAGATAGGAAGGAGAAGACTCTGGAGAAGGCAGTCATGAAGGCAAGGGAGGGCAAAACTTCAGGAGGGAAGGGGTGGCCAGTACCACATAACCAGAAAGATGCAGAAACAGCCATTGAAGGGGAAGACCTCAGGCCACCTGATGATAAGAAACCACTCTGAGTATAGTGATCAGGGCAAAGTCAGATTGAAGTCAGTTGTTGAGGTTAATTTGGTGGGGAAAAATGTGAAAGCAGAACATATAAATTACTTTTTATAACAGGTAGTGGGGAGAAGGGAAAAAAGAGGAATAGATTGCAATGGGAGAAAGGAGACAAAAGAGGCATCCATTAGGATAAAGTTTACTTGCTTGCCATCTGATAAAGAAGATCTGGTGGAGAGATAAAAACAGCTATGAAGCGGGCGGGATGAAAGCAGAGGTCCAGAAGAGACAAGAGAGGATGGAAGCAAGGGGTCCAGCAATAGCCATGCAAAAGAGGGCTAAGGGGCCTCCGCATCTGTAAATATTCTAATTGGCATTGCAATTGAGATAATCAAGAACATGTTGAATTCCCCTGAAGAGCATGGTATCAAAGCAAGGAGAGCAGCAACGTGGTTCACAGAATGATAATCATCCCTTCTGTCCAAACTGAAAATCAGGAAATGAGCAACACCAAACACACCGCCGGTTGATGTGGATACAAGCTCCCTTTTCTGTATTGATGTGCTTCAAATAGCCATGCTTATTAACTGCTGTGTGGTAATGAAGGCTCTCTGTTGAAGGCTGTGGTTGCTGTCCGTGTTCACTTATAAGAAGAACATCGACATTTGATTTACTCAACTTCACTAATCAGTTTCTTGGTTGTAGAAAACCTGCAGTATCATTTTAGAGCCCCTATTATAGCCTAACAAG
Source organism: Macaca mulatta (assembly GCF_049350105.2). Lineage (NCBI taxonomy): Eukaryota > Metazoa > Chordata > Mammalia > Primates > Cercopithecidae > Macaca > Macaca mulatta. The sequence goes on along the minus strand of NC_133417.1, from coordinate 24,638,461 downwards.
ATATAGATAATTAAGTCCTAGGGGACTGTGATCTAACTTGTTGCTGCAGAACAGGCTGGTTCCCCTCTCCTTTCCAATCTGGGGCAAGTCTTTGCACTTTACAATTAAATCTGCTCTTCTTTCTGCACAGTCCTTTGTTTTGGGGGAGGCAATGATAACTGGAATCAGGTTATCTTGCTTATTACTTGATTTTTAACATCTGTGTAGCGTAGGTACTATTGTCTTTATCAATATTACAGTAAAATTCTGTGGATAGAAAGAAAGCAGAGGTCTGCACAGTTTCTCATGTTTGTGTAGAGAGATGGGGGAAAAACTTATAATCCTGGGTCTAAAAATCCCACAGCACAGCTTTAAGATAGAAAATAATGTTGTGTGTATCTGTGTGTAGTGTCATGGTATTCTCTAGCAGCTTAATCAATGTAATATATTATCACTCATTCTTTACATCTTAAAAATCCTGTCACTTGGGAATCTGATGTTTATCAATGCTTAGTTTTCCTTATTTTTTATTTTATATTATTATCTGAGAATTGTGCTTCGTTTTCTATTGCTTTTAAATATCAAAGAAAATTATTTAAAAATTAGTTTCAGTATATAGATTCTCTGCCCTGTCCCCTCGAGGATCCTTGCTTTTTTCGTTTTTGTACCATTGACAATTTAAGAATAAATAGACATTATTTTGGCCTAAAGTTACTGTATTTCCAAAATCCTTTTCATTCATCAGGAATGTACAATGAAAGTGCTATATAAAACCTTGTATTCCATGACAAAAAATACCTGAAGACACTTGACTTTTGTTTAATGTCAACCTTGTGGTTGGGGAATGTTGCAGTTATTGGTATTAGTTTTATCATAGCAGTTCTTTCTTAGCAACAGATATTCTGATGTGGTTATTCGTTATTCCCTCATAGACATCCAAGGTCAAGAAGAACATATTCCAAACACTAAAGGAAACCTGAGCATCCAAAAGTGTTGGGAATACATGCACAAATACACGGATTATAATGAGACAGGGGCTGCAAATATGCATATGGACACATTGGAGGAGCATTATCTTGAGGCCTGGTTGATATTGTCTGAGATGTAGGATGTATGTAGCGGTGAACATAACTTTAAATGCACGTCATTCCATTGAAAGAACCTTAAGTAGGTGTGCTGACAATGATCTATAATGTTTTGTGTTTGATTAAAATGCCAGCGTGTATACCAAACTAAAACGAAGTAACGAAGTGTTCTTACTTTCAGTAGAGAGAGACTCTTTTACACATATTTAAAGCATATTTCTTATGAAGAAAATCATAATAAGCAGTTTAAACTTTGCAAATAAGATCATTAGTTATGTTTGAAAATTCCGTTTTCATCAAGCTCAGTCCAACTCATTTTTCAAAACTTCAGTACATCAGCATCTCCAGAGAGCCTCTGTTGATGCTCAACTAACTCTTTTCATGCCCCTAGCATCCTCTTCTGGCTCTATTACATTGTGGGGTCATTGTTGGTCTGCCGTTCTACTGCAGTTGGCAGTTTTTCTTCATTGAAGTTACTTGTTACAACACAAATCATATCATAGGCATTCAACAGATGATTATCAAATAGAGGAACAGATAAATGGATGAGGGGATACAGGAATGAATGAATACATTAGGAAACAATTATTCACATTACATAAGGTGTTATTTTTAAGCTTTCCACCATTGGAAGTAAAATTAGATTCATCTTTTCCTTTTATTTTTCAGCATCTAATATGCCTCAAATGAGGTAAATCAATATATAACTCCATAATTTAGGGAACTTCCATCTACACAAGATAAATGGTTAACCTACTGTGTGATGTGGGTAGTAGAAAAAACTTGAGATATGCATGGGGGTCCCTAATGAGCTTATAGAATACTTGTTGAACTAAGAAACCCATACATGAAATCGTTTTTTTCATATGTAACCATGCCAACTTAGTCAATGAGTAAGTTAGGAGGACATTGGAATGGAGTTTCTCATAATTCATGTTTCCATATATGGAGTTCATAGTTCATTCTTATTCTTAAATAAGAATATTTAAAACATAAATTCCTGGCCTCTGCTCCCAGAGATTTGGATTTACTAGGTCTCAAGTGGAGCTAGGAATCTAGACTTTTATCAAGAGTCCTCAATGGTGTCCTGCAAATGTTCCAGGGAAAATATTTGAGGACTAAGAAGAGATTCCTATGGGCCACAGTTATCAGGAATACAGGAGATAGGACTTAAGCTGGAACCTGGAGGATGCATGATTTTGGATAGGCAAGGGGAGAAGGGAAGGAATCTCATTTTTCTCATAGCTGCTGCCAGAAAAATCTCTATCCGAATACCAGATGATTATGATGATTGGTAAAATCCACGTTCGTGAGATCCCAGTGAAAATTATATTACTCTGAGGGTTCATTTTTCTTTTCAATCTAACATAGAGGCAGCCTTTTAAATTGACTTTCCCCCCCCCCCCCCCAGTTTTTAGTTCGGCCTATTAAATATCTTGGCGGACTTTCATACTCCAGCGTTCCTAAGGATCAAACATGCTGCTTACTGAGGTGTCTTGAGTTGTATATGTTAAACAATAAATATTGGGTAAAAGTAGTGAAACATTAGAAGTATCCTTTTACCAACATCACCTAGAAATCAGGACAGAAATCACCTCTTCTATTTTCCTTGCCAGTGACTCTTGGAAGGTTATGAAGTTTTTTTACAAGTACAGGCTGCTTTTCCATGTTTATAGATATTTGCTATAAAATAGCTTGCATCAAAAACATGTCTATTAACTGTCTTACAGTTAATAGATAATAGGATTGATAGTGTATTTTTCAAAGCAAAGCAGACTTTGAAGGTGTCTGTTTGAAGATTTCCAAACCAAAGGGAATGCATTTGTGGACAATTCAGAGATCTCAAGGAAACTAATTGTGTAGGCTGGCAATCAATTTGGCATGAGGGAAAGGAGAGCGACAATCAATATCTAGCTGGGAGGTGAGAGAGGAGCCTCAATAGTGACAGGTCAGTCAACCAACAGAGGAAAAAAGTAACACCCAATGGGAAAAGACCACCAAGAGCAACACTTACTTGGCTTGCTTGAATTTCGGCCCTGAGTCACCTGGAGACAATTGAAAAGTCAGCGAGGCTGGGCAGCGGGTCACTGAGTCATAGTCCCATATATATATATATCTTCAGTCTTCACAATGCACACATAGAAGACATCATATTAGCACCAATATCTTGTTCTCTTCTCTTTGCTGGGCACTCAGAAGACTAAGTTTACCAGGTCCCCTAGCAGTGAGTTGGGCCATGTGACTAGTCCTTGCCAGTGACCCTTAAACTGAAGTGACAGCTCTGGAATGAGGCAGTGAAAATCCATACTACATTCTCCAGTTTATCTTTTCCTATCCGTAGAGAAAACTTCATATTGAGAGAGTGGGGCAGGCTAAATATTTGAGTCATTCCGTTGATAGGAAGATTATAATCTTTATCGTCCAACCAGGATGATTTTTGGAGTGAAAGGGGTGTTGTTCATCATTTGCCAGGACAGTAAGCTTGAGCTGAACTATCCTGGGAAACCAGGACATAGACCCCCTACCCATGGAAGACAAGTGACTGCCCTGCTGCCCAGACCTGAAGTTGCCCAGACTTTGTGTCAATAAGAAATTCAGTAAGTCAGTCACTGAGAGGTTGGGGTTGTTACTCTAGCATAACCTAGGCTATCCCAACTAGTATTATAGATTATTCTCCAAACCAATTACTATCTGAAACTTGGAGAGAGGTGCTTTACCCCTTGAACTTTCTCAAAAAGAGACAAAGCAGGTAGGGGCCTTTATAAAGTGTTAACTTGATTGGATGGTGCTTCCAAGAAGCCAATTTTCTGCCCTTCTCACATCAGCACCAAAAGGTTTACAATTCAGATAGCCTGGATCTATAAAACCATAATAAAAACAAGTATCAACTTATGTAGCATTTTTTATTTTGTCTTATTGCATCCTCATAACGTCTCTCTGAAGTAAGTAGGACTAGGAGGATGTATTCGTTACTCAGGTAATGAATTACTCAGGTAATGGAGGCTCAGAAAAGGTGATTTGTCCTAAGTTGCATAGTGGTGAGAGTGTCTCCACTGAGCTCCACCTACATCACTTAGGGAGCACAGGGTCTGAGGTTACACTGACCGTATTGTGGCCCCAAGAGTTGAGACTGGAAGAGGATTTGGTAGCGCGACTTTTCTGAATATGCTGTGGTTTACAATATCTGCTTCTTTAAGAGAAGCTACTCTGAAATATCATGGAACAAGTGTCACAAGAATCATGCAAATTAAGTAGCAGACCCAGTGAAGAATGTGCTGTTGGCATCCATGTGGCTAGATGGGCCAGTACTGTGGATTCTTAAAGCATCTCCTTGCCACTGTTCCACCTTCTTGTCCAGAAAATATAACACTATAATTTTATCCCAAATACAGCCAATTAGACTTTCTTGCCTTTCTTCTACACCCCCATCAAAAAAAATTAGCAGCAGATTAACACTGGCTACTTACTGTGCTGCTTTGGACATTATTCAGATGCAGTGTGACTGTCGGTTTGACCTCTGCAAGCTTTAATGACTAAACACGTGTCAGTGTGCAAAAACAAACAAAAATAAACTGTTTTAAGATGTGGAAAATGGGACTCAGATTCAAAGTGAGTTTGCCAGTGACAATCAAGTTCAGTCAAGTCATTCAATTCTTAATTTTCTCTGGGTCAAACTCCCAAACAGATCTTGAAGCATGACAGACAGCATGTGGCCTGTTTTGTCAGTGTTCTAGGGATTGTAACCATCTGATGAAGAGCCAGTTACACCTGTGGAGAGATATATAGCTTATGTGAAATGCAAGGTGAACTGCATTTGGAGTACCTAACATTAGATTCAAACTTTTAAAAGCATGGTGCATATTAAGAGAAGAAATCTTTTTTGTTTGTTTGTTTGTTTGTTTTTGTTTGTTTTTCTTTTTATTTGAGACAGAGTCTCACTCTGTCACCCAGGCTGCAGTGCAGTAGTGCAATCTCGGCTCACTGCAACCTTGATGTCCTGAGTCCTAGCAATCCTTCCACCTCCGCCTCCCAAGTAGCTGGGACTACAGGCCTGTGCCACCACACCCAGATTTTTTTTTTTTCTTAATTTTTTGTAGAGACAGAATTTCACCATATTGCTCAGGCTGGTCCTGAACTCCTGAACTCAAGTGAACCTCCTGCCTCAGCCTCCCAAAGTGCTGGGGTTGCTAGTGTGAGCCACTGTGCCCAGCCAAGAGAAGCAATCTTGATTGTCCAGGTCACATTTTATTTTTCTTTCACCAAGGTAAAATGTAAAATACTAATCTTTATCAAATGGGGGGAAAGAGGCTCCAGGTTGTTATTACATTAGTTTTCTAGAAGAGAACTGCCTCTAATTAGAATTTAAGGTGCATCCTCACTATAAATTAAAGTATTATTATTTCTAAACACAGTGGCCAATAAAGATAAATATGGGGGGCCAGTAATAAATTCAGCCATCTGTTGTCTTCAAAGTTCTCCCGAGGTTTGAACACTGAGCTGTAAAGATCTATCCCGAAAATAATAAATTTATTTTTAAAGTGGTTGTCTTGGCAATTCAGAGTCATTTTTGAGCAGTATCAGACTCAGAGAATGTTTGTGCTTCAGATTACTCAAGAAAATAAAAAGCAGACCTAATGCTGGATGTATGTGTGGAATTTTGTATTTTGAAGACTTTTTAAGGCCACATTTGGTGAGGATAGGTTCTGAGGTTGAGTAGATAAGCTCATGAGACTGAACGTGGGAAATGATATTAACTATTGACTATTAATAAAATCAATCACATTAATAATTATAATTGTTACATTAATGTAAAACCTGGCTCTATTTAGGGAAATAATCCGTGTTGTAGACCTGTTGTGCATTATCTGGATAGAGCGTCAATCCTGGCTTCAAACTGTTAACCAGGCAAGTAAAAGCCAGTGCGGTGTATTTCTCCTTTGTGGCATTTACTTGCACGTGTGAGATACTCTTTCTCCCTCCCCCTCTCTTTGTGGATGAATGTGAACTCTACAAACACGTGAATCCATAAATGCAATTTTGTATTCTGCCACTGTTGAGCAAAAACACTTGAGATTTGTTTGCTAACATTCAGGGGAGTCCCTTCTCCTCCATGTGCAAAATGGGACTTCTCTGAATGCCTGTCTCTGCTTCCCTTCCCTCTCCCAATGGGCCTCTCTCCATGCAGTGAGCTCCCCATGCAGGATCAGTGCAAGCCTGCCTAGGAGAAAATTTATGTCACTTTCTCTTCACATAGAGATGGCCCTGGAGTGAATATGATGCAGTAATTCAAATTGGACTAGCATCTTTCGATCTGTTTATGAATGCTCTTGCATCTTCATGAGTGAATTAGAGCGCTGTGGTTTCTGTGCAGTGGTGTTATTCTTGCAAAATTTGTGCTGAATTAAAAATATATATCATCTAGGAAAGAAGTAAGAAACTCCAGGCCTCCAACATTTATCCAGAGTAAATTTCCGTTTCAATGCAGTTTTCAGTTCTGTTCACTGTAGATTTACTGTTCCTAACTATTGCAGCGAGGATAAGCAGAGATTGGGTTAAGAGCATCCAAGTCACAACCAACCTGGGGATTGTTCCTGCTTGCATGCTCAGGTGTGCTAGCTTCTAAGGGAGGAAATTCTCATTTCTAAGGAAACAAGTGGTGCAGTTGGGCAGAACCCAGTTCTACACCAGCAGTTTCCACATGAACAGTTTGCTCTTGGAATTGAAAATTAGTCAGCTTTCCTTTAGACTCCCAGACCTGAGGGAAGCTTTGCATTGCAATTAAAATGGGAAGGTAGGTTAGTTTGTTGAGGAAGGCAATGGAACTAGAATGAGAAACAGAAACTTAAAAGAAAATTATATGAGAGGCAATGCAAAGTATGTTCTTCATTAAGGTAATTGTCCTATTCTGTCTCTCCCAGGTAGGAGAGCAGTGGGCTGTCTTGGCAGAGATTAGTCTGCCAGGAGCCTGACACTGGTAAGGTGGGGATTGAATCTAGAACCTTTCCTCATTAAGGTACTGTTCTAAACACCATAGCTAATTAGCTGAGTTGAAACATATAGACATTCAATGTAACAAAAAGAACAGTTAGATATTTGGTTTGTTTTACTTCTGACCAAGGGACTTGCATCTTAGCTGCATGTGTCATAGCTGAAGACTTAGCCCCTTCAGTCTTGCTGGCATTTCTCACTGTCACTACTTCTCTTTGACTAGTCACATGCATATATAGGTCTATGGAAAGTGAAAATATAAAGACGCAGGGAACAAACGTGTAAAAAATCTACTAGGTTCATTCATTCACTCCACAAAGAATTTATCAAATATCTACCTGGTAACTAAGCTTTGCATAGTTCCTGTGGATAGCATAAGCGACAAGGCGGAGTCAGTGACCTCAAGAGGAGAGCTCAGAGTGTTAAGAAAACACAAAGGGAGGGTTCCTTAGGGAAAGAACAGGTCAAGGCTTGGCTCTGTATTTTCTGTGGCATTTGGGTGGAATTGAGAGTACCCAATGGCCAGGATATATATATTTCCATGTATAGCTGGTCTTAAATGCTTCAACAGGTAAATAACAGTTGTTATAATGCACAGTTGTTTCCACTTTTCCAAGGTTTCACTTTCTACAGTTTTAGTTACTTGAAGTTCAACCAGTTAAAAATTGGTGAGGATCGTACAATAGGATATTTTGAACAAGAAGGAGAGACCACATTTGCATAACTTTTATTACAGTGTGTTGTCATAATTATTCTATTTGATTATTAGTTGTTATTGTTGATCTCTTACTGTGTCTAATTTATACATTAAACTTTATCATAGACATGCATGTATAGGAAAAAGCAAAGTATATATAGTATCCAAGGTTTTAGATATTCACTGGGGGGATCTTGGAACATATCCCCCATGGCTAAGAAGACTTCTGTATCACTGTGCATAAAGCCTGGATCTGGAAGAATGTCGATCTAATTGGGAGAAAAGATTGACTAATGCAAGTACAGTCATCCCTCAGTTTCCATGGGGGATCCATTCCAGGATCCCCTCTCAGACACCAGAATCTGGGGATGCTCAGCTTTCTTATATAAAATGGCGTAATACCATATTTTCTTATAACCTACACACATCATCCTGTATACTTTGGATCATCTCAAGATTACTTTTAATACCTAATATGATGCCTACACTTCACTTCATTCATGTGGATTCAGTGTAATACTCAGTGCATGGCAAATTCAAGATTTGCTTTTTGGAACTTTGTGCAGTTTTTTTTTTCCTGAATATTTTCAATCTACAATTGGTCGAATCCACAGATGCAGAACTCACAGATACGAAGGGCTTAACTGTACAGCATTTGCAAGTAATAAGAACCCATCAATCCAGATGTTACCATGTGATAACAGTATAGCAGAAAATGTTGATACCCAGCCAAGTCAACGCCAGCGTGGTTTAAATACTTGAGTGAATGCTGATGTGGCACAGTAGAAAAAGATTCGAAGTTTGGAGTCAAACATTTCCAATACCAACTCTACTATTACTGGGAGTATCATCTTGAATGAGTTCCTTATTCTCATGGAACCTCAATGTACACATTTTTAAAAAATGAAATGACATATTTTTGATGCATTTCAAAGTAAGTCAACTGTAATCCCAACACTTTAGGAGGTTGAGACATGAGGCTCAGGAGTTCAAGGCCAGTCTGGGAAACATGGCAAAACCCTGTCTCTCCAAAAAATACAAAATTTAGCCAGGCATTGATGGTTCATGCCTGTAGTCCCAGCTATCTGGAGGCTGAGGAAATCACTTGAGCCTGGGAAGCGAAGGTTGCAGTGAGTCAAGATTGCACCACTGCAACCTTCCAGCCTAGGTGACAGAGTGAGACCCTGTCTCCAAAAAAAAAAAAAAAAAAAAAAAAATGTAAGTCGAAGGCATATTCCCAAGATGCACACATAGATCAATAACTGGAATTCCATATGTGTTGACAGTTCCCTTTTATTGATAAAATTTACATACAATGAAATGCATAAATCTTAAATATAACACTGGCTGAATTCCAACAAGTGCATATACCTGTGCAGTCCAAATCCCTATGGAGTTACGGAACATTACTCTCATCCCAGGAAGTTCCTTTATATCCTTCCCAGTCAATCCCTGCCACCACCCAAGGCAATTGCTATTCTTAAATTTTCCACTGTAGATTAAATTTGCCTAGAATAGAATTTCGTATAAATGGAATCATATAGTAGTTTGTCTTTTGTGTGTGGCTTCTTTCACTTAGCATAGTTTGTGAGATTCTTCAGTCTTGCTGCATGCATCAGTTATTCCTTTTGATTGCTGGTACATATTTCACCATAGGAAATGCATAGGATAGTTGTATGTTGACGGACACCTGTTTTGGATTTTTAAAATTAAAAACTTTAATTTAAAAATTTTAGAAATTCATCATAATAGACTAAGGTTAGGATTTAAACTAGGGCTTTGGACAAGAATTAATACTAGTCACATTGTGAAGGTTCAAGGAACAGACTAGTTTGGTTATATACAAATAAGTGAATTCTGTTTGTCTTGAACATCTAAGGTAAAGTATGCATAGATATTTAACCCTGCTACATAGGCATCCAATAAGAGGGAGCTAGTATTTTATTGCAAGTATTCCTTCTTTTCCAGCCAATATGGGAGTGGGCTGGTCCGCTTTGTTGTCATTGGCTCTAGAAGATGAGCATTGTTCTCTACATGGGGCTGTGTTGTGTCAGGGTTTCCTAGGAGGGAGGCCTCAGGTGAAGGAGGGGTGCTCCAGTGACCCCATTCCCCCTGCCTCTTTCTAATTTAACTGCAGCCTCTTTCTTGCTGTCATTAAATGAAGTTCAGTCATGGTGAGACCTTTTCTTAAATTGACACAGTTTCTCAAAGTGAGAAGATCGGGAGTCAAATACAGTGAAACACAAGGAAAAGCAATTTGCAAGTTTCAGCAGCAGCTCTTGACAAACTTCATGATATGGGGGAATCAAAGGGAATGTGATGGGCACTTCTTGCAGCCTCTCACCTGATTAGAAGAATATTAAGGACTGTTGAATAATTTCATGGTTAATTTCATTATTAAGTTGGCATTTCATTAATCAGCAAGTAAACATGTTAAAATATTTTCTAAAGACAAAATTTAATTTGGTTCAGCCTTCAGTTGAATGAGCCCTATCAGTTATCAGTGTGAGTTGGGGAGAATGGCTTCTTGAGTGGCTTCTTGTTTTCTGTTCTTTTCCATTTCTGTCAAAAATGAAGTTAGTCTCAATTGAATATCTGAATATACGGGTCAATAAGAACAATTTGGTATAATACTTGGATCAGTCCCTAGAGTGTCATTAATCAAAGCAGAGGGCTAGATTTTGGGTTGGGGTTGGAGGCAAGGCATGTGAAGAAGCCCACAGTCATTTACATGTTGGAATAAACAGCTTCTAATGTAGGTTGGAGCCATATTTTCCAACACCACTTTCATTATTGCATAAGTCAAGGTCTTCAAAATCCAATCCATATTCTCTGATTACAAAGAAGGCCTTTGATATTATCAAGTGTTGTCTTACCATGAAAGTCTTCAGGAAACCACTATGTTTTAACATTTTCTTTCAGAAGCATCTTCCTTTGGTGTCTAGACGGACTAGCTCTTGAGACACTGGAAACAGATCCAATGACAAGTATCCCAGTGGTCTGCACTTTAAAAGGAGGTCAATGACAAAGGTGGTCCTCTGGGAACCGGGAGAGAATTTAGTTAGAATGGCTTCCTGATCCTGCTCTTGGGTGCTTTTGAATTGTTACTCTTCTAATGCATTCGTTTTAATATGCTGTTTCCCTAATTTTCACTTAGTGCCCTTCTTAAGCGAGGTTTTTGCTTCTCCCAGAGGAAACACTATAATAAGAATTTATTGATTACATAATGTGTACCTTAAAAAATGGAATCTATTTTAATAAAATGAAATGCCTGCATTTATACCTAATGTTACCTGAGACATACTGTTTGCATATGTATTTAGTTTATTTCCTCTGGCTGTCCTAGGCGTTAACGTTTTAAAAATAGTTCACTTGATGTACGTTAGAATTTATTACAACTCATTAAGTATAATTTTGGTTTCTATATTTTTAGTTATGGCGGCTACTTGACCAATATTTAGGGGAAAAAAGGTCTTAGTTTCAGGTGGGAGAAGGAGATGGAGAGCTAGAAGACATGAGTTAAGGTGAGTGTTTAAGGATAAATTGCAACCAGCTATTTAATAAACAAACAAAACACACAAAACTCTGCCCAAGCCTGAACCGGAGGGAGGAATTGGCTTATTTCTTAATCATATTTGGGAGACAGATGGTGGAACTGTACTGTGCGCTGACTAGTAATGCAAACTTTCTTTCATTAGCTGTCGAAATAATAAAAAGAAGCAAAATGTCATTGGGCAGCAAACAACAATGGATGATGCTTCAGTCTTTGATTTTCAGGAAAATAGAGAAGTTTGTTAAATGAGAATTTTTTTAAAAAAAGATGTCATCAGGGAGTAAATAATGGCATATTCCTATCAAGTTTAAAACATTTTCTCTGTGACCAGATTCATAGAGGTTATAAAAAGATAGGACAACTTGATTTTTAGCAAGGGTTAGGATGGGGCCCTGTGACTCTGTTCCAAGACGTAGGAAGGAAATGTAGTTGGTTTTAATTAATCATAAAGTAGTGCCAGAAAAGTGTTTACCATATTACTAAGGGTTCTGAACTGCTCAAGATTGTTTTAACAATTTCCTGTCCACCCCCACTTTTTCCTGTTTTTTAAGTATAAAGCCAAGAAAAATGGGGGAAAGGTGAGTAGATGTTTTTCTTTTTGATTCAGCAACTTGTGTCTAGAGCCTGTAATTATATAGAAGAGATAATTCAGCAAGATATGCATTGAGACAGGATTGTGTTTTAACTTAGTAAAAAATAATATGATTTCATTTTAACCGAGTTCTATTTGGCCACTTTTAAGTCAGATGTTTATAAATGAATGCAATAAGGATTAAAAGAAGACATCCAGCTTCTGTGCTAAGATGGGAAGAAAGTAGACTAATATTTACAAAACCAGGAGACCAGGCCTTTATCTGCCAGGAACAAGCTGAGTGATCTTGGGCAAGTCTTAGGACCACTGTCATTACTTCCTTGTTTATGATAGTTCAGCAAACGTGATGGAAAATCTCATACCACTCAAGAGCTTGTTTACATAAAATGAAATAAAATATTAGCAATCGGTTCTGACCACTTATTATTTCAGAATTTGTGACTTCTTTGCACCGATTTTTTTTTTTTTCCCACATAAGCTTAGTTTTTCTCGTGCTCTCCCCAGGTCAGAAATGGTTGCCTTCTTGGGTTCAGCAACCAAAGTTGTTCGCCAAGATAACTCCTAGTCAGGAGTTAAGACTCTTACTCACTTAAAACCATTTCTCTGAATGTCAGTAAGGTCAAGTAGAAAGAGACTGCTGTATTTAGAGTCAGTAAAAATAGTTTCATACAAACTTCCTATCCAACTAACCACGATCCCTTAAGCAAACCATCCAACCTTTCTGTGCCTTAGGTTTCTCATCTACCCAATAGATAGAATGATTTTTTAAAAGTAGATTATAATGATGAACAGATGAGACAGTTCTTTGACAAGTTAAAAGTACTATTAAATTGAGTTATTATTAATAACATAAGATTTGTGAAAATATAGGGAACAGCTTCTGCTCTCTCAAGTGGTTACATGCCGAGGTGGCTTGTATAAATGTGTGGTCACAAATCATTTTTAGAGTACTCATAACCAGTGTCCACTATCTTCCTGAAAACCCAAATGAGTCCTTGTGTCATCCTCTGTGAAGGCAGAATTTCTCCAATTAATAATCTAGGTCTGGCCTGTCCCCGTGGTCTGCAGTTTCCTCACTCTGCTGTTGAGTAGTGATGTGCCATATTAGAAAGGTGGCATTCTGAACTGTCCTGTCCTGCTTACTGCAATGGCTTTCCCACATAAGCAGATTAACTGGTCTCCTAGAGCCCTTAATTTGTCATACGAGAAGCTCTTAGTAAGAGGGAGAAGCTGGATCAGCCTGCTATTCCTCAGAATTCTCTTCAACCAGTGTCATACTGAGTCACTAAAATACATGCTTCAAGATGGGACTGGAAAAGACAACCAGTTCAGGTTCTGGACAGAGAGCACTGTGTTCAGGGCATTGAGTTCAGGCTTCTTGCTCCCAAAGTTGGGTCTATGAATCTTCATGATGGGCCCCAATGACGAGGTCATCCAGACACAGTCTGAACATACAGGGTAAGTGTCTGGTATAGACTAACGAATTCATACTTTAAAAAAATGAATTAGCAAAGGATTTATATAAGAATGTCTACTGACATTGTATCTATTTTACCTACAATTGAGAGAGATACATTAGAAATACACGGCATAGTCCTGTACCAAATGATGTCATTTGTTCCAGAAGATAAGACTTGCATATACAAAATATTTGAGCATTAAAGTGATGGATTTTTAAGTGATAGAGTAAATGGTTTGAAGTATAGGGCTATAAGAATTCAAAGAAGCAGGAGATCAATGAGGAGATATCTTAGGAAGTGAAACTTAAGGTAAATTTGGAAAGAAGGATGAAATATAGGAAGATGAAAGTGAGGTGGCATTCTAAGAAGTATCACCAGCAGTAGCAAATGTCTGGAAATGGGAATGGGTGTGTTTCCTTTACTCTTTACTTCAGGGTAATGGGGGATCACTGCAGGTACACATTTAAAACAAAACAGGATTATAACATGTAATATATATTATAATTTGTAGAAACACTTGTAAATGTGTATAAAGAGGTATATGTACAGATGTTGTTTGAAATAATTTTGAAGTAATTTAAATTTCATAAGTAGGGGAATGCTTAAATGACTGACATTCTCAACATGACATACTAGGAAGCACATTCATGTGCCACATAATGATATTTGGTCAACCGTGGACTGGATGCAAAACAGTGTTCTCTTAAAACTATAATGGAGCTGAAAAATTCCTGTTGGCTGCTGACATCTTGATGATCCTGACCTTGCATAGACTAATGTGTTTGTTTGTGTGTTGCTTTTTAATAAAATAATGTAAAAAAAAATTTTGGGGGGATTTTTTGTGTTCTTTTGAGACAGAGTTTTGCTCTTGTCGCCCAGACTGGAGTGCAGTGGCATGATCTCAGCTCACTGCAAGCTCCGCCTCCCGGGTTCAAGTGATTCTTGTGCTACAGCCTGCAGAGTGGCTGGATTACAGACACCTGCCACCACACCCCAGCTAATTTTTGCATTTTTAGTAAAGATGGAGTTTCACCAGGTTGGCCAGGCTGCTCTTGAACTCCTGACCTCAGGTGATCCATCCACGTTGGCCTCCCAAAGTGTTGGGATTATTGGCATGACCCACCCAACCTGACCAAAAATATTTTGTTTGTTTGTTTGTTTGTTTTTAGATGGAGTCTCTTTCGCCCAGGCTGGAGTGCAGTGTTGCGATCTCAGCTCACTGCAAACTCCTCCTCCCAGGTTCAAGTGATTCTCCTGTCTCAGTCTTCCAAGTAGCTGAGATTTCAGGAGTTTGCCACGGCACCCAGCTAATTTTTGTATTTTTAGTAGCGATGGGGTTTCACTATATTGGTCAGGCTAGTCTCAAACTCCTGACCTCAGGTGACCTACCCACCTCGGCCTCCCAAAGTGCTGGGATTACAGGCGTGAGCCACCGTGCCCAGCCAAAAAATGTCTTTTAAAACAATTTTTAAAAAGCTTATATACTAAGGACATACAGGAAATATTTTATATAACTTATACATGTTTATGTTTTAAGATAAATGTCATTACAAGCATCGAGTTTTTTAAAAATTTAAAAGTTTATAAAGTAAAAATTTTAGTAAGCTGAGGTTAATATTGAAGAAAGAAAAATATTAAGTGCAGTGTGAATTTGCAGTGTTTAAAGCGTACAGTATCCATAGTGTGCAGTAATGTCCTGGGCCTTCACATTCAGTCACTCCTCACTGACTCACCCAGAGAAACTTCCAGTGCTGTGAGCTCTGTTCGTGGCAAGTGGCCTATACAGGTGCGCCATTTTAAGTCTTTTATATGGTATTTTTCCTGTACCTTTTCTGTATTTAGGTATCTTTAGATACACAAATACTATTGTTTTACAATTTTTCTACAGTGCTCAGGACATTAACGTTTTATACAGGTTTGTAGTCTAGGAGCAACAGGCAATACCATATAGCCTAGTTGTGTAGTAGGCTATCCCATCTGGGTTTATGTAAGTCCACTCTGTGTGGTTTGCACAATGACAAAATCACCTAATGATGCATTTCACCGTTTCTCAGAATGTATTCCTGTTATGAAGCAATGCATGACTGTCGTTGAGAAGAATGAAGGAAATCTTTATGTGCTGTCATAGAAAGACCATCACAGAAAGACTTGACAGTAGATTAATGGAAAGAAGGCATTCCTGTAATATTTGTTAACTTTGAAAATTGGTGTTTAAAAGTAAAAGTGGTTTTTCCGAGAAAATTGATGTGGTGATACTGTATCAAATTAAAAAGAAGTCATTGGAAATGAAGAGGGATATTGGGAGATAGGTGCATGAGTTTAGATGTCCAAGAACAAAGAGGGGGACCTGAATGGTAGAGAAAGAGAATGTAGAGTCATCCAAAAGAATGGTTGCAAAGGACTTCATGACAGATGATTAATAGAAGATGAAGGCGAGAGAAGAGAAAAGAGATTTCCAGGTTGAAGCTTGGGGAATACACATAGAAGAATGATTTCTACAACTTAAATGGATCCGTGTTAATTAGAAACCTTCTTTAAGAAATTCTTTGTATTTTTGTTTCTCAGGATGGAAGAAACAGTGCGAAATCTACTGCAGAGTCAAGGATCTCCAGAGCAGAAAAAAGAAGAAACTGTTAATATAATGGTCTATCAGGTACACCATGTTTATTATTCTTGGCTGGGTACTGGTCTGCTCGCTTTTCTTGTATTTCTCTAGATTTGTCCTCTCTAACCCAGAGATAAATAAAAGGCGTGTTCCAGACCCCAGTGCTAACAGCCACCTAGTCACCTCTGGTTTGAGGAATCATACACGTTTATTCCATTCATTCATTTCATAAACTCCTACTGTGAAACAGAGTGTAGATTTGATTCTAGGAAGATGCAAAAAATAAGTTTATGGTGAATGAGAGAGGCTTGTATAAGCATTGCAGTCTCTGTGGCCAGGAGTAAAAGAGAGCTGTGTACACCATTCTCTGGGAACACAGGAGTGAGAATGCCTCATCCTGGCTGAGGAGGTGAGGAGTAAATACTCGCCGGAAGTGTGGTATTTAAGGTAGGCCTGTGGAATACAGAACTCCGTGAAGGGCGTTTCAGGGAGAAGGGACACCTAGGTAAAGGTGCAGTGGTGTGAATCTTCACAGCAGGCTTGTGGAGAATAAGCAGCTCCAGATAATTAAGTAATGACCTGGAAATAAAAAGTTACAGTGAGGCTGAGAGTACAGGGAAGAGCTGGATGGGGTCTGCGGTATGTGCAGTTCTCCTGGGTCTGGCCTTGCACCTCAGGCAACAAGGAGTCTAAAGAGGTTCAAAGAGAGTAGCGGTCAGTGAGATAACAGGTCTTTGTCTTCTTCTGATAGCCCTTATCCCACTGTCCTTTAACACCAGCAAAGCTGCCAGGCCAGGAAGCAGGACTTCTAATCTGAGTATGGTCCAGGTTGCCTACATGGATGAGAAGGCTGTGGTATGGTGGAAAAGGGAAATACACTAGAAACAGCACAGACACTGTATATAGATGAATTTAGGACTTCTGCTGAAAATCACTTCAAATCACACATAGAGACCCAGCATCCACTGCACAATTGTGTATGAAAAGCTTTAAAAGGCAAGGACATTGGTGGAAATGTGAGGTCATCACTGGGCAGCCCTAGGTTTTTGCTGGCTAAAAAGCCAGTGGGTTTGAGAAAGCAAGCATAGGAACCCAGCTGATTAGCATAATGTGGTATTAGCTTACCTGAATTTGTGAGTTCAGGGCTCTGTAATATAACTGGTTGTGAAAAGGGATTGGGAAGAATATGTTAATACAAGTAAAAGCATCAAAGTAAGTTAAGAAATCTGGACATGATTAACCTTAAGAGGCTGTATCCTAAATTGTTGATTCTTGAAATCTACACAGGGCTACTTCAAGAAGGCAGTAAGAATTCTTTCCCATGTGCAATGAATAGAATGCAAAGAGTTGACTTAAGCTATCTCAAAAACCTAAAACTTTAACACCAGTGGGAATAGCAATAACCATACTGGCAGAGGTGAAGTAGGATTGTGTGTCTACGTCCATACCTACTGTAAATGTGTGATGGGCTCACACAATAAATCCTAGGAAGCCAATTGATATTATAGCTCAAACTATACCCATGTACCCAAATGGTTCTTTTTTTTTTTCCAGAGTAGTATGTTACGATGTGGGAGATTGTTCCGAATCCTGGTAGGATGAGGATATGGACTTCGGGATGACCGAAGAATCAGACAGCTTCATAAAGTTCATAATCAGTTAGCTTCATAAAAACAATGGAAAAATCACTAAGATCCATTTGTAGGGAAAGGGCTTAGATTCTTCTTGAGTGGGCAGTCTTGACAAAGGGAATGCGTGTTCAGCATTTCCTGATGTGTGGCCACCTAAAGTCAGGAAAAAAAAATTTCAGTCCTCCTAGCTCTGAATTCTTCCTAGATATTATATCTGCTTTGGTACAAAGTTGAGGTGTAAGTAAAAAATGGGACTCAATTCTGCATTGAATGGTTCGATGCAGCCTAAAAGGGTCATATGAATCTGTGAAGTAAATTATTTGTTCCCCATCACACATAACACCTGGCTTCATTAGAAATAAATAATCAGGCGTCACTCTTGGGCTATATCTGATTTCTTCACGGTGGATCTCCTTCATCCAGATTCATATTTTCTTTTGCTTATTCTCTTCTGAGCTCTTAAATAGTTATTAGCCAAATCTGTGGTGTAGACACTTAATATCATCAGCATTCATTTTGTGAAACTGGAAGTCGCTTAGAAAAACAGATATGCTTTAAGAAATGTGTTTTATAACTATTACCTCTCCATTACCCAGTCTATTTGTTTTGGGAAATTAACTCTTCCCTCTAGGGAGAAGACAGTCATTAACTTGAATTAATGCTACACGATAGGGATGTTTCAGTCATTCCTTTAATTGGCCTCAGGCTCCTTATCTATAAAATGGGAGAGGGAGGTGGGTTACATGACCTGTAAAGGTCACTGTACATTTAACAAACATTTCCTGAACTTCTTGTATGCACTAGGGACAGCCTTGTATCCTGGGCATTCAAGAAACGAGAAAAGAGAGAGGGAAGGTGATGCTGGGTGGCACCAAGTCCCAGGGAGAGCCCCTTCATCTCACAAATTCTATTATTCTAAATAAGGTTAATTGCAGCAAAATGGTTTATGCAAGATGTATGCGTGGTGATACTAGTGGAGCACATAGTTAACACCTCCCTGCGGCCAAATTCTGCGTTTCAGGCAAGAGCTGGGAAATTTATTGCTTCATAATATGGGTCGTCATTAGCACACCTGTCTCAGATTTTCCAACTTGCAAGATTTCTCTGAAAGGAGCCAGAGGCCCATGTAAAGCTTAGGCCCCTGGGAAAGCTGGAGTTACTTTCATTTTCCACTGTGGTGGAAGTGTTTGTTCTGAGTCTTTTATCATTGAGCTAATATAATAATAGCAGAGTAATAGCTTTCTGTGTTCCAGGCCCCTGCTAATTGCTTTGCATGCATTAAAGGTAGTCATATTTTGTTCAGGGGGTGTGTTCCCAAAGACCTTTCATAATCTGTTGCTTGTGTAATTTATAGCTTGCATAATTCAACATGGATTCTCTCAAAGGACAATGGGTGTTTTCTGTTCAGCAACTGAGACGGTCCCACTATGTGGTAATCAAAGGTTTACAGTTTACCAGCTTTGCCATTCCTGACCTTTTTTTTAATTGGGGAATTTGCATGATTTCAAGTTTTGTGCATGAATTGACATTAATCACATTTTCATGTGACCACAATTTCAAATTTACCTAGTTCAGAGCCCCATCAAATGTGACTAGACTGTAGCTCATTCAGTCTCTGCAACAGTTTTGTGCAGGAGGTGCTCTCACTATCCCTATCTTACAGATGTGGACATAGGCCCAGAGAGGTGAGTGCTTGCCTGAGGACGTACAACCAAGAAGTATCCTAGAAGGATTTTGAACCCTGCTCCATCTGATTGCACAGCATTAGCTCTTATGCTGAGGACTTCCAGAGAGATGACACGATAGGGCCCAAGTTAAATGATAGGGCTGCTTATTATCTATGCTGAGACCTGAACCTGAGCCTTTCCGCTTTCTATCTGTAGCCCTTTCCATTTATTCCTCTATTCATTTGCTCACTCATTCATTCAAAATGTCAGTTATTCATTTACTTTCTTATCTACATGTGTTAGTTTCCCATTGCTACTGTAACAAACTTGGTGGTCTAAAACAACACAATTTATTCTCGTATAATTCTGAATGTCAGAAGTCCAAAATAACAGTATTGGTCAGTCTATATTCTTTCTAGAGGCCTCCAGGGAGAATTGCTTATTTGCCTTTTGCAGAATCTAGCATTCCTTAGCTTGTGGCCCTTGCCTCTCTCTTTCCAGTCAATCTCTCCAGCCTCTGATTTCATCATCATATCTCATTTTCCTCTCTAGGGTCCCTCTTATAAGGACCCTGTGATGATATGGAGCCCAACTGGATAATTCATAAGAATTTCCTCATCTTGAGATCTTTAAGTTGATCAAATCTGCAAAAGTCCCTTTTGCCACATAAGGTAGCATATGCTCTCAGATTTCAGGGGCTGGGATGTGGACATGTTTTGAGGATAGGTTTTATTCTGTCACACTAAGTAGTACATGGTAACTTGACAGGCTGGAAATACCCAGAAGATACTGGTCTAAGTACCAGAGATGCAAAGATGCCTGACACAGGTCTTTTCCTGAAATGCTCAGTTTATAGGATGCTGGGGAGTAGGGAAGGAAGGTAGATAATCATATATATATTCAACAAAGTAATAGAAGCCAAAACAGAAGCTTACATACGTTCTGAGGGCACAAAGGAATGTGTCATGAAACCAACTGTTCTCCCTGGAGACTCTGCTTCCTAACTCAGGCTTATTTTTAATAGTCCACTTCTCTTTTAGTCTCTCTTGTCTCTTGAAATGGACATGAGAGTCATGAGCTTCCTCATGAGTTCCATGGGCTGCCTTTCTCAGAGCATCTTGTGTTCCCAGTGTTCTGGGACCATGTCTCATTGTCAGGGCACATATACTTGGTGCTTTACAGTTTGCAAAGCACTTATAGAACATGAATCTCAATGCTTTGTGCTTTACAGTTTGCAAAGCACTTATAAAACATGGATCTCAATGCTTGGTGCTTTACCGTTTGCAAAGCACTTATAGAACATGGATCTCAATGCTTGGTGCTTTACAGTTTGCAAAGCACTTATAGAACATGGATCTTAATGCTTGGTGCTTTGCAGTTTGCAAAGCACTTACACAACGTGGATCTTATTTCTTTCTTCCAACAGCCACTAAAAGAGGTATTTTCAGGCTCATTTTATGACAAAGCTCATAGAGGTCTCAAATCTTCAGGGACTGAGATGTGGGTATCTTTTTAGGATGAACTCACAAATGCCAAGTGGTAGAACTAGAAATTAATCACATATTTTCTATATGCAATACTTGAAATTAAACTAAGCAGTTATCTGTGGAATATTTTGATGGTGTGGTAGAAAGCAGGCACAGTCTAAAATCTCAGGTCACAAAGTCACTGTCTCAAACTCATTTAGAAATCCAAAGATAAATAAAAATAAACTGAGATACATTAACCAGCTATAAAATGTTCAATTCTCATTTCCCCTGCGTAAGTGACAAGCATATGAGTCATAGAAGTATTGTCATATGTGCAGGAAGGTGACATATGTCCCTAGGATAGACTCATTTTATTGGGGAGAATGGAAGACCTGAAAAGATTAACTTTAAGGAGCTCAAGGAAGGGAAAGCACCTCCCGGGTCCCTGCTGCTTTGTCTTTCCAGCTCATTCTCTCTAGGTGTTTTAGAATTTCATATGCGTCATGTTTTGTACTAGTGTCACTCATGCGCTATTTCATTTACTTAAGTAAATTGGGAAACTTATGTTAGAAAAAAATTACAATTAGATATGAAAGGGGGCAATTAAGCATAAAGAAAATAGAGCAACCCGTTGGAGAGGGGCATCATTCCATCACATTCATCTGCCAAAATATTTAAACATGGACAGCCTGAGTAAGATGCAAATAGTCACAGAACTAACGAAGGACTACCCCCTTTACAGGGCTCCTATGTCCATAGCTACCTTCTGCGCTTCTTCATTGTAGCCGCCATGCTTCCTCTTGTTCCTGCTTTTCTGTATGGAATATGAATTGAATCACATTAGCTAACTCATTTAGAAAGAAGGTGAATGGACAAGTGGAAACAGTAACTGGGGGGAAAAGGACCCAACTATGGATACAGCTTCTGCCACTACGAGGACTTATGGCCTCAGATGGTCACTTAAAGTCTCTGGGTTCTTTGTTTTTCATATTTTAAAAGAAAGGAATTTAGACTAAATTAGAGATTATAAATCTGAATGTCTTCAGTCATCGATTAGTATAAAGTAGGCCAGATATGAGAAAAATCAAGTACCCTCTAGGGGATTACATTCCATTTTTTTCACTTTTGATAAAGAAATAAATACAGAGCACTTTTTTCATTTGTTTTTTATTAATAGGCAAAAGCCTTGCTTTTGAAAACCATGCCATGGCAACCCACACCTGATTTAATGCTAGAAAAACAGGAGGGACTGGTGGGGACTATGGCAGGCTGGACAGCCTCTGTCTGGCCTGAGAGAAGCAGCCACAGCTCAGTGGCAGCAGATTCATTCAACCCAGAAACACACCAGTGCAGTAAGATGGCCACATGTTTCCAAAGATGATACGATTTCAAGTTTTATGGGAAATTTCTGAGTCTGTAAGTGATGCCTTTTTTTGTTTGTTTGCTTTTTTTGAGACGAAGTCTTGCTCTGTTGCCAGGCTGTAGTGCAGTGGCACGATCTCGGCTCACTGCAACCTCCGCCTCCTGGGTTCAAGCAATTCCCCTGCCTCAGCCTCCCAAGTAGCTGGGGCTACAGGTGTGCACCACCACGCTTGGCTAATTTTTTATATTTAAGTAGAGACAGGATTTTACCATGTTGGCCATGATGGTCTTGATCTCCTGACCTCGTGATCTGCCCACCTCGGCCTCCCAAAGTGCTG
Source organism: Macaca mulatta (assembly GCF_049350105.2). NCBI lineage: Eukaryota > Metazoa > Chordata > Mammalia > Primates > Cercopithecidae > Macaca > Macaca mulatta. The sequence goes on along the minus strand of NC_133417.1, from coordinate 24,616,035 downwards.
GGATTACATATGTAGAATGATCGAAACGTGTGCTAAACCAAGGGAAACCCTTAGAACAGAATGATAATTTCAAAGGTTTCCTCTTGCTCTTAGAACTCTGGGATTTTGGCACTACTCTTCCCAATGCTATAAGGCCTAGACTACATAAGGTATAGCATAGACCACTTATCTGACCTAATTAATACTATCCAACACTTATTGAGCACCTGCAATGTACCAGTCACTATACTTATCATTCTACATGTATGAACTCACTGAATTTTCATAAAATGCTATGAAATAGTTACTGTAATTTCACCTATTTTACAGAAGAGGAAACTGAGGCACAGAGAAATTAAATAGTTGGCCCAAAGTTACACATTGCCAATATTAGGTCACTCGAGATCCTTTGCACCCTTTTAATTAGCTGGGTAGACTGCCATAAAAATGGAGTGCTTGGTGAGTCATTGCCCCAGTGGAGAGCAGAGAGAGGTAAGTACAGTGATCAGCAAAATTTTAACGATGTCCAGGTTTTTGGTTCTTTCTACCTCTATCCCACCTTCTTAAAGAGTCCTGAGCTGTTGTGTTTTCCGGGCCCAGGTCTATTCTTTCCAAAGATGGTCTTTGTTCAGTCATCGATCCCTTAGTCTGCATCTAGAGCAATGTCATATGTTTCCCCAAGTTATTTCCAGTTACAGTGATCTAACTGAACATCATAATTACTTTTTCCTTAAATAATTCTTTAAACATACTCTTAGATGTAATTAAGCATGGGGAAAGAGGCCCTTTTCCAGTTATCCCTAAGTTTATCAATCATGAAATATATATCCAGTTCCTTTTATGGTATGTGGAAAGCACATGACATGGCCTGAGACCTTCCTCACTGAAGCCCAAGACTTGCCTGGCAGAGATATTATTTCACAGATTATAATTATTATCAGAGGTGGCAGGAGATTTTTGACTTTGAACTTTACCTTTGTTGTGCCAGACCCGTATTGACTTCAATAGGGATAGCACCATGTTCGAGAGGCCAAAGAAGACACCCAGAGCCAGTGGAGGAGACACAGGGTTTATTGAGGGAACTTACATACAGTGTGGTCCAGTGGCTGCAGGCTGGACGGGAGAACCACAACTGCTTGCAAAAAGCATGCAGTTTATATAGCATTTTCACTTAGCACCCTCCCCCTAGCAACCTCCACCTGGCAACTGTCATCTAACCCAAAAGAGAGAGCCTCGATCACCTGTCCTGCCTGCGTTCCATAGGATGGGTCATGGGTTCTGATGTTCCTCATTGATAAGGAATGAATCCCTGGATTGTCCACTCCTGGATTCATAAGCTTGGTACTCCAAACACATATTCTTCTTACACCGTAGGGTCATTCTCAGGGTATGCTTAAGTTATTGCTGTCAGGTGTGTCTGCCTTACATCCTCCTTCTTTCCTTATAATGATTTAAGTATACTTTAAGCAAACCCCAAAATTTAAATACACCAGAGAGAAAAGTTAGGGTTGAAAAATTACATTATTAAACTATCAATTACAAAAGATATCTCTTTTTAAAGAAAGCTCCTTTAAATAACAATATCTTTAGTATAAAATGTAAATTTTCCAAATTTCTAACATAATAGATTTTATTTTCATGAACGTATGTACACACAAGGCAAAATTGAAGTGTTTGTGGTTTTCAAAGAACTGGAAAGTTCCTAACTAGTTCATCGAAGCCCTGATTGAGTATCAGAATCACCTGAGGGACTTGCAACAGAATCTGCTCTATGGGCATCTCCTTAAACCTGCTGAGTTCAAATGATGCGGGCTGGTACTCTGCTTGGTTTTGTTGTTTCCAGTTTTGACAGAACATTTTGATTCCCCTTGTCCATAGATCTGTGCTGGGAATCAGTGCGGTACATCAACACCCATTCATTTCACCATAACCTTTTCCCTCATTTTGAAAAGGTTAAAATAGAGTTGAAGTGAAGTTCACAGCCCAAAGTGTTACTCCAGCACATGCTATATTCATCTATGCTGATTTTTTTTTCTTTTTTAATGGAGTCTCGCTCTGTCGCCCAGGCTGGAGTGCAGTGGTGCAATCTCCGCTCACTGCAAGCTCCACCTCCCGGGTTCACGCCATTCTCCTGCCTCAGCCTCCCGAGTAGCTGGGACTACAGGCGCCCGCCACCACGCCCGGCTAATTTTTTGTATTTTTTAGTAGAGACGAGGTTTCACCATGTTAGCCAGGATGGTCTCGATCTCCTGACCTCATGATCCTCCCACCTCAGCCTCCCAAAGTGCTGGGATTACAGGCGTGAGCCACCGCGCCTGGCCCATCTATACTGATTTTTATACACACAACACCTGCTTCAGTAAGTACCCTGGAAGTTAATCAGCGAAGAAAAGTGAACTCTTAAGAGAGCTCGATTGTAATTTTCAGAAGTTCTTTAGAAAGTGCTTCCTTACTTTTTCTTTCTTTTTTTTAGCCTTAACAAAATGTGGTAAACAAATGTAAATATGTAGATCGGCAGTGGTTACATTGAGTGAGTGAGTGCACACCAGTTGGGAAAAGAAATCTAAAATTCTGTTTGTTGATAGAGTGGCTAAGTCTCTGCACAGTTATTTATAACATCTTAATACATGATAGGGATATGAAGTATTTTTATTGAGAGCTTTTATTTATGTCTGTGGCCTATAATCTTGAGAAGTCTCAAGGGTTTTGGATTCTGCTTTAAGCAATTGGTCTTTTCTATGAATTGTTATGAACTTCGAATAGCTGCTAAAGTGGGTGATGGTGGTAAAGGGAGTATTTTTATTGTGTGTTAAGATTTAAAGGGCTGAAACTGTTCCTTGAGGAAGCAGGTTTCTTCCTTCCTCTTTTGTTTTAAGTGACATCCACTGTTCGTATAATAAGTTCAGATACAGAAGGCGGAATTTCTCAGAACCAAAGTGTGTGCTTAGATTCAGGTCAGTCAAAAATAATGTCTTTCAAACAAGATGAACCTCCCTTTTCTCTTTGATATTATTCTATAAGATGCTTTTTTTAATTTTACATCCTACGGAAATATTTCCCAGATATTCAGAAGTTTTCAAAACAGTCTCATTTGAGAGCACCTGCTGGCTAGCACACTAACTGAAGAGTATTTGTCTCATACATCCAAAGTCATGTTAAATACTTTGAAAGGAATAGAAGAGTTTTAAATAACATCACTAAGAGTTTAAATAGATACGTACATTCTTCTCTGGAATTTAAAATCCCTGGTTTGATGGGTTCTCACTCTACTTTCTTGTTCTCAATTTCTACCTAAATTCTGTGCTCAGACACAAATACTTTTCCTATTAGACGTTTTGACCCTGAACCGAGTTCTTACCAAGCAAAAGCAGAATATGGTCTCTTTGTTAAAACAAATATAACCTGTGAATAAAATGGTGCCCTGGAAAAGCACCTTCTCTTACTACAGGTGAGCTGGTTATTGCCAATGTACGTACCGGCTGTTTCCCCAGCTCATCTCGGCAGAGAGCCAGCCTTTATTTTGAATACCCAATATGTGTTTCAGGTCAGGAGGTTCTGTGGCTGCCATCCAAAAGATGTTGCCCTCTAGTAAGCGTGCAGCTTGAGCAAATACTTTGGGCACTCCAGATCATTAACCAGGCATATCAGTTATTTCCTGGTCTAGGAAACAAATGAATTTGAACAGAGCAAAATCACGATGATATCAGCCCTTGAACTTTGACCTTACTTTTATTCACTTGAGGCTAAAAAACTGTCTTTTCTGTTTTTAGAACTCGGCTTATTAATGCTTTGTGAAATGGAGAGAAAATAGGCTGTGAGAGAAATGTAGTTTTGGAATGAGGAAATAGTTAAGAAAGAAGTGGAACGGACCTGCTGGAAAAAAACATACACTTTCATTACTGAGATCTCTGCTATACGGTAACCTTTTAGCTATATTGTCCTTATTGATTCTGTCTGCACAGCGAGCACAGCATGGCAATGAAGAGAAATTGCCGGGTGTGAGGTGAAAGGAAAATGGTCTGGCCAGGGGTCTGCTGTTGGCATTTAAGCCATTGCAAGATTCAGGTGTTAATTGGCCTGACAGGCATATCTGAGGAGGCAGAACCACAACCTTTGTGGCTTAGAAGCTTGTGCCCGGGTCCTCTGGAGCAGTTTCTGAGTCTAGAAAGGTGGCCGTCTTCCCCTTTACAGCATTCAGTTGTAAGACAAAGGATTGGGCTGTGATTGGGGTTCACAACCCACCTGGGCCTCAACCCAGAACAATTCCATAGAGTCTCCAGCAGCTGAGACTGGGCCTTAGTATGTTTAAACATTTTCCCCAGGTGATGCAAATACCATTGCTATGACTGTGAGTATCAGTCAACTCCATGATCTTGAAGATCTTCTCTGGACAGCTCAACTCTGAGGAGGGGCACAGGGAGAAGATTCTTTTGTTAGACAGAGAGCGTGTCTCACTATGTTGTTCTGGCTGGTCTCGAACTCTTGGGCTCTAGCTGTCCTGCTGCTTCAGCCTCCAAGGTCGCTGAGATTCCATTTGTGAGGCACCATGCTTAGTTCTCGGTAGAATATTCTTAAGGAAGTTTGACTTACAGGTCGTGGGAGAATGTGGATGCTCAATGGAAGTTCAAAGAGTGTTTCTTCTTCCACTAATTATTTGCTGTGAGCTGGGAGGGATTAGATTTAGGCTATCTAATCCTAAATTACTTAAGGCCTGTGCCAGCTGTGGAACTATCCAGAGGTGCCTCCTGCACAGGACTTTGTCAGCTCCTAGGCCCTGAAAGCGTGGAGATAGTAGAGAAGTCTTTTGAAGTTGCCTCTGCCCTCTTGACTCCCATGTCAGTCTGTCAGCCATCCATTCGGACACAGAGGCAAACAATACTATTTCTTCTTTTCTCCACGCAATAGCTAGATTAACATAGGGAAGAAATAATCTGATGAAAGGGAAATTGTAGACCTTTTTTTAAATGAGTATCTCAATAGATGCAGAAAAAGCTTTCAATAATATCCCTCGTGATTAAAACAAAAACCCTGAGTAAACTAGGCATTGAAGGAACACACCTCAACATAATAAGAGCCATCTATGGCAGACCCATAGCCAACATCTCACTGAAAGGGCAAAAACTGGAAGCATCCCTTTGAGAACGCGAACAAGAAACGGATGCCCTCTCTCACTACTTTTACTCAGCATGGTACTGGAAGTCCTTGCCAGAGCAATTAGGCAAGATAAAGAACCAAAAGGTATCTGAACAGGAAAAGAAGTCATCAAACTATCTCTCTTCACTGATTATATGCTTCTATACCTAGGAAACACTAAGCACTCTGCCAAAAGACTCCTGGAACTGATAAATGACTTCAGTAAAATTTCAGGATACAAAATCAATGTACAAAAATCAGTAGCGTTTCTATACATCAGTAACAGTCAAGCCAAGTAAGAGCCAAATCAAGAATGCAATTCCATTTACAATGGTCGTAAAATACCTAGGAATACACCTAACCAAGGAGGTAGAAGATCTCCACAAGGAGAATTACAAAACACTGCCGAAAGAAATCAGAGATGACACAAACAACTGGAAAGACATCTCATGCTCATGGATCAGAAAAATCAATATTGTTAAAATGGCCATACTGCTCAAAGCAATTCACATATTCAATGCTATTCTTATCAAGCTACCAATATCACTTTTTATACAACTAGAAAAAAGTATTCTAAAATTCATATGGAATCAAAAAAGAGCCCAAATTGCCAAAGCAATCCTAAACTAGTTCACACTTTGGGAGGCTGAGGTGGAAGGATGCCTTGAGGTCAGGGTTCAAAACCATCTGGTCAACATAACAAGACATCATCTCTACAAAAGAAAAACAAATAAAAGGATTAGCCAGATATGGTGGCATGTACATATAGTCCTAGCTACAGAGGAGGCTGAGGCTGGAGAATCACTTGAGCCCAAGGCTTTGAGGCTGCAGTGAGCCATGATCACACCACTGTACTCCAGCTTGGGCAACAGCAAGAACAAAGCCAGAGGCATCATGTTACCCAACTTAAAATTATACTACAAAGCTACAGAAACCAAAACAGCGTACTGCTGTTACAAAAACAGACACATAGACCAATGGGATAGAATACAGAACCAAGAGATAAAGCCAGACACCCACAGAGAGCCATCTGATCAACAAAGTTGAAAAAAACAAGCAATGAGGAAAGGGCTCCCTGTTCAGTAAATGGTCCTGGGATAGCTGGCGAGCTGCATACAGAAGAATGAAATCGGAGCCCTACCTTTCCCCATATATAAAAATTAACTCAATATGTATTAAATATTTAAATATAAGACTGCAAACTAGAAGGATCCTAGAAGAAAACCTAGGAAACACCCCTCTGGACATTGGTCTTGTGAGAGAATCCATGACGAAGTCCTCAAAAGCAATGGTAACAAAAACAAAAATTGACAAGTGGAACCTAATTAAAGAATTTCTGCACAGCCAAAGAAACTATCAACAGAGTAAACAAACAGCCTCCAGTATGGGAGAAAATATTTGCAAACTACACATCCAACAAAAGTCTAATATCCAAAATCTATAAGGAACTTAAGCAAATGAGCAGACAAAAAACAACCCCATTTGAAAAAAAAAAATGGGCAAAAGATGGAAAGAAACAGATACTTCTCGAAAGAAGACATCCATGTAGCCAACAAACATGTGAAAAAAACATGCACTCAACATCCCTAATCATCAGAGAAATGCAAATCAAAACCACAATGAGCTACCATCTTACACCACTCAGAATGGCTGTTACTAAAAAGTCCAAAAACAGTAGATGCTGGCAAGACAGTGGAGAAAAGAGAGTGCTTATACACTGTTGGTGGGAATGTAAATTAGTTCAGCCACGGTGGAAAGCAGTTTGGAGATTTCTCAAAGAACTTAAAGCAGAACTACCATTGACTCAGCAATCCCATTATTGGGTATATACCCAAAAGAAAAGAAATTATTCTACCAAAAAGACACCATGTGCTCATATGTTCATTGCAGCACCATTCACAATAGCAAAGACACGCAGTCAACCTAAGTCCCTATCAATGGTGGTCTGGATAAAGAAAACGTTGTATATATACACCACAGAATACTACCCAGCCATTAAAAAAGAAAGAAATCATGTTCCTTGCAGCAACATGGATGCAGTTGGAAGCCATTATCCTACATTATCCTGTAATACAGGAACAGAATACCAAATACCACATGTTGTCACTTATAAGAAGGAGCTAGATAATGGGTAATCATGGACATAGATGTGGCAACAAAAGATACTGGAGACTCCCATAGGGGAAAGGGAGGGAGAGGGGCAAGGGTTGAAAAGCTGTAGCGTACATACTATGCTTGCTACCTAGGTGACAGGATCCGTCATACCCCTAACCTCAGCATCACGCAATATATCCAGGTAATAAATCTGCACATGTATCCCCTGGATCTAAAATAAAAGTTGAAATTATATTTTTTAAAAAGACTGCTATGAACTCCCAGCAGTCCCTCACATCCTAAAGACCACATGTATAAGAGGTGCTGGTTGGAGAATTTGTGAAGAGTAATTTAACTGAGAAAAAGTTTCAGGGAGAGGCAGATCTGGAAACAAATCCTAGCTTTCGCCTTCATTTGGTTTTGTCATTTTGGGCAACCTACTTAGCTGGAATTGCACTTTCCTCTTCTATGTAGTGGGTGTAATGAGGCTAAAGGGAAAGATTTCTGTTTTTCCAGTGATTCCCTAGATATAATTTCATTTAACAATCAGAAATAATGTATGATAGAGTGCATAGCACATTTTAAGTATTCAATAAACAGTAGATATTATCATTATTATACAGCTAATCCCCCATCTACTTATCTGTCCTTTCCCTTCACGTAGCCCAATTCTTCCTGCCTCACCTTACTGTACTTCTAGGGCCAGTGCCACAGATGTCTTTTGCAAGCCTAAAGTTTTAGCATTGGGGAAAATCATGAAGCTAGAAGAAATGTAGACACCTCAGGAGTGCCAAACCCAGGGTCAGATTCCTAGCCTGGAGAGGCCGTTTTGGTGCTGTCTTCTTCTACTGTACAATCTGTTGTCTCCATACTCCAGCTACCAGTGTTTTTCACTTAGATATGTTTTTCTGAAATCTCCTCCGTAAAGCATCATTCCAAGCAAAAGAAATTAAGATGACAAATTCATCTTAATTTCAGAGAGCATCATTCAGAAATTCAGAGAGCATCATTCACATATTAGTGTGAACCAGTTAATCTGAGGGTTTGCTGTATCAACCCATCTCAGAAAATGGGAATTTAGGACATCGTATTCGAAGGGGAAGGAGATAGGAAGGAGATAGGAAAATAATTTCCCTAAAGTGATTTAGGAGCTTGTAATCCTCTATAGTGATTGAATAAGTCTGGGTGAAACCTTAGACTTATTCAATAGATTAATTCCTAACAGTTCCCTGGGTGAACCTGGGGAAAGAGCTGTTAGGAATTAGCATAAGGATACAGAAATGAGGAAAAAAAACAAGTAAATGCAAATTACAAATTATAACCCTCATTTTATGGCTTGTCACTTGCCACATGCATGCAAAAAGAGAGAGAAACTGTGGATCCTCTCTGTCCTCCTTTCCCTCATGTTCTCAGGATCCAGACCTGAGGCTGGTATGTCTTAAGTCAACGTTGAGGGCCTGGCCTGCTGTCGCAGGGCTGCTCGCCACATGCCTTCTGTGGGATGCACCTAATGTCAAACCAGGTTCAAAGAGGCTTTGGGAACAAGCCTGTTGAATTGGGGTTTATGATGGCTTATATTTTCACTTAATTTGTTTAAACGAATAGCCAAGAATCTCATTCATGATGATTCCATTGTTTTGTAACAAACAGCTCTCAAGTTGCCACTAACAAACTTCTTATTACAAAATGTACAGGTGCTTTTTTCTGTGTTTTATTTGGTAGGTTTTCCACCTCAGCCCCTAATAAATTTTGTTCCACATTACATTAATAAATTAACACGGGAAACTCATTTCTCCCCATTAAGGCCAAGCCTATCCCTTGGTCTGAATTAATAAGCTTCTGCTATAAGTGATAATCTGAATACAATTCCTTTCCTGCTACAACCTTTTTTATTGTGCTTATAAAAATAATTTGTAAATACACCCTTAAGATATAAAATAGGCTATATTTCTCTTGGGTCACTATATTTAATTATTCTAACCCTACTGTTATTGTATTTTTCTTTTCTGTGCATTTTTATTACCTTTTTTTTTCTTCTGAGCTTTTGAACATCACCACTGGGGAAATGGTAGTGAAAATTGACACAGTCATAATAAATATGTGTTTTACAGTTTACAGGGTACTCTTGCAGCATCATCTCATTTGAACCTCATATTAACCTTTCGAAATAGAAAGGGCAGAAAGTGCAAGTTCACCTCTCTGGTGAAGAACCTGAGTTTGACACAGGCAGTTGACTTTCTCAGGTCATACAGTGAGTGAGGCTGCGAGTGGACTTGATCTTTTAATTCCAAGTCCCATTTCTTGGAAGCATGGCATTAATTACTTTCTACACCAGTGACTCTCAAATTTGACTGTGCCTTGGAATCATCCAGAGAGTTAAAAACAAAACAAAACAAAAACACTAATGTGCTGGTTCCACCCTAAGGATCCTGATTTAATCGGTCTGGGATGTGGCCTGGGCATGAGGATTTTTTAAATTTCCGCAGGACTATTCTAATATGCAGCCTGGGTTAAGAATCTTTATGGACTGGGCGCAGTGGCTCACACCTGTAATCGCAGCACTTTGGGAGGCTGAAACGGGTAGATTAGTTGAGTCCAGGAGTTCCAGACCAGCCTGGGCAACATGGTGAAACCCCGTCTCTACAAAAAATACCAAAAATTAGCTGAGTGTGGTGATGCATGCCTGTAGTCCCAGCTACCTGGGAGGCTGAGGTGGGAGGATCACCTGAGTCTGGGAGGTCCAGGCTGGAGTGAGCCATGATGGCCCCACTGTACTCCAGTCTGGGTGACACAGACCCTGAAAAAAAAAAAAAAAAGAAAGAAAAGAAAAGAAAGGAAAGGAAATCATTGTACTGCAAGGCATTAGGCTTGACTGTATGTTTCTCTTTTCTTGCTCACCGTGCGAAAGCTTCCTGTGGCTGTGGTCTCATTTTCACTAACCCACCACCAGCCTCTACCCTAGAGTGGCCAGCCTATGCATTGTGCATAGGAGACATACAGAACTTCTGGAGAAGATGGGAGTCAAGTTGGTCTTTGAAAGAGGGTAAAATGCAGGTAAATGGGAATATCCTTTGGTCTGTGGGTTCTCTGATAAGAGACAGCAGAGGGTCATGGGCACTGTGAGGCAAGAAGGCAGAGGACTATGGGTATTCTGGTGAAAGGAAGCAGAGAACGTTGGATAAGTTTAAAGCCTTCAGAGGCCAACAGCCTAGATTCAGATCATCACTGGGCAGCCACTCACAAGCGGCCTGATGTTTCGGGAGTTACTTAACCTCTCAGGGCTCTGAGGAGTTCACTCCCAGCAATGTTTGAAGCATGGGTTGGTAGGAAGCTCGTTGCTGGGGAGGAAGTGGGTATGGGGCAGCGAGGTCAGTGGGTCACTCAGAAAAGTGACTAGGGCATGGGGTGGGCCCTGTTCAGAGACCCTAGACTAGACTGGGTGAGTGAGAACTAGCAGAGGTGTCTGAGGAAGCAGAGTGTGGAGGAAAACTCTGCTGCTGGAAAAGCATTCGTAGAAATAGAAAATCATTTCATCTGCATTAGTAGGAGGACATTATGGCCTAAATGAAAAAAAGACAGGACTCTAAATTTGCCCTAGTTAGTGGTGCCTGCTAACTGAGCTTGAGGCCTATTTTCCTTTTTAAAAAATTGAACAATTAGCACGTGTTAGAGAGTTACCAAACTGAGACTTTTTTCTTGACATAATGACAGGCCCTGGAAATTCAGTGGAAGCTTGGCAGAGAGGATGTGGGCAGCCAGTCCCCAGGGCTGATTCTCACAGCGAACCCCTCTCAGCCCCACAAGTTCAAATCATTATGCGTAGAGCTGAGTTTCTAGAGTGGCCCGAACCATAATTGCTTCTGACTCTCCCATCAGTGTCTGGCATAATCTTTGACACACAGGACTGCTATGTTTGCTGGGTTGAAAGAGAGATGGAGAACCGGGTAGCATCCTTACAGCTTAGTGGGAGTTATTGCCAGAATGCTTCAGGGTTGTGGTGGGCAGGAGTCTATAAAGTGATCATCCAGGATCTTAGAGATGAGGGCTGCTTCAGAGAGGTTGGATAATCTCATATTTATTCGTGTAGCCAAGACAGGCCGTGTTTACCAACTATTGTCATACTGATGTGCACTGTGTGGCCAGCATCTGTCTGGTTTCTAAGGAAAGAGCTGTGGTGTGACACAGGCGGGTCAGTCACCATGTGGGGTGAACAGGATGGTTAACAGTCTTAGGTGCTCAGGAGGAGGAATAGTAGGCAAGACAGGTAATTTGAAGTCACTGACTCTCAGAGCTAAACGTTACCTCCGGCATCCAACCGCCTCATTTTGCCTGTAAGGAAATGATGTCACAGATATCCCAGTAGCTTTACCAAAGTCATACCACCCACGCGTGGCAGACCTGGAACCAGCATCCAGCTCAGTGGATAGTTTTCTACTTCCCTCTCCCTATGATTGTGGCAACAGATGTACTTGGTTGCCTAACACTAAGATGGCTTGGTGAAATCTAGAAGACTATTCAGTTGGAATAATTTGGAGGAGCCTTTCTGGGAGAGCCATTTGTCACGAGAACCACAGCTTGGCCAGTTTGTTATTCTGTAAACGCAGAGATTTTGCATGAAGAAACTGGTTACACAAGTTTTGGATGCACTTTTCTATTGCTTTTTCACATACATATTCTGACTTTTCTAATTGCTTTGAGGATCATACTTATTTCCTGCTAATTTATCTAAATTTCCTTTCCTCTCTTACCAAGATGAATCATCTGGCAGGCTTACAGCTGTCTTCGCCAAGTAGCTCTTTGCCTGTCTACTCCCACTGAGGCTGTGAGTGGTTTGTCAGAATGTACATCCCACTATGTGACAAAGAAGCACCTCAAGTGATAGCTTCCTGCCACTTTCAGGGGTTAGGGGTAAAAATATAGTTTTAACGTCAAAAAGTACACCAGGACAGTATTACTAGCAAAAGTGTCTTCAGTACAAATCCTCAAGCAATTCACCCCTACCCTATGCACTGAGTTTTGCCTGACTAGAGACAGCAGGTACTAGAAGAAGTGTAGCCTTCTTGCTTTATCCTTAAGTTCCATTTAGGTGCAAATAGGTGGAGCTTCTCTCTTTTCTGACATGAACCCCTAAGAGAATGAACTATGTAATTTATCTCTGAGTTTCAAAAGTCGTGTAGTTAATGCATCTTATTCAAGCTCTTCTTTTAGGTAACCCCAGAATGGAAGAAGGTGGGAGGAATAGAGTACCTTGATTGGGAGTTGGTCTCTGAGTCTCCAGAAATTCCCAGGGCATCTTAGGGCAGAAAACTATTTATGGCTTAAAAGTTGATTTGCTCCTATGTGAGAAGATGCATGTGGCAGAGGGTGTCATTTAAAGGATAAGCATGCAAAATCTCATTTTCTAAGAGAGAAAATCAATTCAGTGGTGCTTTTATCTTCTGTGCAAATATCCTATTGGTTTTTTGCTTTATGTCTATGGTGCCAAAATACTTGTTTAAAAAATGTTTTCTATTGAAAATACTTAGGAATAGTTAACTAGTTCAGCAATACTCTTACTCCCAGTATCATCAGAGGTAAAGCATCAGCATATTCACCAACATTGAACATTTACTGAATGCCTTCTGTGTTGTGCAGTGTGTGGTGATAGGGATGTCATATAGACAACGTTATTCCTGCCCCTGAGAATCTTACATTATAACTGTGACCTGGTGAATTGCATACAGTATCTACTTACCGAACTTGGACTGAGAAGTTCCCTTCTCCATAGGAGCTATGTATTATTATTATCATTATTATTTCATTTAAACACTTAAAGAATTCTTTCTTTATAGAAGCAGTTGCTTTTTAATCAGTTCATTTTAATAAGCTTAGAAGATATTTAACTATTTATTTGCCAGCAATTGCCACACACACAAAAATGGTATGATATTGACCACGTTTTCTAAAACAAAAATTTGAGTGCCTTGGTCATCTGGAGAACAGCTAGATAGTTGTTTTTTTATTTTGTTTTCAATTTTTTAATTGAAAAAATAAAATTGTGTATATATTATGATACATAACATGATGTTTTAATACACGCACATTGTGAATGGCCAGATCAAGCTAATTAACATATGCATTACCTCACATACTTATCATTTTTTGTGGTGAGAACACTTAAAATCTACACCTTTGGCAATTTTCAAGTATACATTGTTGTTAAGTATACTTAACTCTTTTTTTTTTTTTTGGAGATGGAGTCTCACTCTGTTGCCCAGGCTGGAGTGCAGTGGTGCAATCTTGGCTTAGTGCCACCTACGCCTCCCAAGTTCAAACAATTCTCCTGCTTAGCCTCCCGAGTAGCTGGGATTACAGGTGCGTGCCACCATGCCTGGCTAATTTTTTGTATTTTCAGTAAAGATGGGGTTTCACCATGTTGGCCAAGTTGGTCTTGAACTCCTGACCTCGTGATCCACCCGCCTCAGCCTCCCAAAGCGCTGGGATTACAGGTGTGAGCCACTGCGCCTGGTCTCCTATCTGAATGAAATTCTGTATCCCTTGACCAATATCTCCCCAACCCCTGCTTCTACCCAAACCCTTAGTAATTGCTAGTCTATTCTCTGATTCTGAGTTCATCTTCTTTAGATTCCACATGTAGTTGAGATCATGTGATATTTGTCTTTCTGTGCCTGGCTTATTTCACTTAACATAATGTCCTCCAGGTTCATCCATTTTGTGACAAAACGGGTAGGAAAATTTTATGTTGGCATAAATTTATTTTGATTAAAATTCTATCGGGGAATCTCAGACACATGGCTGCTGCAGCTGAGTACAATAGACAGCAGTACTCTAGCCACCCACCTACCATTTACAACTCAGTGACTGAGATGTCACTGCCTTCTGGGATGGCCCTTGCTCAGTCCCTGAGCTCAGCTTCCCTGTGGAAGCCCTTTGGCTTCCCTACCCTGTGAATTCCTTTAGAAAACAGGTAAAGGGGGATTGAATTTGAATTGCAAATTTCCACCTTAAGTTATGAGGTTTTTTTGTTTTTTTCTTTCCCTGACTCTAAGCATTTAAGTATAACTATTACCCACTGAAATTCCCTATCTACGTGGCATTCTTACCTTCTTTTTTTGGTCATACTCAGACAACTATCCGTGGGCTACAAGGACATAATTTCTGTTATTAGTCTTCTTAGATGTCCAGCCACCTGAAGCATACCTTTAATGAAAATCTAGGGGGACTTTTCACCCCATTCTCTTCCACAGTAGAGTTTCCCTTTATGTAAAGTGGCTTTAGAATTGAAGCTATGTTTTTAGGGAAATAAATGTTGCTGATAGATGGAGCAGGCAGTAAAAGCATCATCTGAAAATTTATTAGTGTAACTCCATGGATCTGTTCAATATAGAAGATGGTCGGCAATGTTGAGGAGGGTTTTGAGTGAAGAGTAATGTGGAGGAGATGTGGATTGATATGTCAATGGTCGTGGGTTCATATTAGAGCCATAAAGAAAACACTTTGTTCTCTTATCCATCATACACATTTAATCTTGGGGATTTTACCATGTGCTTAGTTCACTTTGTAAGTCAAATCCAGAGATGAAAAAGAAGAGTTTTATATGTTTTGCCTGACAGTAGTAATGTTAAACTGTGAACAAATTGGGATGTTCTTTTAAAATCCTGTGATTTATCTGACGCTATTTTTCCCTCTTTAAAATTTAGTATGCTTGTGCTGAACAAAAGCTGCTAGCAATCCCTGGGAACGTTGTTATGGTATTTGCTGAAGTGCTATCTAAAGTGACAATATATTCTGCACACCCTCCCCACCACCAGAAAACAAATGAGTAAATAAATCACAGAAACTGAAGCAACCAGGGCACGCTGCAGCGGCTGTCAGCCAGACGGCTGGCCTCTCTGCATTTCCATTTAGCTCCTGTTATGGTGCGTGTTTATGTTTTGAACTAATTGAGTCATCATTAACTATGGAAGTGGTCGTGGTTTGTTAAACTATTCTGCTGGTAGTCATCTGAGGCCAGACCTGACATGTCTGATATGAACACCAGCTCCGTAGAGGAATGGCCTGGGAGCCTTGGGAGAAACGCTGCCCGCAGCATGGTTCACGGTTGGCTAAAGATCACAGATTCTCGGATGGAATTACTACCACTAGGGATAGATCTGTATGTGCATGGCAAAGTCCAAAAGAGGTCACCGAGTCTGCGGAAAGAGCATGACGTCCAAAATCAGAACTGTATTTAAATTCTGGCTCTGCCACTTACTGTTAAACAGGTCACCTAACAACCCATTGGAGGCTGTTTCCTTGTCCAGAATATTTGCCCTATATCGCCCTTACCATATGTAAAATGGTATGTCTGAACTCACTTGGTTTAACCCTGAGATGTTATACAAATATGAATCGTTATTTATTATGTCTTTTGTGTTCTGGAAAGAGCCTGATCTCTGCCTCATATGAACAGTCCTAAATTAGAGCTTTTTATATTTTTGCTATGAATTAGTAGGTGGATTTGACACATGGTTAGATACTCAAAATGAACAAGTTCTGTTTTAACTTCTACAACTGACTAGTTCCTAAAGTTGTATATTTCTTCCTATCCCCGTAATTTCATTTTGCCATCAAGTTAAAAAACTGTAAGTACTTTAGAGTTTTTCCCCCTACAGTGCTAAGATTTAAGGATAGTCCCCATCAGAAAAGTAGTGAATGAGTTGGAAACAGAGGGTAACTGTTATTACCATCAGGATACGTGCAGTGTTACTACATGGATGCTTTGTGTCCACCGTCAGAGTTAAAAACAATAATAATAAAAATAGATGAGTGAATTGTCTTTATTTTTTTAAGGCCTTGCAACCAGGAGCCACTTGGGATTATTCTTCCCATAAGCAAATGCCATTAGAAAGGGCTCTTATTAGGCATGATTTTTGGAAAGTGTTAGGAATATCTTTCACTAAACTCTCACTGGTCTTTTGTTTCTTACAGGTAGCTTTAACCTTAGGGCCCAAGACAAGTACACAGCAAAAAGAGAAAGATTTTTTTTTTCCCCCAAGAAGGTGAGGAAATGGGAAGATAGAAATACACTTCTGGAAAAGAAGCACAGAAGTTTTATTATTCAGGGAATCTTCTAGGCAGATCTAATCTTAATGAAATTATGTATTAAAAACCCCTGAACTTCAGCAGTGTTTTAAGTATTTATCCTTCAAAGTTGAGTTTTTACAGATGATCAAAGTTGTGTAAATTTAAAGCGAGAAGAGACCTTTGAGTGAGTCTATGTTTGTACATTTTATTTTATGGATGAAGAAATTGAGGGACAGAGAATTTATGTGATAACTAAAATTATACAGCTGGCTAGTGGCAGAGCTAGGAGGGAATGCAGATTTCTTACTTCTACTTGTTCTAAGGCTTACTAAAAATGGGGCTAGATGTCTCTACCCTGGAGAAGAATAGACTTTTAGATCCTAGTGAGATGGTGCTTGATGATTCGCAAGAAGGTTGACTGTCAAATAAAATACCAAAGTATGTCCGAATGTGATGTTTACTGCCTAGCTCATCTGCCATAATTTGGGATTCTTCAGTTATCTTCATAGTCCTGGAGTCACAGTCCTAGAGTCACTCCCCGAGTGATGGTGTAGAAGGCAGAAGGGTCACCGTGTTGAGGTTAGACCTTTGTACACAAAACTAGGCAACCATATCCACCTAGTGGAACTGAGTATTGGGGTTGGGATGAAAATGCTCCAACTTTTCTTCTTACTTTTCTTATGACAGAAATTGTGAGCCTATTGTGACAACAAATTGCCACTCTTCTACCTCATTTGGGACACTGAGGGGCAGATTTCTCTATTTAATTAAAACAAGCGGCAAGCAGGCATTGGTTTTAAATTACTAAGGCTTTTTTTTTTTTTTTTTTTTTTTGAGATGGACTCTCGCTGTGTCACCAGGCTGGAGTGCAGTGGTGCAATACTGGCTCACTGCAACCTCCACCTCCCGGGTTCAAGTGATTCTCCCGCCTCAGCCTCCCGAGTAGCTGGGACTACAGGCCCATGCCACCACACCCAGCTAATTTTTGTGTTTTTTTAGTAGAGACGGGATTTCACCATGTTGGCCAGGATGGTCTTGATCTCCGGACCTCGTGATCCACCCGCCTCAGCCTCCCAAAGTGCTGGGATTACAGGCGTGAGCCACAATGCCTGGCCAATTTTTGTATTTTTTTTAGTAGAGACAGAATTTCACCATGGTGGCCAGGATAGTCTTGATCTCTTGACCTCATGATCCACCTGCTTCAGCCTTCCAAAGTGCTGGGATTACAGGTGTGAGCCACCACGCCCAGCCTAAATTACTAAGGCTTTCTGAGCAAAAGAGTTGTGGGCATATGTTTCCCTTGATTGTTGCAAACATAGAACCTGTCTCTTGGAGCCTCAATGCCCTTTGCTCTAGAAGCCACTGAAAGTAGTTACAGGCTGTTAATGCCATCTGCTTCTATGAAAAGGAACAGTCATAACATAGTGGGCCCTAGAGTCTCAGAACTCAAATATAAATTTTGAGGGGTCTCTCATCACTGGAAGGTAGAGTAGTTTGCATAGGACATCTATTACTGAAGGAGGCTTAGCAAGCTATAGGGAAATGTGTATCAGTTTGTTTGGTTATACCTACTGTTCCAGTGTACTATTAATAGCCACACCCACTCTTACTCTCCAGTGAATGTTGCTTTGGATGATTAATTATCTGCTCATTTTACTTATTAATAGTAGAAATTAAATCAAATGTGCCACCTCAAAAGCTTATCTAAAGTAAAAGTGATTTATGTTCTATGCTCAAGTGTCTTTGTCCAGAGGCACTTAATCTTGGATTAGAATTACCTGTAGTATTCTCTGAAATGAAAGATTCCTGGCCCCACTCCCAGGTATTGTGAGTCACTAGGGCCAGAGTGCACCAAGGAATCTGCATTTTTAACAAGCAGCATTTCTTCTCCTCCCCCAGCCCCTGTCAACTCTGATGCTGGTGGCTGACCATTGAAATAAGGAAATACTGGTTGTCGCTATTAGAGGAAGTGCATACTAAAGAATTAGAATTGTGGACCGCCTTACGAACTGTGGGTTCTCATTTTGTGGGACTGTTGTTTTAACAATGGTTATTTCATCTCCTGCTTAGCCTATTGCAGCAGCATCTTGTTTTTCTGACATGTGTTAACTTCCCCAACCCATTCACGCTGTATGAGAGAGAGATTTCAGAACTCAAATCTGACCATGTTACCCTCACTGCTACCATACTTGAAAGTAGTCAGTGGCGTTCCATTCAATGGCCTCTCATTTTCCTGAGGGTAAAGACAAAACTCCTTGACAAGTGGCCTGGCCCCATCTGCCCATCCAGCCTCATCTCCCTCCCCAGAAACCCTGGCCTACTTTTGGACTTCTCAGTTGCCCTCCCCTCTTCTCATATCATGGTTATTTCCTGGTTAACTCTCACTGTGCCTTCGGATCTCACCTCAATCGGGAAAACCTCTCCCAGCCTCTCATTTATATCACTGTATTATCTGTTCTCAAAGCACCTTCAGACTCTTCCTCACAGCACACACTACAGTGCTCTTTTATGTTTGCTCCTCATATTTTGATTAATCGCTATCTTCCGCAAGACTGTAAGCTCCATGAGAACGGGGGCCACACGTGTTTTTATTCACTTTTGTATGCCTGGCATCTTCCTCAGTGCCTAGCATATAGGAACTGCTCAGCAAATATTAAAGGAATAGCTTGATTAATGAATTACAGAATAACCTTATGGAACATTGATTGAGTCCTCCTGTGTCCTGGAATGGGGAAAGCCAATGACTAGAAGATGAAGAAGTCACACTGACACATTTTGGGGAAGGGTATAGACTGAGGAGCAGCTGGCCATCCATGAAGGGCCATTCTGCCCTCTCTTAGGACTAACCGGGCTTCCTGGGATGCCGTCTGAGTTCAGTTGATGCATTCCAGGGCTTTGTGTTGATTGATGTTATTTTACATAGGCCTGACGATGTTGACTGCTTGAGAACAAAAGATGAGTGCTCCCCCAAATGTGAATCATTCCCCTGGTTACCTAACACTTAGAGAAACTTACAGCTCTAAGGATTGCTTTATGTACCAACAAGGTGAAATTTAATTTAAACCCTTCGATGCAAACTGAGCTCCTAAATCTTTAGCTTTCTGAGTCGTAGCTGGTATTTGTTGAGGCAAACAAGCTTATGGTCTCAATCATATATGAAATATGTCGGGAGTAAAAGTTGTTTGTATGGTAGCCTCACTTTTGTAGAATTCACTCTTGATTAAACGCCATAAAAATGAAAACAGGTCACCTCTAAAATCAACTTATTCTCTTCAACTTTGGCATCCTCGTGAGTGGGCCTGGTTTATTTTTCTTATTTCCCTCGAAGAGGTTCATAAGACGAATACACAGTATTTAGCACTACACATTTTTGACTCTCTCTCTTATACCCTTTTCACTGTGTATATCTCAGATTCTTAATTGGCAAAGGACCTAAAATTTCTATTTTTTTTTCTGGTTAAAGTGAGTTATTTATTTTTGGATAGAATCCATATACTTGATTTTTAAAAATACTGTCATGTTTTTATGAGTGTAAGATACATCCAGCTGCTATTCTATCTAAAATGGACTATGGTGATCTGTGAACAGGATATAGCCACATTTCTCTCCGCTCTCTCAGGTCTTCCCTCTACTTCTGTCTCTCCACCTGTTTGTTTCTTTTGCTCATTCACTTACTCTAAATATGTCCCTTCCATTTTCTCTCTTTCCCAATGTTACATTATACTCTAATACTCTCATTGGTAAATGACTAAGGAAATGAAAGGTTAAGCTTAAATGATTAAGAAACAAGAGAGAACCCCACCTTATGGATTTGCATCAGGGCATTTTATCATGTAGAGCACAGGCAAGTATGCCCTTTAGGTCAGTGACTAGTCTGTGAGCAGCATGCAGACGTGGCTTTTGGTCCTGGGTGGCGTTATGTCAGAGCGGCTTTGAAGCCTCTTTGTCATGAACACATTGGCAGTCCTTACACCCCAGAACCATTCAAAGTGGCCCCGTGACTTCCAGCTGCCAGGATCTGTGTCAGAGAACACTTTTACGTGAGAACTACACAAAGCCTCACTGCCTCCAGCAGGCTGGAAGAGCCGGGAAATGAATGCCCCAAGAACTGGCCTCAACTAATGATTCCTCCACGGTTGGGGCACCAACACCTCAGCTCTCTCACCCTGGGGTTAGATAATTCTTCCCTTCCTTGAGTCACTTCTCTACCTCCCTACTGGTATTTCCTGCATCTCCCAAATGAGCTACTTGTACTCAAATCCTTGTTCTCTAAGAATTTAGGCTAGACACGAATGATTTAGAAATGCTAACTGAGAAATTGAACTGTAAGTGATATATTTTACAGGGGGACGAGTGCAGTATGGCTCATGCCTATAATCCAGCACTTTGGGAGGCTGAGGTGGGTGGGTCACCTGAGGTCAGGAGTTACAGACCAGCCTGGCTAACATGTTGAAACCCCATCTTTACTAAATACACAAAAATCAGCCTGGTGTGGTAGCACATGCTTGTAATCCGAGCTACTCAGGAGGCTGAGGCAGGAGAATCACCTGAACCCGGGAGGCGGAGGTTGCAGTGAGCTGAGATCACACCACTGCACCCCAGCCTGGGTGACAGAGGGAGACTCTGTGTCAAAATAAATAAATAAGTAAGTAAGTGATATTTTACAGGAAACTGTATTTTCCAAACCTTGGCTCCTCTACCAGTGCCCTTCATCCCCCGCCTTCTTGGCTTTAGAAATCTCTTCGTACATTCCCACCTTTGCTACTCTCTCTCGTGCTCCCTCTTCTCTTTAGTTCTTCAAACAACCTCATTTTTTTGTATTTTGAAAAAGGTTTCCACTTGCCTCCACAATGCCCTTCAGCCACAGTTCTTTAGATTTCCTTCCCTGCCGAACTTTCAAATGAGCATCTGAGAAAATTGCCTCTATTTTCTCCCTTTCTACTTTTTGCTTAACCACTGACAATTTGGGTACCATTGTCACACTTTAGTCAAATAGCTCTCAAGTTACCACTAACAACCTTCTTATTACAAAATGTAGAGGGACTTTGTTCTGTTCTCTTGTCATTTCTGCTACCACTGAGTGCCTTGACAATGTTTTCTTTCTGAAAACTGTATCTTGAGTAATTGAATTCTTAGAACTTTAACCCTGGAAGAGACATTGAGTCCAACTCATCACTTTATCTCTGGGGGAAACTGAGGCCTAAACAGTTGGAATGATTTGCCCAGAAAGTTCCAGAATTGTAAAATCTGAGCACTGAATTCAGGGCATCTGACCCATTGTCCGTGGTAGATTCTGAACCACCATAAGAACTGCTTTTGGTAAGTCCTGACCTTCAACATATTCCTGATTTTCATTTCCTTCTGTATAAAGACTTTCCAACTAGTCTCCTAGCTCCTTCCTTCCACAGCCCATTCTCCACGGCAACAGTCAGGATGATGTTTCTAAAATGTAAATCAGAACCTACCACTCCTCTACCTCTAGACTTCAGTTCCTCTTTAGTGCACTTGGAATAAAATCCAAACTTCTTCCTGTGCCTCGCAAGACCTTCTATGGTCCAGCTCTCTTTCTGATCTCATTTCCTGCTAGCCTTCCTCTTGTAGTCGCTATGCTCCACCACAGACCCTCCCTCAGCTGGCCAGTAAGGCAGGCCTGGCCCGGCCATGAGTATTTGCTTTGCTAGTCCTTCTGCTGGGAATGCTGTTCCCCAAACCACTGCCCAGCTACTTCCTCCTCATTGTTTGGCCTTTGCTGTAATGGCCACCTCCTCACTCAGCCTCACTCTGTTGTTAGGACATCTAACATTGCCCCTAACCATACCACTGTCCATCACATGGTGTTATTTCCTTCATAGCATTTACCACCAGCTATTAATACATTATTACATTACTTACAGATTTGATTTGGAGTTTGTCATGTTTCCCAACATTAGAATATAATTTCATGGAATATAGGAATTTTGTCTTGTTTTCCACACTCCAGGCCCTAGATCAGCAAATTCCAGTCATCAGTGTTTAACAAAACATTTGTTGGATGAACAAATGAATGAATTGTGTCTGAATTTTTGTCTCATTTCCAAGCATCCTCTCTCCCTCTGTTTCTCCCCAATCCTATTACTCAACTATTCTCTCAAAAAAATTTTCTCTATTATAATCAAACTGATTTCCTTGTAAACCTGCAAGGACAAAACTTACTCTTGACTGGGAGCCTTTTAAAATTTTCTCTTTGACCAAACACCCACCCTATGCCTCTCTAACTATTTAAGTTGTATCACTGTGTTAGAGTATGTGTCACATTCAGTTTCCATGGAATCATGTCTCACAGCTTTCATTGACTGCCCTTTCTTCAAATTATGGAAAGTGACCCTTACATTTTATGTAATCTAAATACTCATATATAATCCATATTGTCTTTAATTATTTCTACATCATAATACCTGGGCACCATATCTAGGCACTTTAAGAGAGAGAGAGAGAGAGAGAGAAAGAGTGTGTGTGTGTGTGTGTGTGTGTGTGTGTGTGTGTGTGTGTGTGTGTGTGTGTTTGAAGGGTAGAGCAGTGGCTCCTCATTATTTGCAAATTCTGCATTTGCAAATTTTCTACTCACAGAAATTTATTTGCGACCCGAAAATCAATACTTGTGTCACTTTTGTGGTCATTTGTGAACATAACGTGGAATGGTGAAAAATTAGTCCCCCAAGGTTCACGTTACTGGCTGAGATGGAGCAAGGCAGCACTGTGCCTTGTTGTTTTAGCTTTCATGCAATAAACTAGTGTCCTGTTTGTGGTCTATTTAGTGGTACGTTTTTTGTATTTTGTGCTTTTTGTTGGTGATTTCACTGAAATGGCCCTGAGTGTAGTGTTGAAGCTTTGTCTGGTGTTCCTAACCACACGTAGACTGTGATGTGCCCTACAGATAAAATACCTGTGTGTTAGATAAGCTTCCTTCAGGCATGAGTTACGGTGCTGTTGGCTGTTAGGTCAATGTCAATGAATCAATAGTATATGTTAAATGTAAGGTGTCTTTAAATAGAAATACACATAAAACAGGACTATATAATGGCTGGTTAATGAAAATGTGACCAGAGGCTCACAGGAACCTAACTCTGTATTTCCCCTAGGAACAATAATTTCACATTTCCTAAGTTGGTGTTCTGTTCATGAAAATTTTAGAGAACATAACTACTGTGAATAACAAGAATTCACTATATGGTGTGTGAGTATATATATGTTGGCATTAGCCTCATTTAGGAGTTTAGGAGACAAAGACATCAAGACTTATTGAAATTAAAGTTTGTCCAAGGCTAGGTGCGGTGGCTCAGGCCTGTAATCCCAGCACTTTGGGAGGCCGAGGTGGGTGGATCACCTGAGGTCAGGAGTTCAAGACCAGCCTGGCCAACCTGGTGAAAGCCTGTCTCTACTAAAAATACAAAAACTATTTGGCCATGGTGGCAGGCGCCTGTAATCCCGGCTACTCGGGAGGCTGAGACAGGATATTCGCTTGAACCTGGGATGTGGAGGTTGCAGTGAGCCGAGATCATGCCGTTGCACTCCAGCCTGGGTGATAGAGCAAGTCTCCATTTAAAAAAAAAAAAAAAGAGAAGAAGAAGTTTGTCTAAGATCATTTGCCAAACTGCTAAATAAATGGTAGACCTGAAATCTGGCTGCCACATTCCGAAGTCTTTTGGCTTTTCATTTACCACCCCAGTGGCTTTTCTTTGTTTTAATTAGCTATTGAGCTCTGATTATTACAGGATACTTCTACAGACACACACATACACACACACACACACACACACACACACACACACAGAGTCATGCACCTCATAAAGATGTGGGTCAGTGAGTGACAGGCCACATGTGTGATGCTGGTCTCTTAAGATTATACCATGATTTTAGTGTACCTTTTCTATGTTTAGATATGTTTAGATACACAAATACTTGCCATTGTGTTACAGTTGCTTACAGTATTCAGTAGAGTAACACGGTATATAGGATTCTAACCTAGGTACCATATAGCCTGGGTGTATAGTAGGCTGTCCCATCTAGGTTTGTGTAAATACACTCTATGATGTTTACACAATGATGAAATCTCCTAAGGAATGTGTGACTGTGTATATGTGTATTTATTTGTATGTGTGGATATATGTTTGTGTGTGTATATACATATGTATATGTGTAAAATATAAGTGGAATATGCTGAGTTGAATGAAAAACTACAGAAAAGTCAAATGAAGATAATTTTAAAACAGCTTGCTTCATAAACCTAGGTTAGTGTTTATTTACAGTCATCCCAAACTACAAAAGAGAAGTAAAACTGCCTCTTTGTTTAGGAACAATATATACAAACGTCATCTTTTTTATCATGGAAATGTAAGTCTGACAGGTGGCCAAACCCTAAAAATTCAAAGCTATAAAATTGCTTCCATAACCTGGACTTGTTTCCTGGCCTGTGGATGTACATCTTAAACTTGCCTGTCATTTATCTGAGCTGAACTCACACCTGCGCATGGTATACAGTTAGGCATGCTTAGGTCTAATTTCCTAAAGAACTACAACCTTTCTAATCAGTTACGCATTTATATATACAGAGATGACAGGAGGAATTAGATCCTGAAATCTGTGCATAACAGGTTCACATGGATGAATTCACTGACTTTGTGGTCTAAAGTGATTTATATATACACACATATACACTGATATATATGTGTGTGTAAATATATACATATACATTAAGACATATTTTTACATACTTTGTAATTTGTTTTCATCACTTAAATATTTTTGGAACTTTCAAAGCACCTTGATGAACACAGTTTGAAAATGCTGTGTTTTTTTTTTCTTCTTCTTGTGTTCTTCTTTTCTAAGTAGATTGTATGAGCTCCCTAAGGGTAAGAATGATATCTTTTGTGCTTCTGTATTTGCAAATAGATCTTAGCTTAGTACTAAAATATAGAGAAGTCTCTTACCACTGATAATCCAGTTTTGTTCAGATGGTTGATAACAAGCTACATTAAAGCAAAGATTTCTGCAGCATTGCGTATAGAATTAAGTAGTGTAATGGAAGGATGTCACCTGGTTGTGGGGAGCAAGAGTCTCTCCATGCATAAAATAGATGTGTGTTTTTTTTTTAATATGGTTATCTCTTGATACTTCTTTTTCCCTTGAAAATGAGAGCCATTCATGAGGCTTAACTTAATACTTCTCAACTTTCTTTCTTTTTTTTTTTTTTTGAGACGGAGTCTCGCTCTGTCGCCCAGGCTGGAGTGCAGTGGCCGGATCTCAGCTCACTGCAAGCTCCGCCTCCCGGGTTCACGCCATTCTCCTGCCTCAGCCTCCCGAGTAGCTGGGACTACAGGCGCCCGCCACCTCGCCCGGCTAGTTTTTTTTTTGTATTTTGTAGTAGAGACGGGGTTTCACCGTGTTAGCCAGGATGGTCTCGATCTCCTGACCTCGTGATCCGCCCGTCTCGGCCTCCCAAAGTGCTGGGATTACAGGCTCGAGCCACCGCGCCCGGCCTACTTCTCAACTTTCAAAAAGCTTCCAGGGATAAGGTTGAGTGAGGGGCTTCCAACATTGAGTCAAGACAAAATAACGTTTTATGTCTGCCTCAAGGCCATAGTACGAACACTGTACAGTGTTACAGAAAGGGACTAAGGGATCCTTAAAAGTTGTGTCATTATTGAGCTGAAAGAACTAATAGGTATGAGCTTTGAATTCTGAAATCACTCTTATTTCAGTATTTTGTGATATTTTACATTCTTTTAATTAAGTGGCTACATGTCCAGTGACTTTAATGATCCTATCTTGAGGAGCTATGCCTTTCACAAATCAAAGTATCAAAATTGATCTATTTTTCAGCAATTTACCGTACAGTTGAGTTTCATTGTGCAGATAAAATTGGATTAACCACATGACCCCACCTGTGGCTTTGCTGGCTCAGTCACTTCTCCACCTGTGCAAAGGACATCTGCATTCAAAGATGGCGACCCAATGGCTTTGTCCTGCCAGGGTTCAGTAAAAATATCTACATTTTAAAAAATAAACCCCTCTCAGAATTTGTTTAGCAAATTCCCAGCCCCAGAAGAATGCACATGCAGGAGAAGGATTCCAGCCTTTTTAGCCTCCCACTCATGCTTATTTTTCAGTGGAGATTATTGAAAACAGTAATTCTTTCTTGCTTCAGGAAAAGCTGTCAGAGGAAGAGAGAAAACATAAGGAAGCTTTGGAAGATCTTCACATGGTGGTTGATGAGGATTCGAGGAGTGAAAGCAGCAGTACAGATGAGGGGAAAGAAAAGACCAAATTGCTATTAGAGAGATTGAAAGCTCTGGAGGTAAGAAATGAAGCAATTTTTACACTCTTCAAGAAAAATAAGTGTTCTGCTTCTTTTATTGGCACTGGTTTTCAGTGAGTATAAATCTTCCCTTTTCAGTTCTCCCACACTAATACGATCTATCATTTCCTACTGAGATTTGCCTACGATGAACAAAAAGTTAGCACTGAAAGGGTCTTGACTTTATATTGTTTTAAAAGGAGTACATAGGGCAGTAATTGATTTTAACTTAAATTCAGCCCTCAAACTGGATTAATTCCTAAAATTGCAAGCTCCTTGAGGTAAGGGGCTATGTGATATTTTACTTTGTTTTCGCGAGTAACTGGTAGAATGAATGAATGAATGAATGAATGAATGAATGAATGACTAAGCAAAATATTTAATAGTATGTAAAGATGATTGGACACACACAGAGAGATGTTAAGCAGTATAGTCATGTCTTTAAAAAAATATGCAGGAATTAAACGTGTAAAGCATCTAACAGTGGAACTGAAACTGGCTAAGGAGACTTAAGGAGATTTTTGGAGCACTGACATTCTCCAGATACCTCCAGATCAGTATATGATGACACTAGTCTGTTACTTAGTGGCATTTGACATGATTTCAAGTGTTAATTCTTGAATTTTACAGCAGTCATGAAAGACCATTCCAGTTACTAGTTCTTGATTGAAATGTCGCATGCTTAAAGACTCAGCAAAGATTTTTTTTCTATGAGTTCACTTACCTCCTTTCGATAAGCTTATAAAGGGCCTTCACCCAGCATCTAAAAACACAGTTCTACCATAGAGTCTACAGAATCCTGAAAACTCTACTAGCATAAAGGAATAAGACCTGGAGGCCGGGCACAGTGGCTCACGCCTGTAATCCTAGCACTTTGAGAGGCTGAGGCAGGCGGATCACGAGGTCAGGAGATCGAGACTATCCTGGCTAACACGATGAAACCCCATCTCTACTAAAAATACAAAAAATTAGCTGGGCGTGGTGGTGGGTGCCTGTAGTCCCAGCTAGTGTGGAGGCTGAGGCAAGAGAATGGCGTGCACCTGGGAGGCGGAGCTTGCAGTGAGCAGATTGTGTGCCACTGCACTCTAGCCTGGGTGACGCACTCAAAAAAAAAGAAAAAAAAAAAAGAAGACCTGGAGGGGTCTGGTTTTCTATGCTTGGTTTCTGCAGTGCTACCTCGGATCTACCACATTGTCTGTAATGAGCATATCCATTTTACACTAATTTCCTCGGTGATAATAAAGCAGAATGGTGAGATGATGCACTTTGAAGCCCAGTTCTTGGGATTTGGTTTGAATCCCTGTTCAACTACTTTCTAGCTTTGAAACCATCAGCGTTACTTAGGCTCCCCATGCCTCTGTTCCCTCAGCTGAAAGCATGGGGACAGTAATAGTAACTAGCTTTACAGGGAAGTAATGAGGATTACATGAGTAATTATTTTTTAAATGATGCCTGGTGCATAGTCTCTTTTATTCATCCATACCAAACCGACTCCTTTTCCTTAACTTTGTTCCTACTTATCTGGGCACAATAATTAATAATATAAGGACTGTGAATGAAAGAGTTTGGCTACTCCACACAGGTGTGACCAAAGGCAGACAGGTAAGCCAGTAGCTTCAAACACAGAGCAGAAGAAATATCAACTAAAGTAATCACTAGTAACTCCCTCTTGGCAAAGAGCTGGGAATCAGCCTTGTCTCCTCAAGGGTTCTCATTCTTTTGTCATTTTATGAAGATAGTCACTATAAAAGATAGGAAAGCCTTCTCAAGGGAAACTGAGGTTCCTATTTGAGTTTTAAGAAACTCATAGCTTTGTCTTGAGGTTGAATTAAATAGATTCACAATAGGAAAGAGTCGATATTACCATTTCTTACTCCCAGAGAACCAAGTACGTAAATCATTAGTTTTTGTTTATGGCTACAGAGGAAATTAATCTTAGTTCATGGCATTGTTAGAGACAAAAATGAAAAGGACGTTTTACTTCATTAAGCTAAGAGGTCTTTAAAAAATGTATTTCCACACCAGTTAGAATGGTGATCATTAAAAAGTCAGGAAACAACAGGTGCTGGAGAGGATGTGGAGAAATAGGAACACTTTTACACTGTTGGTGGGACTGTAAACCAGTTCAACCATTGTGGAAGACAGTGTGGCAATTCCTCAAGGATCTAGAATTAGAAATATCATTTGACCCAGCCATCCCATTACTGGGGATATACCCAAAGGATTATAAATCATGCTGCTATAAAGACACATGCACACGTATGTTTATTGTGGCACTATTCACAATAACAAAGACTTGGAACCAACCCAAATGTCCATCAATGACAGACTGGGTTAAGAAAATGTGGCACATACACACCATGGAATGCTATGCAGGATGAGTTTGTGTCCTTTGTAGGGACATGGATGCAGCTGGAAACCATCATTCTCAGCAAACTATCGCAAGAACAGGAAACCAAACACCGCATGTTCTCACTCATAAGTGGGAATTGAACAATGAGAACACTTGGACTCGGGAAGGGGAACATCACACACCAGGGCCTGTTGTGGGGTGGGGGGAGGAGGGAGGGATAGCATTAGGAGATATACCTAATATAAATGACAAGTTAATGGGTGCAGCACACCAACATGGCACATGTATACATATGTAACAAACCTGCACATTGTGCACATGTACCCTAGAACATAAAGTATAATAAAAAAAATGTATTTGGCAGCAAATGTTTCTTAAACTGTAGTGAGTAAAAGAGAAGCAGTATCTTTTTTCCTTACATAGAGTTCTTTACATTTCAGGCAACAGCTCTTGATTCCAGCATTAGTTGAATGCAATAGATAATATCTGTAAGTGCCATTAAGCCCCACTATTTTCTTTCATAAAACTATTTTATTTTTTAAATTTCCTATAGTCGTAGTGTCTCTGCTTGTTTCCTAAAATTCATTGTTCAATATTAAATGAACTTTCTCCTTGCCTTCACATCTTACTGTCTTCTACTTGAACATTATTTCATTTTATAACAAAGTATGTAAAATAAGAAATACAAATATATGTTTGTAAATATATCTAAATATGTCTT
Source organism: Macaca mulatta (assembly GCF_049350105.2). Lineage (NCBI taxonomy): Eukaryota > Metazoa > Chordata > Mammalia > Primates > Cercopithecidae > Macaca > Macaca mulatta. The sequence continues at coordinate 24,586,356 of NC_133417.1, read as the reverse complement.
CTTATATAATATATAGATGTCTTTTTGTCATACATGTAATTCAATTTTCATATGAATTTTATATGCTACTTATTTTTTTTATTTTAAAATATTTTCTCCATATTCTCAGTGTCTAGTATCTTTGCATGAGTTAAACATCATTGTGGGAAAATAGAGAACTGATTTTGACAGACTGCAGTCAGAGCTGGTCACAGACCGCATGTGGATTTTTATGCTTTAACGAAATGCTCCCTTGGAAGATTGCAAGGGAATTAATTATAATGTGTCAAAAATTACTTTGGCAAAATTTGATATACAAGATTTAAAAAAAAAAAAAAAACAGAGAATATTTTCCATCAGTGTGTTTTTGGAAGGCAGCTAGGCTCACCAATATACCACCAGCACCCCATCAGCGTGTTTTTGAAATGACCGTATTTGTATACCCTAATCTCTTGGCCCCTGGTGTTGTAAATCACAGAAAGGAATGATTTTCAGGGTGGTGGAAAGCAGTCTTCTTTAATTCCTCCTCCCCCAACAGGTTCCAAGAAGGTGTAGAAAATGAAATACAGATATGACTTCTATATTACATTCTTTATTACTGTGACAATGATATTCAAAAACAACTTGAGGAGCCCTTGACTGACAAAATTGAGTTAATATTGTCTCAGCAAAACACCCCCAGCCACAACCCCTGGATTATTCCCTCTTGTCACCATTTCTGGGGCAAGTTCCTACTCACATTCATCAATCAATTCCTCTTTCTTCTCCACGCACCAACCACCTGGGAAACAGCGCCCCCTATACTTGATTTTTCCCAACTCCAACCCTAGGAAGGATATGGGGTTATGGCAGAACATTCTGGAGGCTAAGGGCCTTCAACTCTGTCTTTTGATAGTTCTGTTTCCTCTCAGTCCTTTGGTTGCAGGGTATTTCTCAGTAGCCTTTCTCCTCAGTTTCCAGATCCCGCCTTAGAACGTGGCCAGCTCTGTCCCACTTACTCTCCTCTCCCTCAGCCACCTTCTCCCACAGCCAGGTTCTGTCTGTCTTTTAATTTGCGGAGCTGTCTAGATCTCTGCATGCCACGTCATGGGCTCATTCCATACCATCCCCATGCTCGGCAAAATATTGTGCTAATTAAGACCTTTACCTTCCTAAAAACGCCTCCAGTGCCAGCAGTCAAAATTATAAAAATTATAATTATACACTCTCTCTCTCGTCAGCCTTATTTTCTGTACTGAGTGCACTGGTTTCAGCTGTTGCCAGCTCTTCGTGGTGAAGAGTAGACCGTTTACCCTCACTACCCAGCCACGGCTTCCTCTGGGCTTAAATTCTAATTTGTGTTTAGGGTCCTGGTGCCTGGAGGAGAAATCATTTGGTGTATATTGGTGTCATAGGGCACACATGGGCAATCTGGATGGCACTTGCACATTTTATGTAACTTCTCAGTGCCTGAATTTAGCATTTTCTATGTTTTTTAAAACTTTGGGTTTTCAAGGCTGCTGTTTCAGAGACTGCTTACTTGACTTAGAACAAAGCTCACCATTCTCAACAGCACTGCCATGTCTCAGGTCCCTTCTATGAAAGGATCACTCCTTTCTCCCATGCCACCAGAGGCCACTGATTCAAGGAATCTTCCCAGACCTGCCTTCCAGTATTCACTGGCTTCATCTGGAGTCTTCCCTGTTCTCCACTCCTGGGCATTTGCCCCACTCGGGTCCCAGATTTGCTCGTGGCATGTTCCTTGAAAGACATGATTTGATTGTCTGCGGTCCCCGCTCCTGACACTCCCACGGGGCCCATCTCTCCACTCAGGGACCAACTGCACACCTGACTAAAAGTGAAGCTGGACGTTCCCTTGACTCACTCCCAACTCCCACTGCATCTCTGATTCTCAGCTTCTAACCATGGGGAGAACAGGCCCGCCACCACCTGAGAGTCCTAAGCCTAAAAGCATGTGCTGCTGACTTAGCTAGATAGCCTCAAGGTTGAAAGAACTTGGCCACTTATAGGAATGATTTATTTTGTGCAGAAAAATATGGCAATTAAATGTGTTAAGGCGAATAACAGGTTTTTCTACTCAATTATACCTTTCCATGAAAGGATGACAATTAAAGTGTTGTGCATAAGCATTTTGTTAATCAGTAATTCCTATTTAAGATTAGGTAGTTTAAAATAGACAAACCTGGCTGTGCATCACCATTACATGTAGAACTCTTAGTCGATAGATATATATTAAATATCTTCTATGGGCCAAACACTGTTCTTTGCACAGGGATTAGATCAGTTTTGTTGGTCCCCACCCCAGTGGGCAGACACAGGAAGCATATACTTGTCAAATAATAAGTAAGTAAACAAATAGGCAACTATATGCCCGTAAGTAAGAAAAGTTGGTTGAGGTAGTAGTAGAGAAAGTGCGAACTAGGGGTAGGAGAGGTATTTACTTCAGAAGACCTCTGACATCAGCCATTTGGGTATAATATAAATAATAAAAAGGAGACAGCTGTGTGAAGATCGAGGCAGACCATTCCAAGAGGAGGCAGCTGCAAAGGGGAAAGGCCACCTGAAGATGCTGGAAAGCTTGGCAAGTGCAAGGAACAGAAATAAGAAGTGTGTCCCGGGACACAAGGTACAAAATTTAAAAACGGAAGAAGATGAGTTCAGAGAGGTAGACAAGGGCCAGACATGCTTAAGCCATATAGGCCATGGTCACAATAAAGACTCTGAAAGTGATCTAAATGTAAAAGGAAGCCATTTAGAGACTTTTAAACTGGGAAGGAGCAGTGATGTGACTTCTCATTTATGAAGACAAATTCTTCTGCTTTGTGGGCTAGTAGTGGGACATAGGAGGGGCAGGGAGACCAGGTAGAAGGTATTTTTTTTGTTGTTTTTAGATTCAGACAAACAATATTAGTAGACTGGTCTAGGGTAGGTGCCTAGGACTAATAGAGAATGATAATCATACCATATTAATTTCATTGGACTGGAGGTAATGGGAATAATAAACATGTTGGCAAGCCTTCCTGTAGGGCTTACTATGTCCCAAACACTGTTCTGATTACCATTTATGTTTATATATGTTATTTCCATCATCATAACCCTGTGGGATAGGGTAGTATAGGGACCAGCGGGAGCCCTTGGCTCCCTAAAGGTTCACAGAAAATCGCTGACATGAGGCCAACTGATTGATAGGAGAAAAGGCATACACATTTCTTTTCAATGTGTATACATAGGAGCCTTCAGAATGGTGACTCAAAGATGCAGGAGAAATTGTCCATTTTTATGCTTATGTTCAACAGAGTATAGAGGGCCATGTAGAAAGAAGAGAATGATGTGATGGTAATAGACAGTGGGGAAACCCTGTGAGGCCTGCCTGTCTAGATTCTTCCTGGCCTCTGCTTGCAGCATTCTTTCCTTCTGAGTGTGGGGCCAAACCTCCTCTAGAATAGGGGTCTTATGATCTGTGGCAAACAAGGCAGATCAGATAATTTCCTTATGGCCAGATTTTACATAGAAAAGCAGAAGGAAAATTAGAGTAATTTTTCTTTTTTAGGTTTAATGACTAGCTTTATGGTTTCCTTGGCCTGCCTGGGAGAAGAGGGATTCTAGTTTCTATGGCTAGGCTGGGGGAGAATGGAGCTGGGAGACAGGAGGACAAGAGGTCAGAGAAAAACTTTCGCTTCTGAGGCTTTCATTTGGGGATACTGTTTCCTGACTCCCAACAGTAGTTATCACTGTTATCCCCATTTTACAGATGAGGAAACTGAGCCCCCCAAAAAAGTTGGATATTTTGCCCAAGGTCATGTAGCCAGTGAGAGAGTCAGAATGTGAACTCCCAATGTATGGCTCCACTAGACTATGCTAGTAAGAAATGGTCAAAGAATATATTTCAGAAGTAAGATTAGGAAATACATCAATTGGATGTGGAATATAAGGAAAAGTGAGAAGTCAAGGATAACCTCTAGTTTTTTGGTTTTAGCAACTGAGTGTGAGGTTGTACGAAATTCCTGAGAGAGGCAAGCCTTGGAGGAAAGGTGACTTAGCAAAATTAGCATGCAATTGTCTGTTGGTTTTTGCCCATGTTAAGTTGAGATGCCTATTAAGCATTCAAGTGGTGATGTTCTATAGGCAGGTGGAAATACAAAGTTCAGGTCACGGTTAGAGATACGGATTTGAGGGTCATCAGCATACAGATGACACTCAGCCTCATGGGACTAACTAAAGTCCCATCAGAAGTAACTGTAAATGGACAAGAAGGGGGCAGAGGACAGAGTTCAGAGGTTCCCCATTTTTTTGAGGTCTGGCAGAGGAAGAGGCACCAGCACCTGAGCCTGGGGAGAGTATCTGGTGTGGTGGGAGGAAAATGGAAGGTGAACTGTTGTAGGAGCCTAAAGAAGAAAGTGCTCCAAGGGTATCCTTGTCGAGTGCTGCTAACAGCACAAGCAAGATGGAGCACAGAATCCGTCCTTGGCTCTGGCAAGGCATGGTCAGCTATGACCGGGGTAACAACAGTTTCTGATGGGAGTGGGCGGGGAGGAAAACATGTGGAGACATGTATAGACAGGTCTGAAATGGGTCAGACATGGAGAGGGTCAAAACTTAGGAGAGACAGGGTACAACAGAAGCTCTTCAAAAGGCAGCTGATGGTATGGCATGTTAGTGTACCAATGGCCATGGTCTAGTGGAGAGGATGAAATCGATGATGCCGGAGAGAGAAGTAGGAATGCAAGAATGAGATGTGCAAGCAGGCTAGGGGGATGAAACCAGAGAAGAAATAGAGTTTTTTAAAAACTCAGATGTCTAGAATGTAACCCAGGAAATCTCAGCTCTTTAAATCTACAATGGAAACTGACGATTTGTATTTTTCTAAACTTCTGTGGATTATTCAGATGCACAACCAGGATTGAGAACCACAGAAACTGCTTTTAGAGTGATATTTAAAGCTATCAAAACAACTTAGGTCCAGTTCTGTACTAAACCCAACAAGCTTTCACTGGTCTTTTTAAAAAGTATAAATTGGTAATTTATAGTTAGATACATTTATGGCATGCAAAGTGATGTTACGATTCATAATACAACATGTAATAATTACATCAAGCTAGTTAACATATCCGTCACCTCATACTTAACATTTTTTTGTGGTGAGAAGGTTTGAAATGGACTCTTAGCAATTTTGAGATGTATAATACTCTATTATCAACAGATTTTGTACCCTTTGACCACGCTCTCTGCATTCTTGCACCTCCATAGTCTCTGTAACCACCATTCTACTCTCTGCTTTCATTGATCTTATGTGGCCAAAAAACATTTGAAAAAAAAGCTCATCATCACTGGTCATCAGAGAAATGCATATCAAAACCACAGTGAGATATCATCTCAAGCCAGTTAGAATGGCGATCATTAAAAAGTCAGGAAACAACAGATACTGGCAAGGATGTGAGAAATAGGAATGCCTTTACACTGTTGGTGGGAGTGTGTATTAGTTCAACCATTGTGGAAGACAGTGTGGTGATTCCTCAAGGATCTAGAAGCAGAAATACTGTATGACCCAGCAATCCCATTACTGGGGATATACCCAAAAGATTATAAATCATTCTACTATAAAGACACATGCACATGTATGTTTACTGCAGCACTATTCACAATAGCAAAGAGTTGGAACCAACCCAAATGCCCATCAACGATAAACTGGATAAATAAAATGTGGCACATATACACCATGGAATACTATGCAGCCATAAAAAAGAATGGGTTCATGTCCTTTCAGAGACATGAATGAAGCTGATCTTAACCAACTTGTAATCTAACCTTTCTGTGCCCCTGCCTCCTCTTACGTAGAACTTTCCCTGGCTCTTCAGACTTAGATCCAGATGTGCCCAGTGCCATAAGCCTGAAAGCCTGGGGAAAGGTCATCATCCAAAGTGTCCTTCAGTGGCTTCGTGTCACCTTTGAGGGCTCCCCTGACATGACCACAGTTATGTCCAAGTTTGACTTTGTCTCCTTGCTAGTGAGAGGAACGGGTTATTTTCTTTCCCTTTCTAATTGGCTTTAAGTTCTTACCTTGTTCTTCTTACTTTTATCCTCTCCTATCTTAAGACAATGTAAAAGAAATTAAAAAGTTATAAGGCAGCATGCCAGTGGTATTCTGAATAGAAATTCATAATTGTTTCCTTCTAATCTTTAGATTCTATGACAGTTTGCTGACAGGTAACACCAGACATCCCTCTCTTAAAGTATCTGGCATTTATCTTTCTCTTGATTGTTTTACATCTACCTGTGGGTCACCTAGCAACATCACTAAGCTGGGATTTGAGACAAAAGCTACTCTTTGGTAAGGGGGCTTGAAGTTTTTTTTAAAAATTCCATTTTATGTCATTGTGTAACTTTGTACTAGCAATTTTCTGATTATAAAAGTAGTAAATAGTCACATTACAGAAAATTGGAAAAATCATAAGAAAATAATTGCAATTACACTAATCAGAAATGGTTGCAATTGGCATTTCAGCATGTATATTTCTAGTCTTTTTGTTATTGTTGTACCTAATCAAATTAGGATATCATGAAATATCACTGCATACAGTTAAGTAGCCTGCTGTTGCATGCAGTAGATCAAAACTGTTTCTCTACATTATTCAATACTTTTCAAAAATATGATGCAATGGCTATGTAGAAATTTATCCAATGGATACTAAGCGCCATTTATTTAATCCTCACTGTTGGCTACTTAGCTCGTTCACAGTCTTTCACTATTACAATGTTCTTATGAGCATCCTGGTGCCTAAGTCTTTATACACATATATTGTGATAGAATATTTAAAGCATACCATTCTCTTTTAAAGCAGTCATGCCCATTGACAGTTAGATTTCTTATTTAAGAACCAAAATCAAGAATCTCAGAAATGAAGCTGATGGAGGCAGCACAGTTAGGCAAAGAGTACCCAACCCACACACTCCAAGGGGCCACCATTGTCACTCAGTATAGGACGCAATATTGAGAGGGTCCATGGGCTGCTGAAACAATTTCAAAGATCTAAAATCTTGGGAAAACTTTATAATGCGGGAAATCTTACTCTTCTTTCAAGGTTCTCTATTTGTGATTACTCTTTCAGTTGCAAGTCATGGAGACACTACTCAGACTGACTTAACCGAAAGGAAGGATGGTTATATAACTGGACAATCAGCTGTAACAAGCCATGATGAATGCAAGGGTTCAGACAATGTCAGAAAACTTTCTCCAGCTCTCAGCTCTGCTTTAATTTGAGCTAGTTCCCCTCTCAGGCAGGCCTTTTCCATGCGATGGCACCAAATCAGCAGCACGGTGCAAAAGCCATGTCTCCTTCCTAGTCATCCCATCAAAGCTCCTACACTCCAGAGAGAGGGATCTCATTGGCTTGGTTTTAGTTGTAGGCCCACCTCTTGGCCTCTGGAGGGTAGAGCATTTCAACCAGCAGTTCCATCAGTTCCATCAAAGATTTGGCAAAATTCTTGTGTTTTAGTTATTTAAATGTCAGAATTACTTTAATACCACCCAGAAATAATGTTACTGCTTAGATACTGTCTTTTTTTCCCTTCTGTGCCATATTGTCTTTCTTTTTCTCTTCTCTCTCTCTCTCTCTCTCTGTCTGCCTGTCTCTTCTCTCTCCCAAACCTTCCTCTCCCTCCTTTGGCATTTCTAGGCCTGGCCTCCTGCTGGATGCTGGAGTTACAAAGAGATACAGAGCATCTTTTCTGCCATTGTTGGAAGGAAGACAAAAATATAGTAGTTAAAAATATACTAATTAATTAAGGTAATAAAGATAAAGCACATTAAAATTTTAGAAAAATGTAAGGTATGTACAAGGCTCAGTGGAGCACCAAGACAGAAGTATCTAACTGAATTAGTTTTGGAGAAAGCAAAGAGATAAAAAAGTGGCATTTGAACTGTGATTCTTTGAGGCTTTATGCCAGTTCTCCAGGCAAAGATGGTAAAATAGTGAGTGAGGGAATTGCCCAGACAAAAGCAGAAACGCCTGAAACAGCCTCAAGGAGCCCTCAGAACATGGGCCTGTCTGGGACTGGGGCACCCATGGCCAGAGATAAGGCCAAATGGCTCAGCCTGTTTATATGTGCAAATGCCACGTATTTAATCCTCACCATTGGTTACTTAGCTTGTTCACACTCTTTGGATGGATAGATAGTGCGTGGAACTACCTATCTATCCAACACATCAATATTAAGAGCTGACAATGTTTATGTTTAAAACTCATGCAGTTGCATTGGCAAGCCTCTAGTCAGTTTAAAGGTGTTCTTAACTAATAGCCCCTTCACTTTCCACACTGAAGCTCCTCGTGGTGCTTCAGCCCATCTATAGAGCATCAAATCACATGCCCAAACAAACATGCCAAGTGATGCTGCAAACCATCCTGAGCTATGGAGAGAATATCTATGACTTTAAAATGAATGCCCCCAGTGACTTCAGAAGAAACTCAGTAGAAAAATACGTGCATTCCATAAATTGAAGTTCTACCATCATCAAAAGCCTTTGATCAGCGCTCGTTTTCTTTTGGCCTGTCTCTCACTATTGATGTGAGGAAGCTGTACTTGTCTGCAATTTAGGTTTCTTAGTAATAGGCAGCCAAAGATTCCTCTTACCTTGGGTTTTGTTAGCATCTCCATTGCTGTTTTACAGCAGCCCTTTTGGCCTCCCAACTCCTGGAAGCTTGTTCAATCAAGACATAACCTTTTATCAGTTATGACCAACTGCTGAGGGAAAGAAAAACATTCTCAGTGTGAGATAAGCCAAGGTGTGAGGGGGTCTGTGACTGCCCTGCATTGCCAGGGCCAGATTTAGGTAGAAACTTGTTAGAAACACCTCAGATGATAGAAAAAGCCAATATATCAGAATTAATCTGCATAAATATGTTACTTTGCCCGGCTCAGATTTGTGTGGGAGCTTGTAAGTAAACCCCAGATCTCAGAGAAGGCCAATGCATCAAGGACTAATCTCCATAAATATTCGAAGAGCTATCAAAGAAGAAAAATGAACTATAGGGGCAACATTAAATGTGCCCAGAGATAATTAGAACAAAGTGTTGTTAATTGTGTGTTGGTTTAATGTTATGTAGCCATGGCCTTGTTTTTTTTCACAGAGCATAAATTTTGATGTCAGAGACTGAAAGCTGGCTGGCTTGATTCATCAAAAGGACTCGGTTTGCTTAGTAACAGCCAATTAAGCATTTTAATCCTTACTGTGCAAAGTAAGTTAAAGCCTAGTATATCATGAGTAGAATTGGAAAACAAAACCCCAAATCTTGTTTGTTTGTTTTCTTGTTTAGTGAGTCCCTGGGTTGTTTTAGATGTGATGCTTCTAAGTAACTTACCGAAGTGTCATGAATAAAAATTACACAAGCTGTGATTCAAAAAGCAGTATGATTGATGAGCCGTCCCTAGAACAGAACCACAGCATTCTATTAACTCTAATAGTTTGCCAGGAGAAAATGTTACATAGCCTTGGGGGAAAAAATTGTGGCTCTAGAATGGGGTCCAGAAAAATGCCCTTGTTATATAGGTATTGGCTTGACATGCTGAGTCAGTACCACGGTCACCCTGAAACTATGAAATGCTGTAAAATATCCAGGTAGTCTGATTTCTGATAGCAACCTTTTGAGGGTGATCTAATTCGTTAGCACTCGAATGAGCTCCAACCCTAGAGCCTCACTGCTTAGGGAGTGGGAAATATAGTTTTACTTTATAACCAAAGCAGTGTGACCCAAGTCCTGTAAAGGACCAGAGATTTAAGATGTGGATGTGGGAGGAGAGATTATAAACACCGGCTGTCATGGTGAGTCTCTACAGTCTTAGTTTTGGTAATTACTCCCGTTTCGGAAGTATCTAAAATACATCTTTGTTTTAATGTGTGAATTGAACTTTCTAGATGTAAACATCCTTGGCTGCTTAATGGCATTTTTGCCTTTGGAATTGGGAAGCCTTAGTTACAGCACACCCAGGGTGGGCTCAGCCTCCCTTTCAGAGTCAGTAAGTGCTGCTGCTCGGCTGTCATGGCGGACGGGGGCTCCTCTAGAAAGCAGGTTCTGCTGTGTTTCCAAAGAAGAGACAGCTTGTAACACGTGTCTGTGGTTTGTTCTGAAAGGACAGTATCAACCCAGCAAAGTCAAGAAGAAATATTTTTAAGAACAGAGGGGGAACATGAGCAGTTGGGAAATTTTGCATCGTTTTTCCCAAGATAGAGTCTTTTTTCCTTTACCTTCATCTCATTTGTAGTCATATCCACAAGGCCTTTCTTAGAAACAGGAAAAGTACCTTTTCTTGTGATATCGTTTTTGTTTTTTTTTTTTTTTTTTTTTTTTCTGTTTCTGTTTTGTTTTGTTTTTGTTTTTGTTTGCTTCTTAGGTTCCTGGGGCCAAGTCAAATTGGTTTTGGTAATCTCATAAAATACTAAGATGATCCGGAATTCATTTGGAGGAGACTGCCTCCCATACAGTGTAGTAACTTGGGGGAGGTAACTCTGTGGGTAATTTCAGCTTAAAATGAGAAGCAGCTGCGGGCAAATAGCATATGATGTGCAGGTGTTTCTAAGTTCATACGATCAAATGGGTCCTCAGAAATCCAGATCACCAAAAAATCTCCCTGCAGTCTAGTTTTATGAAAGACAAATAAGAAAACAAACAGCCTTTTTCCTTTTTCCCCAAAAGCGGTGTCTGGGTATTTCCTGAGATGAATGTAAATTCTTGATTGCACACCCCGTTTATGACCTTACCCCATCCTCAGCGTCTGAAAACTGATCCCAGGGGCCTCCTTGCAAAGGTATAAGAGCTTCATGGATCATCATACAGAATCTAAGCCATGCTCATCGCCATGTAATTATTGCAACAGACTTAATAATCATATATTGAAGAATAATAATGTTATAACAATTATATAACATTGAAACCTCTTGATGCCATCCAGATATAAATTCAATAAATTCACTGATAATATGTTCTTGGAGAAAAGTATAAAAACACATTTATCTGATCCTCTTATGTTGATCTTAAACTAGTTCAGTTCACAATTTTAAAACAGAGACATTTTTCAGAAATATTTTTAGTAAGATACAATCTAGGAGTAAAGGTGTAGTGAGCAGATTAAAGTAAGTTCTTTTTCCTTTTTATGTTTTTGAAATGGCGTTTCACCCTGTTGCCCAGGCTGGAATGCAGTGGCACGATCTCGGCTCACTGCAACCTCCCCCTCTCAGTTTCCAGCGATTCTCCTGCCTCAGCCTCCTGAGTAATGGGATTACAGGTGCCCACCACTATGCCTGACTAATTTTTGTATTTTTGGTAGAGATGGGGTTTCACTGTGTTAGCCAAGCTGGTCTCGAACTCCTAACCTCAAGTGATCTGCCCGCCTCAGCCTCCCAAAGTGCTGGGATTACAGGCATGAACAACTGTGCCCAGCCCAGCCTAAACATTAATTTCTTTATTCCATTTTCACCTGTTACAAAATGACAGTTTTCAATGAGTTATCAGAGTGGATCTTTTTTGGTGAGTGACAGATGGTTTGGGAGCTGTGTTTTTAAATACAGCTTTTACTTTATTTAGGTATGGCAAAGCCGATAGCTTAGGAGATGAGGGCCACTGAAAAGATAGTTGTTATTCTCACAGGTTTCGAAAGGAGAGGCATGCCACGCCCTGAGGGGCCTGCAAGGTGAAGCTCAGGGTCTGTCTGGAGACAGAGGAAGGGGCAGAGGGGAAACGGCAGAATCTGCAGGCAGGGGTCCTTACTGTGGTTTCTGTGGGAAGGAACAGCAAGCGAGGCAGGGACAACAGGTCCAGAGTTGGCAATTTGATTTCAGCAGGCTGTGGGGCACAGGGGCCCTTCGTGTGAGACTCTGACAGAGAGCTGATTGGAGGTGGTGTGGGCTCTGGGTTGACTTGCATTTGCAAAACTTGCTCACAAGTGAGTTGTTCACTGTCTCTAGGAATTGGTTAACCTTGAAGGGACGACCCCTCCAGGATCAGCAAGGTCCCAGATGTCAAAGCCTTAGAATGCGAAAATAAGGATGTATTCATTGCAGACGGTGAGACCTAAATGACATTTTGTTCCTAGGCTTCTGGAAGAGTTCCTTCGTCACTGGCCCTCAGGCCTCACCAGTTCACCAGCTTCTTTACTTCTTCTCATCCCTGGGTGGGACAGGATGGGGGTGATGAGGGGTGGGTCTTATCCTTCTTCCTCACCATGTTTCTTTTTTAAAAAATTTCTCTGGATCTTCGTTGCTTCTGAGTTACCGTAGGAAAAATTCACTGTGGCACAGGCCTCTTTGAATTTATTTGAATTTTTCTTTCCTTCCACAGAACGAATTAGTCAGAGTGAATCAGCCAAACACCACGTATTAATCTTTTGGTGTTTTAGGCTTTAGACCTGATTTACTTGTGTCCATGGGCTGCTACCTACCTACCAAAGTGGAGGTGTTGGGGAAAGGCAAGAGAAGGGGTGGAGCGTTGTACCTGGCTCTGTAGTCATCTCAGAAGCCGAGGCTTCCACGAGGCCTTGTTCCCCTTGGCCAAGGTTTCCTTCTGTACTGGTGCATTTCATCTCCGACATTGCATTAAGGGGCTTGGAGGGTGGTGCTATTTCTTTCATACAGCCTCTCCTTTGGGGCTCTCCAAGAGCTTGTTACCATTTGGCATTCCACCTTTTAGACTCAAATTTGGGCCCCAAACCTTTGCTCTGAATGGCGGATTTCTGTTTTCTCTAACTGCCTGTCAGCTGGGCTGTCAGCCGCTGCTGTTTCTCGGCCTCCCTGCCCATGCCCCTCCACTGGCTGCAGGCTGTGCTTCAGGGAGTCCTTAAAGCAATTCCTCTGCCTTCTCAGCAGGCGACAATCCCTTTTAACTTCTCTCTGCAACTCTTCGGGTACCTGCTGCCAGCTGTTCTCTGCACATAACCTACTGAGATGAATCATGTTGCAATGAGCTGCAAATCCACATATAGCCAAGCTTCTCCCCCAGCCAGCCATTCATAAAGGGGCCTACTTTTCCCTTGAAGCCCCGCTTGTACCACTGCACCAGGAAGAGTGCAGAGAAGGGTACAGCGATAGAAAATAGTAAATGAAGTGGGATCTATTTTGGCGATATAAAAATAACTGTCATCATTACCGTTTATCATTATCTAAGTCTGCCCACAGAAACTTTTCACAGTTCCCCTCTCTTCCCTGTATCCCCTTGAGCATTCATGAGGCATCTGTGAGGATGCTGACAAGTTGGTTCAGAGAAAGACTTAGGAAGCCCCTATTCATCTCAGGTCAGGGTGAGTTGAGTTTGGGTAGCGAGTTTGTGTATCTCAGCACTGGGGCTAATTTCATAGCAGAAGATATATAGTAATCTTTCTCGAAGAATAAGAGGCAATGCTCATAAGACTTCATGAGTTACCTGGGGCAGGTGACAATGAAACCAACAAAGGAATGCTGTATCATAAAATCTCCCGAAGTGAAATCTTGTGAATTCTTCATTTCCTGTATCTAAGAATTAAGCTCTAAAAGAAAACAAGTGTCCTCTCTAGGGTGGGCTCCTGGAGGGCTGGGACGGTGAGCCACATTTCACCTTGAATTCCTATTGGGCAGAGCTTGCTGGGTTGAATTATAACATTTGTTTTAATTGCCCAGGCAGTAGATTTCACATACAAATAGAAAGGTTTGAAACAAGTAGAGGGGCCCTGCTAAAGGGATGATAAGCCAAGATAATTGTCATGGAACTAATCTGTTTTCCATTCTTCAGCTGCAGGGAATTGTGTACTATCTGCTGAAGGAATCACTTTATTTTAAAATTACACTTTATTATTAATACTGATAAACCAAGAAGTGACAAATCCCAGGATAGACTCACTTGTTTTGCATTATTGCTAGTTTCCATTTATTCTACTATCAATACATACATTAGCATATCTTATTTTTAAATCAGCTGTGCTATGCAATGCCATTTAATGACCTTTATGATGTCTTCTTAATTTTTTTTAGTATCCAGGATAAAAACTTTTCAAAAACTTTTCGTATTAACAACCTGAAAGTTTATCATTCTCATAGTCCTCCTATTTGATTTACAAATCACATCATGTTTAATTTTCTTTAAGGATTGCCACCTGTATTTGAATGCACATTAAGCTATGACAAATAAGAAACCATTCGCGACAACCCTGATCCTCTAGATAAAAGTAACATGTCTTTGTGAGACTGAAAAAAAAAATTTTTTTTTTTGAGACAGAGTCTTGCTGTGTCGCCCAGGCTGGAGTGCAGTGGCGCGATCTCGGCTCACTGCAAGCTCTGCCTCCTGGGTTCACACCATTCTCCTGCCTCAGCCTCCTGAGTAGCTGGGACTACAGGTGCCCACCACCACGCCCAGCTAATTTTTTTGTATTTTTCAGTAGAGATGGCGTTTCACCATGTTAGCCAGGATAGTCTTGATCTCCTGACCTCGTAACCCGCCCGCCTTGGCCTACCAAAGTGCTGGGATTACAGGCATGAGCCACCACCCCCGGCCGAGACTGAATTTTTTACATGTATGTGTAAGAAACACTACAACCTATTTCATCCATTTTGATCTAATGTTTTATAACTCTCGCTTTTCAAAAATACATCCTGTGATAATTTGGCTTCATCTACAAACTTTTTTATTTTGAGACAGGGTCCAGCTCTGTTGCTCAGGCTGGAGTGCAGTGGTGCGATCTCGGCTCACTGCAACCTCCAACTCCCAGGCACAAGTGATCCTCTCACCTCAGCCTCTCAAGTAGCTGAGACTACAGGCACAAGCCACCACACCTGGCGAATTGTTGTATTTTCTTTTTGTAGAGACAGGGTTTCGTCATGTTACCTAGGCTGGCCTTGAACTTTTGAGCTCAAGTGATCCACCCCCCTCGGCTTCCCAAAGTGCTAGGATTACAGGTGTGAGCCGCAGCACCCAACCCATATATAAACTTATGAAGATGATAAAACATTCATGAAGTGGAGTTCACTTTTTTGTTAAGTTTTCATTTCCTTGTCAGCTTTTCAGCAGAGAAATTAAGATGTTTTGGGGAGGTGTGGGGGCAGTGAGAGTATAGCCAACACTATTAGAAAGATAAATGGTGTTTTGAGGGCCGCTGTCACCTGTAGGGTTATAAATTCCAAAAACCAGCAAGACGTTGTCATGACTCATTACCACTGAATTGAATCTGGATCTTCACCCTAAAGATGGCTCTAGATACAGTATCAATTGCCTCTTTTCCTCTGGGTGCCTTAGAAGGTCACCCATATTGGCTCTGCCAGAGGACAGCCTCTTTCTCAAAGAATATCTTATGGAACCTCATCTCTTGATGCTTTTGCTGCAGCAAACTTGGAAATTGATTACCAGGCAACCTGAGGGGAGATCACATGGCCAGCCTCCCTTCCCCTCCTCTCTGATTCTGACATCATCTATAATTCTTCCATTTCACTTATTTTCTCTATGTTTAGCTACATCCACCTCCCCGTCTGAGAGTCCTGTATTAAAATGCAAATCTCTTGTGATAAATATCACATGAATATGAATTTCCTGACAAAGGAAAATGGGACTTGCCTTTACCAGTTATAGCCAGAAGAAGTAGAGAGGGAGCTTACTGTTTTGATGCTGGACATCACCTCCTAATACTGAGGCAGCATGGTAGAAATGAGTAAAGAGTTTGAACCCTTCGGCCCTGGGTTCAACTCCTGGTCCTCTCACTAACTTTGGGGATGTTAATCTGTGCTTCTGCGTTTCAATCTCACATCTGTAAGATGGAAGCAATAATACATATGCAAATGATTAAATAAAAAGTAACATCTTTTAAATATCTAGCATGGGGTGTGGTACAATAAGGGCACTTTTTCTTCTTAGAGTGAATAGCAAAATCTTAAGGGTTATTACCTCTAGGTAAAATTGAGGTAAGTTTTCCCTCAGTTTGTGAGAGAAGTGGCCCATTAAGGATGTTGACTCTGGGTGCTGTGGGCTCTTAA
This sequence comes from Macaca mulatta, assembly GCF_049350105.2. Taxonomy (NCBI): domain Eukaryota; kingdom Metazoa; phylum Chordata; class Mammalia; order Primates; family Cercopithecidae; genus Macaca; species Macaca mulatta. The sequence continues at coordinate 24,570,398 of NC_133417.1, read as the reverse complement.
TGTCTTATCACGCATCCGGCTGATGGGATATGACTTCCATTGATTCCCAAGGATACAGAGATCCTCCTTTCAGCTAATTAGATGATTTCATTGCCACTGCTGTGGCCACATTCTCTTGTTCATCTGTCCTGTGTCCCTTCCAAGCAACGGAGTGCAGAAACCCCTGACTGTGCTTATGATCACTTCCCCACCCCACACCCCTGTCCCACCCTCAGCTTAGCAGGTGGGATCCCCCAGTATTTGTTGATGTAAGTGGGACTATGGGAAGAAATATCAGGTAGCTCCTTTACTAGGACCCTAATTCCCATTTCTGGGTATAAGGAGCATGTCGTCCAAGAGTTCCCTTCTCCTGTCCCCTGAGGACCAGCAGCACAGCCTTTCCCCAGTGGAGTGTCTTGACCAACTCAACCAGCTCGGGGCCAGTTTTAATCAAAGCTCCCCAGAAGTCTTTTCTCTGTCATGGGACCCAGAGCACAAGGCCTTGTCCACCATATCCATAGGTGATTATCCTATGGCTTTGCCTCTGGAATCCAAAGAGCCTCTCTAACTCCTGAACCCATCTCTGCTGCCTGCATGAAGTCTTCCCTTTGCCCACAGTCCCTCATTTATCCTCTTGGTTCCAGGAAAGCAGTGACTTCTTGGCTGGGGTTGGGCCAAGGGAAATCCTATGACATGTTCACAATGTCCTTAAAATCATTTTCTTTTATTTATATAAAGATAGCTCTGCATGCTTAAAATGTGGCTCTTTCAGGACAAAACATAGAACAGTAGGTTCTTCCTATTGGAAGAGAATGATAAGGTACTTACAACACCATGTTTACCCTCATTGGACACCCTAATGACAGGAAACTCCCTACTTCGCAAAATAGCCCATAGCAAGAACGTGGTGAGGTGAGAAGCTTAGCAGATAGCTGAGTTCTAATCCAGGCTACTGCACTAACCAGCTATGCGGCCTTGGACAAGTTACTCAAGCTCTCCCAGCTGTCATTGCTCTATATTTAAATGAGTACAGTAATGTATCTAACACGGGGTTGTTGGAAGGATGAAATGAGATGACAATTTTAAGGTCCTTAGCACAGAAATTGGCACAAAATAAGAACTCAATAGAAATGTTAGATAAAATTGTATTTAGCTGTCATCCACTTTGAATGTCTCTCATTTTTAGAATTACTTCTCTGTGTTTCACTCAAGCCTGTTTCCCACTAGTTCTATCCATGAGTGCTAGATCTGCCTCCTGAGGCCACGTAGAATTGAATCCTTCTTCCCCTGACAACTTATCTCATCTAGGGACAACTCCCATATCCCCCCACCCCAAAACATTTCTTCTTTGGGCTGGATAACCACTGTTTTTCCTGCTCTTGTGTTATATGACATGGTTAAAGTCCCTGCACCATTCTGATCCATCTCCCTGAATGATTTCATTTCTCCATATGCCTTATGAGTGGCATCTGGCCAAACACAACTCAAGTTCCCATCTGAGCAGTGAAGAGCAGAGCAAACTCTCATTCCTCTGTCCCCTCTACACATACTGCACAACTCTTAAAGCAGACCAGGTGTGCAGTCACACTTCACTTAGCCCCAGGAGGCCACAAACTCATGTCTGCTGTCTCTGAACTCTCATTGGTAAGGTCTTTTCCCCCGCCTTGTTCTTACACAGTCGTTTCTGATTTGAGCACAGGGCAGCATGTTGACATCAGTTGAGTTTTACCTGGTTGGGTGGATTCCGTTGTAATCTATGGCTTCTGGCTCTCAGGGCCTTTCTGGAACCTGAGGTTCTTGGCAACATCTGTGCTCTCCACCCTGCTCTGAGTCTGCTGCAGATGTGTTGAAAAGGTGACTCTCTCCACTGGGAAAATGAAAACCTTTATGACCAGCAACATCACTTTTACAGCCAAGTGAACTCCTTTGAGAAAATATTACCCTTTTCTGAGCTTATTTCCTTCCTATGTGTAAAGAGGGGTTTGAGCAGTTTGTAAGATTTCTCTCAGCTCTTTGCATCTGTGTTATCACACTTCCTCACTATACAGAAATAAATATCCCTGTTGCCAACTGGTGATTTACTAGCCTTGCAGCTAGCATTGGCACATTTTTACATTTAATGTATATTCTTCTTTTGACAAGGTTTGTTAAAATGGACTATACTCAAATTGATATGCAATCGAAGAGGATATTTTACATGTGACTTATAATGAAGTTTCTATCATAATCTAATCTTAGTTGTTAAAATATGAGAGATTCTTACTTCATTAGTGGTTAAGCCTTGAATGGAAAGATAGGGAGAAATGTCATTGTTTACAAACAGACAAAACCCATTTGGGTATGTCCAGAGGAAGACAGTAAGATGTTGTGCTTTAACATTGTGAAACTCAGTTCAGACCCTGGTGGGTTCAGACCCTACTTGATTTTAAAGTCCCAGAACCTCTTACTTGAATGAAGTGGATTGGTATTATTAAATAATTATAAAATGATAAGACATTGTACTTGGAGATCATCAGATTCCCGAATTATTCTATCATTTTAATGACTTCCTGCAAGCTAACCAGGTTTTAGCAAATTGTTTAGTTGCTCTTCCTAAGAGTTACCCCTGTTGGCAGACAGAGACCACTTAGTTGCATTGTGTTAGGCAGAGATGAAAAGGCGCCTAGGAATTTGTGGTATACTTGATTACTTTGGCCTGGTGAACTTTGCTAATCAATGCAGCAGGGGAACATTTGAGCCTAAATTTTGCTTGATGTAGCGGAATACCTGAGTGGTCATGTCATCTATTGGAAATCAAGGTTGATTGGATTCCATAATGAATTATTTTAATCAAGGTTTTGCCCAAATTACTTTAACTCTGTTATTTCGCATCCACCTTTAAAGTATATCATTATCTTTGTGTCCAGGATTTTCAGGTCTAAATTATATCTGCATCTCCGAAAACATGGGCTCATGTTTTTAATCAGAGACACAAAATACATATTACAGTTTACACCAAATAAAAATTATAGCAAAATGCAGAACCTTAAAAAAAAAGTGTAAATAAATGATTCTTGAACTGTGGTTGCTAGATCTCAGTAGCGTTGGCATCACCTGGGAACTTGTCAGAAATGCAGAGTCTCAGGCCCAACCTCAGCCCCACAGAATCAGAAACCTGGATGGGGAGGGAGCAGTGGCCAGCAATAAATTTTTTAACAAGTTTTCCAGGTGATTCTGATGCATACTAAAGTTTCAGAATCACTTAACTAAATTGTGTATAATTACCACTAATAAAAATGTTTTCATGTTTAATGTTTATTGAAAAGTCCAAATCCAGATTGAATATAGATGGCAAGTTGAGAAACCTCCTTTCTTGCTTTGTCAATTAAGATATGTTTATCAAAACTTATTTTTAAACATCATAGATATTCAGATTGTCAAATGTGAATGAACATATATAAAGTTATTGGTTGACCTTCCAAAATTAATTAGGAACTATAACATACCCATTTGAGGAAAAAACAAGTAGTTGTAATTGCTTCATTTCATATTTGCCCCTTTATTTAGCATCTTATAAGATGCTAAAACATTTTTGCCCAAGGAAAGAATATGACATAGATCACAACAGTGATGAGTGAACACAGACAATTGTGACTACAGGATATAAAACTACAATGGTTTCTTTCATCAATAATTATTATTTTTTTAACCAGAAAATGTTTGTATACACTTTGCTGGGAAATGGCAGAAGTATTAGTCATGAGTCTTTTGATTGCAAGTAATGAAAATTATCTCAAATTGGCTTAAAAGGAGATAATGGAATTTGTTGACTCATGAAAATGTAACATCCAGTGTTATCAAGTCTCAGGAATTGCTAGACCCAGGCTTCAGGCCATGAGACCAGGAATCACCTTACCTTATTCTTATCTGTGCTTCTCCCTGGTTTATCTTATTCTCAGGCAGGATCTCTCCAAATAGTAAAAAGGGTCACCTAGGAACACCAGATTTCTGTGTTGCCAGTTCAGCCACCCCAGTGAAAAGAATGTCATTCCAGCCAACATCCCAGGGCTCACTCTCAATGGATAAGCTTGAAATTGGTTGGACTACACTGATTGTCCAGCATGGGCCATTGCATAACCGTGACCTTGGGACATAGGGTAGGCACTACCTCAAACTGTATGAATGGACCATGAATGTGGGAAGAGTGGTCCACCGAAGGAAGTCACGGGGAAATACTGATAGTGCTGGAATGGATAGGTACAAACAGCAGAGGTCCCATACAATAATTGATTTTTCTTTCCCTGAGTACATTCTCTAGTATATGTAATTGTTTTTATGCCAGAAATAGCCTTTTGATTTGGGGGCTAAAGAGCTAGTCTAGACTGGGTATTAACAACCCTGTCTTTGAGGATTGTCTCTGTTTCTGACAGTGGTGGGCACTTGGCCAACTTTCACTTACTGTCTCTAGTTTCCAAATCTAACAACTTAACTTTTAGTATTCTTACTTTTGCCTTTATGTAGCCAATGAATTAATGTAGGAGAAAATATTTTAAAATTTTAATTAATATGTGAATGTAATATTAATTTCTTTTAATTCCAAATGTATTTATCAGTATAAAAGACAAGTGTAATATAATTGATAATATAATTATTAAATAAATGAAAAAGAAGAAGAAAAATATCACTTCTTAACACCTCTCTGCCATGGCAAAATGTTAACTTTTTTTTTTATGGGATATTTTTCTTTTTTTTCTTAATTATACTCTTGTGGCATGATTAGAGACCCACATCTCTGAAAAAGAATAAATAAGTTTTTACTACTTTTAAAAAGTTAACATTTCTTCCTAAGTACCTACCACAATGATACCTATAGTGATTCCTACTATCATTTCAATGGCTGCATAATATCCTGTCGATCATATGTCATTTTACTGCCCTATTGCTGAACATTTAGCTTGTTGCTAGTTTTTTTGTTTTGTTTTGTTTTACTGTTATTCAGTTTCTGTATTACTTTTTGCTCTTAGAATAGATTTAACCAACTACAAGGATTTACAGGTCATAACCCCACATCTTTCTATTTGATATGTTTTAAGTGTAAATAGCCCATGAAAGTCTTAGAGTGCAGCAGTGATGACCAGACTTGATCACAGCTGGACCCAGTGTTCCCTGAGCCCTGAAGGGTGACCAGAACATGGACTATGTCTTGGGGACTGTCTCTAGTCTCAAGCCCATTTTGAGCTCTTAAGTTATCCTGTGGGATTATGCCTGGTACATTAGTTGCATAGTGAGTAAAAATAGGCCCTTATGAACAAAATAATGTCTTTTGCTGCAACTTTGATGGAACTGGAGGCCATTATTCTAACTGAAGTAAGTCAACAATAGAAAACCAAATATCATATATTCTCACTTATAAGTGGTAGCTAAGCTATGAGGATGCAAAGGCATAAGAATGATATAATGGACTTTGGGAACTCAGAAGGTAAGGTTGGGATGGGAGTGAAGAATAAAAGACTACGATATATATGTATGTGTATATATACACACACATACATATATACATATATACACACATACTTATGTATACATATATACACACACACACATATACACACACATACATATACATATACATATTTTTAGACAGCATCTCACTCCATCACCCAGGCTGGAGTGCAGTGGTGCAATCTCAGCTCACTGCAACCTCTGCTTCCCAGGTTCAAGTGATTCTCCTGCCTCAGCCTCCTGAGTAGCTGGAGTGGGGTTACAGGTGCCCACCACCACACCCAGCTAATTTTTGTATTTTTAGTAGAGACAGGATTTCATCGTGTTGACCAGGCTGGTCTTGAACTCCTGGCCTCAAGTGATCCACCCACCTCAGCCTCCCAAAGTGCTGGGATTATAGGCATGAGCCACCCTGCTCAGCCAAAAGTACAGTGTACACTGCTTGGGTGATGAGTGCACCGAACTCTCAGAATTCACCACTAAAGAACTTATGCATGTAACCAAATACCACCTGTACCCCCAAAATCTATTGAAATAAAAAAACTAAGAAAAAATAAAATACGAATAAAAATTTAACTCATGTAAAAAAAAAAAAAATAGGTCTTACAAGCACTTGATCAAACAGAATCCCTTTCATGTTGATAAGCAGCGTTGGTGATGAGTCTTAAGGCAGGAGGCCAGAATGCAGAGAGGGGCCAGAATGCAGAGAGGGGCCAGAAAGATTTTCCCTCTTCTCCCCACCCTGCCCATCATATTATCAACCCCTCCATGAATGAAGGAAGCACATCTGTGAATGAAAGAAGGCTGTTCTCAGTCCGCAGAGACTGCCAAAATTGTTTCCATTTTAACTTTCCTTATTCAAGCCTGATTCATGAGTGGTGGTTCTTCATTCATTACTTGTGCATGAATGACACCCAATAAAATTTTCAGTAAGCTGGCTGATAATAGTTGTAGTTATCTGTTCTGTAGAATGCCTGGCCCAGGCTTCTAATTATAGTGTACTGCCCTCTCATCTTTCCTAATTTATAATGTCAAGATGTGTTTAGCTTTAATAAATTAAGCTGTGGGGAGAAGACTTGGGATCAAAAGTTAAACGTTTAAGCGTTTTTAAAAGGTCATTTTTTTTCACATCATCACTATTAAACAAATGAGGAAGCCGGTAAAAAAATTATTCCCTTGTACTTTATTACTTATTGGAAGACACGATAGTTTCATAATTTAAAAAGTAAAAACTAAACATGAATATACACGCATATGTAATTCCCCTCCCCCTGCCCTTGTTCAATTGAAAACCTCTAAAAAATGAATTTTCAAACATTCAAATGTTGGAGCTATACTCGGAGGAAGTGAGAGGGAATGAGTGGTGGCGGAGGTGGTGGGGGGTGGTCAAGGGCCTGATCCTAAGACCACCCCTGTCAATGGTGTTTGACTTTGCCTCACAGACACCCCTTTATCAGTGAGAGGCATTCCTCTCTCCCTCTTTCTCACCTCCCTTTCCCTCCTTTCTCTGTCATTCTCTGTTATTCCCCTTTCCTCTACCTTTCTGCAGTAATGCTGTCTTAAAGTATTACTATTTCCTGAGCTGAGGGGGAGCCATAGGAAGCAGGTACAAAAGAAGCATTTGGCCATTTTCCTCAGCAGTCTTGGAAAGGGGGCCCTTTACACACAGAGGCATGGTGGAGCACTGAGACTTTAACCAGGTAGTCTTCAGAAATGTAGGAATCTGAAGCCAGTGCAGGGAAAGCCTCGGTCTGAGATGACATGGCCAGCTGGTAGCCAGAGAGGCATAGAGAACCAGGTCTCCCGACTCAGTCCTGAGCTCCTTAACCATTCATGGGTCATGGATTACTCTGAGAATATCATGAAAGCCCTGGATTCTCTAACCTGGAAATGCACTCATGTGTACACACATGGTATTTCTCAAATAATTTTATGGGAAACCAGGACTCCTGAAATCTGTTCATAAGTTCCATCAGGGTCAGAACCTTTGTTCTCTACTGTATCCTCTGATTCCTGAAATGCCCTATCTTGATTGATTCCTCATGACTGAAAGGCCAATAGAGGGAAGATATTTGGGGACAAACATGACTTTCCCAGCACACCTCAAATCATACCACCTTGGTACCCATCTGTGTAGATCTATGACTGAACTCTCAGGGACTGGAGAAAGAGATGACTTTAAAATGTTTAGTTTGTGTTTTATTTATTGAAAAGAGAGCTTAAAAGCTCAGGGGATAGAATAGCTTTGTTTAGTCCACATTGAAACATGGCAAGAAGCTGAGGATCTTACCAACATGTAATGTACCAGTGGGTCCACCCTTTATATTAGCAAATATGGCAGTGCATCAGCATTTATGCTGGGTGAACTTGGTTGGCTAATTTTCTGAAACCCGACATTTCCTCCTCCTCTTCGCTGTTTTCCTGCCTAGAGAGTATTTACTTTGGGTATTTGTAGTGGATGCCAGCCACAAATCTTTGGTGGAAGCCCAATAGTTTACATTCCACTATATCCTGTTGTACACCAGTTGAATAATTCAGGCCAATATTGATTTTTGCAAAAGTTCTTAATGGTCTGGCATGTTGCTGTCAGGAAGGGAGATTTCTCTCCCCAAACTTCAGTTGTCTTGCCTCTGTAACAACAAGCAGCAGTCAACATTTGGTGTCCCCAGGGGTCATCAAGTTTTTATATCCACTGGTCCTAATTCCTAATATATGAGTTTTAGAATGTGAGCTCTGAGAACATAAAGCAATATAAGGTGTGACATTTAAGGTGCAGGTAGCACTTAGGAAAGGGTTTACAACAGTAAGACTCTTCAAATCTCCTTTCCCAGTAAGAAGTGCTGAGCCAACAAATGTATTACTAGTTAGTCCTCTTTCTTTTAAGTAAATGTGTTAAATATGAATGAACACAGTCACTAAACAGAGGTTTCTATATTGATTAATTACAGCAATAAGATTTCGTAAGCATCTTCAGCAAATGCAGTCATTGTTCCGTGCGTATTCCCTCAGATCCTTTTACCATGCCCATGCCTGCTCCTAGCAGCCAGCACCTGTGTCTCTTTGTGGACAGACTCTCTGTCCCCACATTTTCCTACCTGCAAGAAGAACCAGAAGTTCTTGGGCATTGACATATGAAAATACCAGGGGCAGCTCTCCAGCAGTGACTGACTAGAGGAGGGCCAGTAAATTCCCCAGCTTCTGCAGGTCAGCAGAAGTTGATCTCAAGTGACGCTCAGTGGGACTTTGCTTAATGGGACACCTTTGCTGGGACTCCCCCCTTGATGATTCTCACTTCCCTACTCACCTACTGGTTTCTCTTGAGCACACTGCCTCATAAATCATTTTCACACAAACCCTCATCTCATTATCTGCTTCTGAAGAACCCAATGTAATTGATGTCCTTGTAAAATTATAAAGTTGATACCTATGCATTTTAGGAAATAAATAGAAACTATAAAAAGTGAAAGGAAAAATACTCTAGATCCTACCACTCAGAAGTAATTACTGTAAGCACATTTGTGTGTATCTTTTTTTCCATGTCTATATAGTCTTCTAAATTTTCAGTACTCAGATAACAGTTTCTTTTGGTTATATTTTTCTCCAAGTCTAAATAATTTTTCTTGACATCCTCCCAAACAATAGCTTTCAACTATATAGTGCCAAGGGATCCATTTGTGGTGGAGAAAGAAAGAGATGGTGTCGAAAAATAAACGTGTAACCCACCCCCTTGTGCAGCCACACAGAGTGAGGAACCTTTATTATGGGGGTGTGTCTGGCATGGAAATATTATAAGTCAAGTGAGTCACCCATGGGAAAATGTTAATATCTCACTACAGAGTATTTGACTCATTCAGGAAATGTACCATAATTGATCCAATCATTCAGCCCCTTGTTATTTTGGATTTAGGTGGTTTCTATGACTTTTTAAACAAATTACATAGAAAATATTCCAGTCTGGGTGCAGTGGCTCATGCTTGTAATCCCAGCACTTTGGGAAGCCAAGGTGGGCAGATCACTTCAGTTCAGGAGTTTGTGACCAGCCTGGCCAACTTGGTGAAACCCCATCTCTACTAAAAATACAAAAATTAGCTGGGCATGGTGGCGAGCGCCTGTAATCCCAGTTACTTGGGAGGCTGAGGCAGGATATTCATTTGAATCTGGGAGGCAGACGTTGCAGTGAGCCAAGATCGCACCACTGTACCCTAGCCTGGGCGACAGTGCAGGACTCTATCTCAAGGAAAAAAAAAAAAAAAGAAGAAAGAAAAAAAGAAAAAAAATATATTATTTAAGGTAGTTTAATTCTTCTGCCTGAATTCTCATTCCTGATTTACCAGATGTCTCTAGACTTAAACTTTATAGTCCATTTCTTACTCTGTTGGCTTCTCATGAAGTACGACACCACATCATGTGTAGCCTGTCATTGGCGTGGCCTTTGAACTCATCTTCTCTACTCCATCTTCACTGCCAAGATGTGAGCAAGGGCCTTTGTGAGCGCTTGCCCAGATGATGGTAACAGCCACCTGTATCTGCTTCTCCTCCTCTGTGCCAACTCCCATTCCACCGCCAGTTAGCTTTCCAGAAGGATCAATGAAGTTCCCCACTACCCGTAACCTGTTTTCAGCTTCACCTTCCACCTCTCCTCTGATGTGATAGACTTGCCCCTGAACACACCATGTGTTTTCCTACCTCTTTGCTTTTGCTCCTGTAATTTTCTGTCCCAGAAAGGGCTCTCTCAATTCCCATACCTACCATTCACCTGTCTAAGTCCTATTTTTCTTTCATAAATCAGTTCTCATGCCAAAGTTCCTGTTACAGTTATAATAATTAAGATGCCCTGGCTGCAGGTAACAAAAACTCAGCTCAAGCTGCCGTGTGTTCAAAGAAGTCTAGACGTAGGTTGAGCTTCTGCTGCAATTTGGTGAAGACTCAGGCTCCATCTTTCTGTATAGTTTTATTGGCTTTTCTCTTTCCATGCATTAACCTCATTCTTAAGATGGCTTGCTTCAGGGTGGATAAATGGCTGTAGTCAATCCAAGCTACAAATCTACTTAACATATCACCCAAGAAATTTTTCACAGGAGTTCCTGAAAAATGCAGAACTATCCTTTACAGAAGCTCTCAGGGAGCCTTCACTTCCCAGATACCTTCGTGGACCTAAAATCAATTAAATACTCTTCCCTGAACCAATCTCTTGTAGCTGGGAAAAAAAGCCATGTACTGATTGGTTTATCCCTGGGATATATTTCCCAATCACTTTGACAGAGGGGGTAACATAACCTTAATTAGATAAGACAAATTAGGGCTGCTAGCTGTGAAGAGGGAATCAATATTGACCAATCTTATGACTTTTATATATTCACATACAAGAGGTGAAATGGATGTTGGGTAGACAGCCACAGAGCTCTCCACACTCCAATGGATTCCAGAGGGCATTAGCAATGGCACATCACATTAGGTAACGTTTACAACTCCTTGTTTATGGGTCTTAGAGGTGATCATCCTTGTCTGGCACCAAATAGGTCTTTAATAAATGTCTAACAAATGTACATGTTTTAATAAATTAATGTAAAATAAATTAATTTAAAAGGTTTTGTTTCTTTAACTTTGATTTTCATAGTTTTAGTGTGGGGTCATTGTTAAATTTTTTACAAAATTTTCTTTTTTTGAGACAGCTCTGTCACCCAAGCTGGAGTGCAGTGACATGATCTCGACTCACTGCAACTTCCACCTCTAGGTTCAAGCAATTCTCGTGCCTCAGCCTCCCCAGTAGCTGGGATTACAGGTACCTGCCACTATGTCTGGCTAATTTTTGTATTTTTAGTAGAGATGGGATTTCACCATGTTGGCCAGGCTGGTCTGAAACTCCTGACCTCAGGTGATCTGCCTGCCTGAATCTCCGAAAATGCTGAGATTTCAGGCATGAGCCAGGAACATTTTTTCCATATAGTGATTGTTATCATGTTGAATTATCCATGACTTCACATAGTTTCTAGTTGCCATCACCAGAGGTATCTAATAATTGGCTGCACACGTATCTATTTTCTCTTATTATGTAGATGTTGGTCTTCAGGGCAAGATTTCTGACTTGGCCATACACCAACAACTTATGCATAAAGTTATAATGACTTTTCTAATGCCATAGTTAAGATTAGAGCAAGTCTCAGTGTGCTGTATTTGAAATACTTGTTTCAAAGATCTCAAAAGCAAGATCCTGTAGAGAAGAAGTTGGGCTCCACTGGGCAAAAAGCCCCCTTTCATGCTAATACGCCAAATGAATAGACAGTCTGCTGATGCTCTCGACAATTTATCCTGCTCTTTGGGGATTGTGTAGTGAACGTCTCCAGTTAAATTAGAGCTATTGTTGTAGCTCTTTTTTTTCTTTCCCTCTGAAAATACAATTCTTTTCTGAAAATACATTTATGATTCAGAACTCCCTGGCTTCTCAGCACAATCATCATAATGAGGTTGGACTCCACATGTATATGTAAATCCTAAATACCATTTTTCTGTCTTTAAATTATGGTGACAAAAAAAGAAACTCATACATTTTGATCAGATCAAAGCTATTTCTTTTGGGTGGAAGAATTTTAATTGGGATCACAGCCAAATTGAAGACTTTTTGCCATTGCTTTTTCTGACATTTCAAAATAATAAATACTACCTATTTTTAAATACAATTAAAGGCAGTTATCATCAATCCCTGAGAAACACAGTGTTTGATAATTGTTATGTGTACTTGGAAAAATTTCCCATGGATTCCTACCTGAAATTTGGATCTCTAGAGTAAACTAACAGATATATTTAATTCCATTTCCCATTCACTGAGCAGTTCCCATATGTTAGATACCATGCTAGGAACTAGGAACAGATCAATGAATGAGACCCAGTTCCTCTATCCTCACTCATGGTCTAATGGGAGAGACAGAGAGATACCATATATTTATAGTGCAAACCATGGTTGTGTATAACAGAAGTGTGGCAAAATAGAGAAGAAGTGAGGGTGTTTTAGCTCATGGTTGAGGGTTAGAAGTAGAGGATAATCCCAGCACTTTGGGAGGCCACGGTGGGCGGATCATGAGGTCAAGAGATCAAGACCATCCTGGCTAACACGATAAAACCCCGTCTCTACTAAAAATACAAAAAAATTAGCCGGGCGTGGTGGCAGGTGCCTGTAGTCCCAGCTACTCAGGAGGCTGTGGCCAGAGAATGGCATGAACCAGGGAGATGGAGCTTGCAGTGAGCCGAGATCGCACCACTGCACTCCAGCCTGGGCGACAGAGCGAGACTCCGTCTCAAAAAAAAAAGTAGAGGATAATCAGGAAAGATTGGCCTAAAGTAGTGATATTGAACTATACCTGTTTACCTTTAACCTTCTTTCCTTTCCTTTCAGTATCTCATCAGGGTTGTCCCCAGATGGGAACTAAGAATGAATTTTGGTAACTTCCTGGGGATGGTTGCATGACCTTCTTTTTTTCTGTGTGTTCTTTAAGCAGTGGGTTCTAGGATGTATATTCAGGGATATCATAGTATGTTTCTTCTCTTTTGTGTAAAAAGTAAACCCCTTCTAGGCATAGGCTCAGACCCAAGAAAAACAGCTAGTGCGACTATGCACATGACGTCTGCCTTCTGCTGAGCAGTCGTCAGCTTTCCCATTGCAGGGTTGCCTTAACCCTCTGGAGAGTGCCAGTAGCAGTTTACAACCATTGGTGTTACCCATTCTTAAAGACTTTGTTTGGACTTTGGCCTTTAAAAGTGGCCAGCTCTACTCTTCTTAAACTGGTTATCCAATTTTTAAAATTGTTTTTCACTCTGTACTTTTTCCCTGTCTCTAACTTGGTGCTTGTCTCTTGTTTTTTTTAACAGTTAGGGGAACTTTCGCTCAATGACAATGAAGACCCCCCGACCGACACACACACACACACACACACACACACACAAAAGGAAAGAAAGAAAGAAAGAAAAACAAAGAGGAGAAGGTGATACTTCTCCAGATCAGAAACTTTTATAATACTTACCAAAAATCTATCAGTTTAAAAACCATAAAACAAACAAACAAAACAAAACAAAAATAGGCAGTAAGTCTAAAGAGAATAAAGCTGTGGCATATAAAACCGTCCTCCTTTTGACTTTCAGCATATACTGATTTTTAGCATGGTTACATTTAACAAGTTGCATGCAATTATAATAGGTGATTACCAGTGAGGAGCCCACCAAAACTGTCTAGAGTGGGAACTGAGAACCCACAGGGAAACCAAGAGGTAACTGTAAGAATCTCGTAGGTCAGTAACTCCGTAAGGTTTTTCCTGTACAGTGAATATGCACTCTTTTTCAAATATCTCTAGATGATGTTATAATTAGTGACATTTAACTTTACTTAAAAGCATTATCAAGTGTAACATGTCCTTCTATCATATTTTTTCTCAACTTACAGTTTTGTATTTTTCTTCCATGGAATTTCACAACTCTTTGCATGTGTATGATTAACAGGGTGCTCACAATGGGAAAGGGTTAAAATCACTGTTATAATTACCTAGGGAGCTACAGAATAATTTTTGAGGTAGGAAGAGGCTGAAAAATAAATGCAAGGAAGTCAAATATACAGTTGTAGGTTTTCTTACCTAATTTTATTGGATAGAGCAGCTTTTTTCCAAAGATCTTTTAACATTATAATCAGAACTTTCACACCTTAGAATTGTGAACTTTTATAGCTGGAAGAGGGCACCGAGATCATTTCACAAATAAGGAAGTTAGCGTGACCTGCCCAATGCTATACAGTGATAAAATAAAAACTTCACCCGAATTAAATTTAAAGGTATTTAATTGAACAATGAACGATTCGATAATCGGGCAGACCCTAGCATCACAGCAGATTCACAGTGACTCCAGCACAACCACGTGGTAGAAGGGAAGAAAAAGGGGAAATGACGTACAGAAATTGGAAGTGAGGAACAGATGGCTGGATTGGTTAGAGCTTGGCCTATTAGTCTGTTAGCCTATTATTAGGCCTATTAGTCTGCCTGTTAAGCTAGGTTACAGTTCATCCACAATCACTCAAATACAGAAGTATGGGGTCCTTCTCAGGTCATATTTAGTTTGCTTTAACAACAGCCAATCAGTGGTGAAACCGGGACTAGAACTGAAGCTTCCTGACTGCACTGTCACAGGCTAACACGCTGCTTTTCTGTTGTGAAAAATTTCTAAAAGGCGGGGTAGCCAGAGGATGGAAACCATTACATTTAGGTTGATTTGGAGCAGTGGAATAGTATTGAAGAGCACAGATTCTGGAGCCAGAATGCGTGAGTTTAAATTTTGGCTTTCTGCTTACCAGCAAGTTATTTCACCTATGTGTGCCTCAGAGTACAGAGGAAAATAAAATAAGAGTACCTATTTTATAGGGTGGTTGGTAAGGAAAGATGAGTCTGTAGTACTGGGAACCTACATTTAGTACATGCGGTGTACCTGTCATGTTTCTGTCCCCAGCATCATTGTTATTACCTGTTGCTTCCAAATTTCCAAGCTGTTGGTATAGTCAGGATTCTTCAGAGAAACAGAAACTGTAGGATATACAGAGAGGCAGGAGACAAGGTTTAATACGGGAATTAGCTCACATGATTATGGAGGCTGAGAAGTCTCATGGTCTGCCATCTGCAGCTGGAAAACCAGGAAAGCCAGGGGTGTAATTCAGATGAAGTCCAAAGTCCTGAGAGCTGGGAGGCCACTGGTAGAAGCTCCAGAGTCTGAAGGCTTGAGAGCCAGGAGCTCCTATGCCTTTCTGCAGAAGATGGATGTCTCAGCTCAAAAAGAGGGAGAATTTGCCCTTCTTCCACCTTTTTACCTTTTCTGCACCATCAAGTGATTGAATGATGCCTATCCACACTGGGGAGGGCAGATCTTCTTTACTCTGTCTACAGATTTTGATACTAATCTCTTCTGGAAACATCTGCATAGATGCCCTCCCAAATAATGTTTTGCCAGCTTTCTGGGTATCCTTCAGCCAACTCAAGTTGACACATAAAATTAATGATCACACCATCACTGTAGCCTCTTGGGGGCGCTTTAGTCCTTCCCCGTAGATTTGGAGGAATCTACCAGCCAGGTGACTGGAGATAACCAGGTACTGCGACAGGGTCATCCTGGTCAATAGAGTGACTCTATTCAAATTTCAACCAGGGAAGCAGAACCAGTACAAGATTTGTTACAGGGAGCTGGCTTATACCATTGTGGAGGCTGGTGAAGTAGCCTCTGCAAGGCTGTTATCACTGATCTCATGCTAGGGCTTGAAGTCCACAAGGCATGCTCTCAGACAGGTCAGCTCACAAGTTTAAAAACCAGCAGATTAGCAACAACATGTGTGAGCTACACAACAGCTGCCGTTTGACACCCACCACTCATATCTTCCAAGAATTTTTCTTGTGGCTCACCCTAATCTGAAATATACAACAAAGGGAATTCAGAGAAAATGTTGTTTACCATAGCCAAGTTGACATGTCACAAAGCCAGCACAGTGACCAATAATAGGAAAAGGACATGGGGCAGAAGAGAAGACAAAACTGAGAGAAGTAAAGAAATGAGGCAAATCATTCTGAGTTTGATTTACCCCTGTACGGTAGAGAGCACATCTATTAATGATCATGAGGCAAAGTTCCACTGAGCTTTACTATGCTTGCTCCTAGACCCTAAAGAGCTGTTCTCACATAGATGAAGAAGGCAGCTGTGGCTTTATTCCTCTGCATATAGCTTCCCTTTGATGCAACTTTTAAAACAGTTCTGAGAATCATAAATATTTTATACTTCATTTTCTTAAATTGTACTCCCAAAATACTTTTCAGATTCTGAAATATGAACAATATTAACAATATATTTTTAGGTTTTTTTAACCTTTTGTTTGCTAACTCAGGTAGCACAAATCAAGCAAAGCCAATCACGTCTGCATAAAGAGCCAGAAATTCTCTAGTTTAATTGTGAATTTTGAGAATATTCTGTATCAAACACTCATAGGTTAGAGCAGGAGAAGTGTTTTGTGTGTGTGTGCGCGTGTGGTTTTTTTTTTTTTTTTTTTTTCATTGCCTCTGTCTTATTTTGGGCTTACGTAATAAAATACCATAGACTAGGTGGTGTAAACAATAAACATTCTTTTCTCATAGTTGTGGAGGCTGCGAAATCCAAACTCAATGTGCTGGCAGATTCTGTGTTGGGGGAGAGCTTGCCTCTGGTCTGCAGAGTTCTGCTGTCTTGCTTGTTGTGTCCTCACGTGGTAGATAGGGAGAGTGCTCTGCATGGGGGCTCCATGTTTGCTCCAGATACCATCAAATTGGGTTTACAGGTGCACGCCATTATGCCCAACTAATTTTGTTTTGTTGGTTTGGTAGAGAAGGGGTCTAACAATATTTCCCAGGCTAATCTTGAACTTCTGACTTCTAGCCATTCTCCTGCCTTGGTCTCCCAAAGTGCTGGGATATAGACATGAGCTACCACACATAAGTCTTGAAGTTAGACTATGTATAACTTCATCTTAGACATTGAAATTCATACCCAAACTTGATAGTTTGCTTCTGTCTTCTCCCTTGGCTCCCACCACAGTGTTATTTGGCCATTTACTAAATCCCATTTAATTTACTTTAATAGTTATGTTCAAATTCCTGTATAAGCCTTACAGAGGAAAGGAAATTCCTCTGGTAGCTCATTTGTCTTCCTGGACTTTAAAAGAAGATGAAACTTTAATGAGGTTTAGATGTTAACATGACTGCCTTGTTCTTCTCCTTGCCCACTTGAGTTTTTCAGCAAGTAATAAATAATTACAAAGCACCTTACAAGATAGGTATATGTGTCATAGCTATTATTTATCTTTCCGCTTATCTCAAAGAAGAGATAGAGTTTTTCACAGTTTAGCAAAGACACAAACCATGTCTTGGTTACGGAAACCTCATCAATTAATGAGTAATATTAATTAGTGTAGGTGCAAAGAAACATTTGGTCATTCAGCAAGTATTTTATCTTAATTTGTCATACGTAAAGCTTACCATGTGCCAGATGTTGTTCTAAGAGCTTCAGTAATAATTCATTTCATTCTCCCTATAAACTTATAATTGTATTATTATAACCATCTTACAGATGGAGATACTGAGGCACAGAGGAGTTAACTACCTTATTCAAGATCAGTCAGCTAACAAGTGGTAAAGCTGAAATTGATTCCCAAGCAGTCTGACCTCTTAAACACTACCCTGTGCTATTTCCTACTGTATTCAAAAACCATGCACAGGCCGGGCGCGGTGGCTCATGCCTGTAATCCCAGCACTTTGGGAGGCTGAGGCGGGCGGATCACGAGTTCAGGAGATCTAGACTATCCTGGCGAACATGGTGAACCCCCGTCTCTACTGAAAATACAAAAAAATTAGCCGGGTGTGGTGGCGGGCACCTGTAGTCCCAGCTTCTAGGGAGGCTGAGGCAGGAGAATGGCATTAACCCAGGAGGCAACGGAGCTTGCAGTGAGCGGAGATTGCGCCACTGCACTCCAGCCTGGGCAACAGAGCGAGACTCCGTCTCAAAAAAAACACAAAAAAACCATGCACAAAGCGCTATGGAAAGGATTCAGAGAAGCGTTAGGGAAGGATAAGAAATTTAGCTTTTACTGAAGAAACAGATATATTTTGTACATGTGAAAGTGGAAAACAATTATGAGTCAACATGCAAGAAAGTTCATGAAAATATGGCTCTGCCTCTTTTCCATGAGAAATAGTAGAAGGTATAGAAGGAGAACTTATCTTGGTGAACCCCTTTGCCTAACTTCTTAGTATTAAAGCCCATTACCTCTGTTCACTGATGATATGATCTTATGCCTAGAAAACTTTAAAGATGTCTCCAAAAACTCTTAGATTTAATAAATAAATTTAGTAAAGTTTTAGGATACAAAATCAAAATACAAAAATCAGTGGCATTTTTATACACCAATAACAAGCTGAGAACCAAATCCACAAGTTAATCTCATTTAAGTTAACTGCAAAAACAAACAAATAAACAAAAGAAACCTGGGAATATGTTTAACCAAAGAGATGAAAGACTTCTATGAGGAAAACTACAAAACAGTGATAAAGGAAATTGTAGATGACACAAACAAGTGGAAAAATATTCCATGCACATGGATCAGAAGACTTAATATTGTTAAAATGACTATATGCCTAAAACAATCTGTATATTCAGTGTAATCCCTATCAAAATACCAATGTCATTTTTCACAGAATTGGGAAAAAAAATCCTAAAAGTAATATGGAACCAAAAGAGCCTGAATAGCCAAAGCAACTCGAGGCAAAAAGAGCAAAGTTAGATGTCACATTACCTGACCTCAAATTATACTTTGAGGCAATAGTAACCAAAACAGCGTGGTACTTCTATAAAAATAGACACATACGTCAAAGGAACAGAATAGAGAACCCAGAAATGAAGCCACACGCATACAGCCAACTGATTTTTGACAAAGTTGACAGAAACATACACTAAGAATACCCTTTTCAATAAATGGTGCTGGGAAAATTGAATTGCCATATGCAGAAGAATGAACTTGGACCCCTGTCTCTCACCACATACAAAAATTAATAATGATGAGTCAAAGCCTTAAATATAATATCTGAAACTATTAAAATAACTTGAATAAAACCTAGGGAAACCTCTTTTGGACATCGGTCTAGTCCAATAATTCTCTATTAAGACCTCAAAATCACAAGCAACAAAAACAAAAATTGACAAATGGAACTTAATAAAACTAAACAGCTTCTCCACAGCAAAGGAAATAAACGAGTGAAGAGACAACCTGCAGAATGGGATAAAATATTAGCAAACTGTGACTACGACATGGAACGAATATCCAGCATTTACAAGGAACTCAGCAACGACAACAAAAATCCACAAATAACCCCATTAAAAAGTGGGCAAAGTACGTGAATAGATATTTTTCAAAAGAAGACATACAGATGACCAAAAGCAATGAAAAAAATGCTAAACATTACTAATCATTAGAGAAATGCAAATTAAAAGCACAATGAGATATTATCTTACATTCATCAGATGACTATTATTAAAAAGACAAAAACAAATGTTGGTGAGATGCAGAGAAAAGAGAGCACTTTTACACTATTTGTGGGAATGTAGGTCAGTATAGCCTCTAAGGAAAATGGTATGGACATTTCTCAAACGACTGAAAGTAGAATACATTTTGACCCAGCAATTCCACTACTCAGTATCTACCTCAAAGAAAATAAATCATCATATAAAAAGATACCTGCACTTATGTGTTTATATCGGCACTATTCACAACCCTAAGTGTCCATCAGTGGATGAATGGATAAAATGTGGTATATACACACAATGGAATACTAGTTGGCTATTAAAAGGAATGAAATCATATCTTTTGCAGCAACGTGGATGGAACTGAAGGCCATTATCTTAAGTGAAATAACTCAGAAACAAACAGAATGTGAAATATCACAGTTTCTCACTTATAAGTGGGAACTAAATAATGTGTACACATGGACATAGAGTGTGTGTAACCACTGAAGACCCAAAGTGGTTGGAGAGTGGGAGAGGGAAGAGGATGAGAAATTACTTAATGGATACAATGTACACTCTTCAGGTGATGGCTACACTAAAAGTTCAGACTTCTACTACACAATATATCCATGTAACACAACTGCACTTGTATCCCCTAAATCCATAAAATTGTTTAGAAAATATTAGTAAAAAATGTTAACACCTAGTGGTCAGGAAATCCTGATTTTAGAACTTTGTATCCCCTACCTTGATTTGTCACTCTTGGCAAAGTTACTTTCTTGACTATTAAAGATGAACTTTAGGATTAACTGTCCCCCAAAACAGGGGTCCCCAACCCCCGTGCCACAGACCTGTTACCTGTCTGTGGCCTGTTAGGAACCAGGCCACACAGCAGGAGGTGAGCAGTGGGCTGGTGGGTGAGAGAGCATTATTGCCTGAGCTCTGCCTCCTGTCAGATCAGTGGCAGCATTAGATTTATTTATTTATTTATTTATTTATTTATTTACTTTTTGCAACAGAGTCTGGCTGTGTCCCCCAGGCTGGAGTGCAGTGGTGCAATCTTGGCTCACTGCAAGCTCCACCTCCCGGGTTCATGCCATTCTCCTGCTTCAGCCTCCCGACTAGCTGGGACTATAGGTGCCTACAACCACACCTGGCTAATTTTTTTGTGTGTGTGTGTGTGTGTGTGTGTGTATTTTTAGTAGAGATGGTGTTTCACCGTGTTAGCCAGGATGGTCTCGATCTCCTGACCTCGTGATCTGCCCACCTTGGCCTCCCAAAGTTCTGGGATTACAGGCGTGAGCCACTGCGCCCGGCCAGCATTAGATTCTTATAGGAGTGCAAACCCTATTGTGAACTTCACACATGAGGCATCTAGGTAGTGCACTCCTTATGAGAATCTAATGCCTGATGATCCGTGGTGGAACAGTTTCATCCCGAAACCATTCCCCACCCCCCATCCAAATCCATGGAAAAATCATCTTCACAAAACTGGTCCTTGGTGCCAAAAAGGTTGAGGACCACTGCCCCCAAAAGAAGCAAATCACTACTCTTTCTAAGACACAGCCAGCATCTCTTTAAGGGTGTGAGATGCAAAACATATAATTCTAAATCACAAGGTGCCATTTTGCTCTAACTTATTTTCACTAAATCTCTATTTTTTCACCCTTAGCTTAAAAAAAAAAATCCATCCCAGTCTACTTAACATTCTTAAATCTATAATGAAAATATTCCTTAGTATTTTTTTCATGTTAATTCTTCAGTTCAAGTAAGACCTCCCCAGGTCTCATGTAATTGAACGTGATTTGGCGTATGGGTTTTATAGCCTCTCAAGTCACTCTGGTTAACACTCAAATAATCACTAAGCTAGTCAAATGAAATTCCTGATGTATATGTAAGACTTTGAGATTGGCTATTTAAACCTTTCATAATCTAATCCATGCCCACGGATTAACCTGGACTAGCTGTTAAGGGTTGTCTTTCACCAATTATGCCTGTGTGTATTTTATTGGCCTATGTTGATAAGAG
Organism: Macaca mulatta; assembly: GCF_049350105.2. NCBI lineage: Eukaryota > Metazoa > Chordata > Mammalia > Primates > Cercopithecidae > Macaca > Macaca mulatta. Next base: position 24,548,870 of record NC_133417.1, on the reverse strand, counting down.
AAAATGTCATGTAATTTTAAAAGAATTAAGAACAATATTTTAGGATTTGACATGCTGCATTTAAAGTGGGACTCATTGACTAAACGTGATTAACTCACACAACACAAAAGGAGTGACCTATCTGTAATATTTTATATTTTCTTAATCTTTGGGTTTAGACCATTTTAAAAATTCAATCTTTTAAAGTCATTCTCACTTGTGGCTGGCTCATTGCAACAAAACTTCCATCTGCCACATCGTCTTTTTGAGATCCTGAAACTATTTTATGGGCCTAGAGTACAGCACGAGAAAAATGAATCCGTCTTTTGATGGCCACTGCGGTTATGGGAAAAAAAAAATCATCTTTTTCCTGGGTGGAATAATGGCTTTTTTCACTCACAGGATATCTCTTGTGTAGCATTTTCAGGACTGTAAAAGCCCCTGCCCAGGAGTAGCAGCTGACGTTTGTGGGGGTCGCCTGCCCAACGGGGCTTCTCTGGGCACTGTGACCACTTGGCTCTGCAGACCCTGCTGGACAGCAAGCATATTTCACCCACTGGTTATGGGCCAGCCATTTGGTTTATTTCTGGTGGTTCCTGAATCACTTCTCATTCAGGCTAACTGGGCTAACATCCAGCTTTTAATGTGTCAGACCCCGTCCAGATATGGTAAGGGGAGGGCAGACTGATATATTTTTATGTTCATAAAAGGTGCTTTTTCAACACTGGAAATTTCCCTTTTAATTTTTCACTTCTTGACAATCTTTTCTCATTTTTATTACAATTTTTAATAATAATTAGCTTTTTCTACCAAATAAGAGTTATAAAAACAAGTATTAGATATTTCTAGCAGTACCTTTAAAGATCTGAGCTAAAAATGAAACAAAACTGTCCTTTTATTTTCATTTAATCCTTGGTGTCCAATTTGTGCTGAGCATTCTTTTTAGTTTAGTTCCTTCTATTATCTGTAAAGAGCCTATTAGGTGATGATCAGTTTTGTCCCAATTAGAAGAAAAGAAAACATTTCTAGTTTGTTCTTCTGCAGAATTAGTACCATTAAGAAATGTTGTTCACTTTAGTGAGAAATTGGTTATAAATAAGAGAATGAAAATTTCGTATGTCGTTAAGCCGGTGATTTGCCCTATCCGTGACCCCTTGCAAGCAGGGTGTTTTGCAATCTAGTACCTCTCTGAGTGAGCTGTAACACAATTGATCCCAGGTTTAGAAGACACAGCACACTTTTTCCTTCATCGATTTATTCCTGGTCTATTCTCTGCATTTTCCCATTTAGCTGATCAATTAATCTCTGATATAACTCATGGGCAGCAGTTGAAAATAATGTAGCTGGTGATATTTTCTCAGCAACAGCAGTGATGGAGTTCCATGTGTCTGTATAAGCAAATTGGCATTCATTCTCAAGTGTATCCAGGGAGCCTTCTCAGGAGAATTAAGTGTGAGGAGTACATTACTTTACTGAAAGCCCATGAAGGCAAGGACTGTAGCTGGATTAGTTTACCTCTGTAGCACCATCCTTCCACACAGTGCCTGGCATGAAGGAGATGCTAAAAAAAAATGCAGACTGGAAGAAGAAGATGCAGTTATGTTGATTTTAGTAGCAAAGTAGCTTTAAATTGAACACTGTGCATCCCTCCAGCCCCCACTCCTGAAATTCTGAAATTTTATTGATTCCATTAAAAGACCAGGCTGTGCAACGTAAAGATCCATGACCAGAAGCTAAAAGAACTGGGATGAGCGGGAGTAGAAAAGAAAGAAGGAGAGCTTTGATGTCAGACATATGTGTTCAAATCCTAGATCTCTGTCTTGCCGGCTGTATGATTTTTGAGGCTCCTCAACTTCTCTGTATGTCTGGGAAAATCAGGATAATAATATGCACTTCATGGGGGCCCTTGTGAGGATTAAATTCTATAATGTATTGCAATAGGAAGGCACAAAGGCTTGAAACAGCGTGCCCTGTTTGGAAAACTACAAGTAGTTTAATTTAGCTGGAGCACAGGTTGCCATGGGAGAGATGTGGGAGATGAGTCCAGGGAGAGAAGGAACAGCCAGGTCATCAAAAGTCTTGGGTGCCAAGCTAATGGGTTTGAACTTCATCCTAAAACCTTTGGGGTCTCATTAAAGTATTTTAAGCAGGGGAGAGGAATTGCATGATCACATTTGCATTTTATGACATTGACTCTGGCAGAACAACACTCTATTGGAAAAGGCTGGCTCTTAACTTCTCTAGCTTCTTCTCCAAGTGACTCTTCTCTCCTACTCGCTGGTCTCGTAGAACTTTGTACATAGAATGGGTCAAAGTTTCTTGGTCTCCGGGCTTTTGCATGTATGATTCCCTCCTAGAATACTCTTTTCCTCCTTAGTGCATTAGTAAGAACTTTCTTAGTTAAAAATGGCAGAAAACTTAACTCACACTGGTTCTGGCAGTGTATTTGTTCAGTAGTAGCTCCCTGCATAGCTGTGTTCGTGAACCCACATGGTGTCATCAGAATCAGGTGTTTTTCTCTGTCCATCTCTCTGCTCTGTTCTCAGGCATACTCTCAGTACAGGGTGGCAAAATAGTGGCCGACATTTCTAGACCTACATCTTGGGCTCTCAGTCATGTCCAGGGAAACTAAGCACCTACCAGCAGAAGTCCTGATATTGGCTCTAATAGAGTCACGGGCTCATCTCTGAAACAGTCACTGAGGCCATGGGGTTGGAATATACAGAGTGGCCAAACCTGTATTATTTTCCCACCTGGAAAGCAGGAGGAGTAGAAGTGCTATATTGGAGTCAGCTCCAACCAAATCACAGGAACGGTGATTGTGGGGTAGGTAAAGAGGTTCCTAGTAAGTCAAGGTACTCTTTCCCAAAGATGGGTAATTGGTGTTGGCTCAAGAAACATCAGTTGATGCTATACCTGGCTGACACACCTACACTCTGCCTTCAAAGGCAGGATGATTGCCACTCCCTCCAGGAGGCCTTCTCTGAGCTATCCAGGAGTAGGTTAAACATCCCTCCTGTGCATGCCCAATAGCATCATATACTCACTGTCCTTGTGGCATTGCGATGGCTCTTTACTTATCCACCTGCATATTTCTAACGCCTAGTAGACAACTCAATAAGTATTTGTTATGGGGATGCTATGTTAAGCTATCTTGGAATCTGAGAAGCCAGTTTACAATAAAGAAAGAAGTTATAATTAGTTGCAGTGGGACACATGTTTGAGGAATGTTAAAAAGGGAGAATCTATAGGATTGAGGGTCTGCTTCAGGTGGGAGTGTTGGGGGAGAAGGAGGTCTCCATGCCTTGGAGAAGGAGGATTATGCCCTAGTTTCTGGCTCCTCCACAACAGAGGAGATTGGAGAGAGAGATAAAGGGTTCAGTTTGGTACATGCGGTTCCTGTGGGGTTTGCTTTGAGAATTCATCAACCTAGGAATGGCAGATAAAGCTTTGTGAGAGGATGAGAAAACCCAAGGAAGGGTTTAAGGATGAGAAGATCTTCTCTGGGAATGTATACAGTTCAGTCAATGTCTTTCCTGCTAACGATGGACTTTGATTCTTGGATTTCACACTAGTGGGCTGGGAGTTGATGATATTTAACTGTAGTGCCATACATTAAGGCTTAAATGCCACAAGGAAAATCAGGATCTCAATCAAGTAGAATTGTCAGTTTAATACAGTATTAAATAAGGAGAATAGAGAGGTGCATTCTGAGCTAATGAGCAGAAGGACCCAGCCCTCAAAGGACAGCCTAGTTCTTCCATATATATATATAATGTTTATATATGTTTATATATATGTTAACATATATATGTTAACATATATATATAAGTTCTTCTATATATATATATATATAGAAGCCCAGCCCTAAATTTCCCTAGAGTTGATGCATGCTCCTGTAGAAGTATAGATTTCATCTTCTAGAGATCATGTTTTCTTTATTCCTTCTATATATATATATATATAAACTCTGTGAGCTCTCAATGGAACATGACATACAGACCTTAGAACCAGGCCTCATGCTGTGGAAAGTCAACACACAGCACCCCCAGGCAAGTGTTGAATTTTCTTACAGGAACTTTCTTAATTCTTGGCCATCTCCTTTCCCTTTGTCTCCCACTTTTGTTTTGGTAAAATCCATCAACAAAAGGGGGTCCTTTTTTCCGTGCCTAACTTTTTACATGATGATGTAACCCACTGATAGTACTCAACACATGGTGTAGGATGGAGAAGAAATGCGAACGTTTCTAGCATGTGAAAGCAAAATGAGCAATCAGCTCCTCCTCTGCAGTATGTGTTGTTATTCCTACCCAGGACCTCAGAGAGGACCAGTAACCTGCCCCTGGTCACATAAGTATCCAGTTGAAATGGTGAAACTGAGTTGTCACCTGTCTGACTTCAGAGGTGGCATAGATACATCACACAAAACTTCCTGCCATGAAATAATAGCATAGGAACTTAATTTAAAAGGAAAAAGAAAAATGGAAAGCCCAGATTGCAAGGGGGAGAGGGGAATACGGTGGGTCCTGGTGGTTCCACTCAGGTGGGCAATGTAGCTATGTAGGCAGTAGCCAAGGAACCATGAACTTGCTACTTGGATTTTGAAATGGGCTCCAACAATGCACATTCCAACAAGCAACAGCATCCAGGCCACAGAGGGCCCTTTTCTGCCCTTTGATAACTAAGGTGGACACAAGCAAGACTTGGCCTCTCTTCATAACTTTGCAGATACTTACTGCTCATTCTGGAGCTGTGTGAAAAATAGACTCAGCATCTTCCAGTGACTTTGAGTCAAATTTCTATATTTCATACAAGCCCTAAATTTCCCTAGAGTTGATGCATGCTCCTGTAGAAGTATAGATTTCATCTTCTAGAGATCATGTTTTCTTTATTCCTTCTCATTTTTTTTCTTTTTTTCCTTATCTTTTTCTTTCCTTCTCTTTCTTCTGCCCTTTTTCTCTTCCTTTCTTCTTGTCTGTCGTTGCTGATCTGATTTCTTTAAGGTGAACTCCACCTGTTTGCAGAAGCTATACCATCATCCCCCTATTGATTTTGCATCAAATGTCGTGTATTTAATCCTGTGATTGGTGTTAACATTAATTTCCTTTAGCCAGTTTGCATGTTCAGTGAATGACTCTCTGTCAGCAGCGGTTCCCACCCACCCTTCTCTCCAGGTGCAGACTCCAGCATGCTACATGTGCTGCTGTGTAGAACACATATTCAAAGCAAGGTGGACAAACACAGTCTCTGCCAGGGGCTCTGCACCTCCACCTTCTTTGATTATATGCTGTGTTGTAATCTTGGTATTCTTTGTGGCAGGGTAATTGATGAATTTTTAGCTGAAGTAAACACCATCCTGGAAGTGCTCTACCTGAAAGTGCATTTTTCTTTCCCTTCTCCATCCCTCAAGAAGGCTGTATCACCGCTCCACCCGTACATGTGAATTGGCTTCCTCTCTTGTCACTGCAAATCCACTTTGCTATATGAATTGCCATATTAGTTAGGTTGATGGAAAAGAAGTTGGACAATTGCTTTTTCCCTCTTTGACTATGGTTTATAGGCCCATGAAATGAAACAATAAGTTCATCATTTTTTTTAAGAGTTAACCCAGATCATTTGTGACTTACCATGGTGCCAAGTCCAGATGAATTGGGAATATTCTTGTTTTGTTTGATACCAGATATTTGTAAACATGAAGCTTTCATCCCGATATTTGGCAACGTGCAGACCTTTCACTATCAAAAGCCTTTAGGCATCAGATTGTGATTTACTATGTTATTCAGGAAGCAATTTCTTTTCACGGCTATTTCTAAACTTGGAATTTCTTTTCATGGCTGTTTCTAAACTTGGGATCTTCAGAAAGCATTGTTATCTACATTATACTGTCCTTTGAATCACTTGTGTTTTACTGTCTTTTTTGTTCTTGTTTTACAAATCTAGAGAAATGCAAAGCTTTGGAGAAGGACCAAGTTAACATTGTTATTTTATAATGCATTGTCATCATCATTATGGATGTTATAATGTCATCATCATTATAATGATTAGTGTTATATTTTAATTGGAGGAGAAATGGTCCAATAAATGTGTTCTGTTAATATTTAACTACTGGCTATCAAAAAAAAAAAGCAGTATTACAAAATATATGCTGAATGTACCATGACAAACCCTAAGATCTATTTCTTTTAATTTCTTCTCTAGCAAGAAAGAAACCAAGGAAATCCTCAAGGAACAGGTCATTCTGAAATACCTAAAGGTAGATCTTTTATGGGAGTGCTTAAATATCTGATATCTTCTGTAGAGGGAAATAAAATGAAATTGCTTTGAGTACTACCTTTCAGAAATAAACCAGCCTTTCCTTGTGGCTGACACATCAGGAAGAAAATGGCACCAGATCTTCTGAGCTCACTGCAATGTTGATGCATAGTATATTGAAGGAATCTGATTTATAGTGATGAGTTATTAAGGAGAAATTGAAAGTTTCCCAACCCATGGGTTTTTACATGCAAAATTTAAGGAGCCCATTATAGTCCATTAGTTTAAAAGGTAAACTTATTAAATCCTTCATGATAAAATAGCTATCTCTGATTTTATGGTAAAATTAAAAAGGCATGGACAGCATTTTAAGACTTGGTATAATATACTTCTTGGCTCCCTTGCAGCCAGTGATAGCTAGTGTTTAATGTGATGATTTAAGGGTGATTTAAATTGGTCATCCTGCAGAGGAGGAGGAGGATCCCCAGAGAAACTAAATTTATGAAATGGTATAAGTGGGATTTAGAGTTAAGTGACAGAGTGATTGGAGAGAAGTCTTATGGTTTGGAGCCCAAAGACACATTAAAAGGAATCAGAGTCACAGGCCTGTGTTTCTGATGGCCTCAATAAAGAGCTCATGGGAGCTGGACGTTTAAGCCCCACAGATGGACCAAGGTGCACCTGTAGGGCTGTTTGCCCATCTCTGCAGCCAATAAAGTCAAAGAATGTGAAATAATATTTTCCCTGTATTTGCCTAGTTTATGTTTGTTCTTCAAGTTAGCAACTGTAAATACTAAGCATAATCAACTATTATAAATTTCAAAGCAGAAAAATATGTCTTTACTAAAATGTTCTCAAGTTTTTATAACAAATGAGCAAAGTGACCCAATAGGTTAAAGGACAGAATGAAAATTACCAATCCTGGCAGTTAAATAAGGGCTATGGGCTATCATTTTAAAGCCCTCTTCTGTATAACATCAGAACATGGTATAAATTATAATGAGCAGCCAAGTGTATGGATCTTATAAATGAGTTATCAAAAGTATATATTAAAGTTTTTAAAAGTCATTTTCTAAAATCTTAATGAAGCACTGAAAAGTATTATCAGTCATTTTCCTGCCAAACTCAAGAGTGGCTTGCTAGTCTCATCAAAGCCCTGGCAGATCAAGAGTAGATTACATATTTTCCGTTACCTTGGACAAGTCACTACACATCTTTCTGCTTAGCTGTCTTATCTGTAAACAAGGGATGTTAAGAGTTCCTTTGCCATATGATTATTGTGAGAATTAAATAAAGCACACAAAGAGTCTACAACAGTGCTTGGCATACAGGTACATAGAAACCATTCCTAAATGTTAGTTGTCATAATTATTGGGTCTACTCCACCCTTGCACTTCCATAAATTTTGCATTAGAGAATCAAGACTTGAAGTAGAATATTTCAATTTGATTTACCCAGGAAGGCAGCCACATGCTAACCTACATCATGGCTACAAACTGGGTTGTTCTAACTCCTCCAAAAAAGTAAAGAGATGAAATAAGATACAGATCATACCCTTGAGAAAATAGTCATTTGAGTCCATAGTAAAACCGTAGTGGTGATTCCAAATGTGGTCTAGAAATTGAATTTCAAAATTAAGCAGCTAGTGGCACATATAAACTGTCCTTTTGGTCCTAAGTCAACTACCTTTCTTTCACATTTTAATATAAACTTTAATTTTACAAGCAATAAATGTCCATTAATAGAAAGATGGAAAACCACAGAATTCAAATAACCTTTTATACAGTTAATTCAGAAATAATCATACTTTTTGGTGTCTAGACTTCCAGTCATTCTTCTCTATGCCTCTTCCTATTTTAATGGGATCCTACAGTACAAGCCTTTTTTGTAATGTGATTTTTAATAATGTCGCAGTGGAACCTTTCCACTTTATGATGTGTGTTTTTATGCTGTCAGTTTAATGGTTACATAGTGATCCATTTGTGACAGTGGCCTAGGATCAACCAGCCCCATGCAAAGTAAGGTACTCTTAAGTCCCAGTTACTCATCCGGCTAACACCCTCTGTCACGTTCGATCATAAATTCTATGGTCAGCCTATGCCTGGGGAAGTTCTTAACCCAAGGCACAATATAGCGGGTCCCCTGCCTATCCTCATTTGCCTTCGTAGTAGTATTTCTCATCTTTGTTTGCTGATAAAAAAAAAAAGAGGGCAGGCTCTGCAAACATTAATATTTCTGTCTTTGCTTTGGCAGTCGATTTCTCTGAGCATTGCCTCTGCTCACTGAGGTCTAAGGGTTCCCCTGGGGGTAACAGTGAGAATGAAGGTAGTGAGGCTGTGAAATACACAGGAAGTATACACATTTATTCTTTGAGTCATAGCCCCGCCTCACATTGTTTGGATGTGTGATAATTCACTTAACCAGCCCTCTAGTGTTGGGTATTTTTATCTGTTTCCAAATTTACTGTATTATAAATATTATCCCCAAGTCTCCCTAAGCCATCTGCCTCTGGGGTCAGATTAGATCACATTAAGTAACTGAATGTGGCTGACTCTTTTCCATCTTCCCCCACTCCCAACAGACACAGGGGCTCTGCTGACTCTTCCCCACAAGAAACTTCCCCCCAGTTATTTCAGAAGTTCCCAGGACATTCGTACAGTCAGTCATAAAAACATCTTCTTCCATTTGTGACTGACACGCCCTCACACACAAACCTGGATTGAAAGCAGCTTAGTGAAGGCCCCTCTTTGTGACCACTACTCGGGGCACCCCCACAGGGATTCTGATGCCCCACCCATTGGGCTGTATTCTGTGTTCCCAATATCCCAGAACTGCTTGTCCTGAGAGTTGTGCAATGCCTTATTCCCAGGATGTAGCCCCCGTTGCTTTGCCATCACCCTGATTCCTGTCCAAGAAAATGATGGGAGCACGCCTTTCCCTCCTGCGCCCCAAAGTAGGATTCTGGTGACTAGAACAGCAGTTCCCAGATCATGTTTGGAAATAGCCTCATCCCCTTTAGCCTCCTGCTCCTGTCTCCATAGGAATCACACTAGGTCAGGCTGTGCAGCACACAGGACGGCCTCTCATCTTCTCGTCTGATAAGCTCTGCACGGTATGCCACCGCTCGCCGTTCAGACTTCCTTCCCCATGATATAAACTCGGGAAGGAGACACTGGATGCCTTTAGCCACGAGTCTAGCAGATCCATCAGATGGTCCATCCAGTCTTAGATTCATCACATGTCTGGTGCAGCAGCGAGCACCCTTCTATTTGTGCACATTTTAAATAAACATTTAGATTATTTCCTTAGGTGAATACCTAGAGGCCTAATTGCTGAAATAGAAGGTATGCAGTAGGGTTTTTAAAAAAAAATTTTGGCCATAGCTTTACCTGATGGCTGGCTGGCTGAGTTCTGGCAATATCTTAGATTGCCTTTTGGGACACTTAGGATAGGAGCTATGATCCTTCTGGGATGTCATCATACAGCAGTGTTACTCTAAGGATGAAGCCACAAAACACACATATCCAGGGCTATCACACTTCCTCCTGATAGGCTTTTTATCTGGTGGCCTTGAGCAGCATTCACTTCTTAGTGACCCATCAGATTTACAAAACGATCTCCTTTTTATTGAAATGAAATTATCGGGTGGTGAAATGCACAGGTCTTAAAGTGCTGAGGACCTTCAGTGGTCATAGAATTCAGAAATCCTTTCGTGTTGCTGTGGTACAAGATCCCATTGTGTTCTCAGTTTTAAAACACAGCTCTCCTGGCCCTAACCCCAGCATGTAGGTTTCAGAGAGTCTATATTGCAGTTATATTTTAAAGGTAGTATTAGTCCATGAGACTATTTGTGAAAGGGGGCCAAAGAGAAAACAGGGCTATCTCAGGAATTGTCAATTTCTACTTAAAAAATAGACCAGTTAAAATTTCCCCAAATTTCCTCTTCCATCTTGCTTATATTTTACACTTCATTACTTTTTTTTCCTAAAATTTTTGTCATAAAAGACTATACAATGAATTATATTAACATAAACTTGTTACTGTTTTGGAGCATGTGGGAAGGTTTTGTATTAATTTAAAAAGAAACATTTCTGTGCCTTTTTTCTTTGCACAAGAATTAGGCTTTTTAAATTTTATTATGAAGTTTCTTTTCACAAATATGATTTAGCCTCCTAGATTTTAAGAAACATAATGGACAGCTAGTATTCACACAGATGTGCTATTTGAAAGAAATTTGGCTTACTGCTATTATTCAGTACTGCATTTTTATGTGTAGAAATTGATGTACGCCAAGAAAAAGGCAATTAAGGCTCTTATGCTTATTTTTCAAGGTGTATTAAACTGGTGCGAGTTTTAACTATATGTTTACTTTAAGAAACTTAAAAGGACCCCTTGGGAAATATCACCAACTGAGCCCATTGGGCTAAACGAAGAAGCAGATTCATTTTCATAAATAAATCTGAATTCCATTATTTTTCAAATTTACTTATAGATTGCAGAAGAGGATAAGTATGCTAATAGAGGATAGAGAGAATGGAAAATTATGACAGGGTTTTCTCCATGTAGTCAACATGAGCCCTGTTCTTTGTGGATATTTCCAAACATAGACATATTAAAATTTGAGAGCTTGTTTATTCAAATATTCAAATGTTTATTATGCAAGGTACTGTCTTGCATAATTTGCAAGAGGCATTTTGGTGGGAAGCAAAGCCACAGAACCCAGCCGATACTCTTTATCAGTGTCCACCTCCCAAAGTGATCATTTACATCTATAATGCTTAGAACCAGCCTTATGGAAAAAATTGATTTATAAGTATAAATAAAAATTAAGATGACAGCTAACATTTATTGAGAGCTAACTAGGTAGCAGGCATATTCTATCACTTTTCACCTCTTCTTTATTCTTCATAAAACCACATTATTGTTCCTCTTGTCTCTAGTCAACATATGAGGGTACCAAGTCACTGAGAGGTTAAGCATCACACCTGAGATCACACAGCTAATAAACAGTATAATGACCCAGGTTCCATCTGGCTCTAGAATCTCTCTTATCCATGACATGGCCTAAACATAGATAGATCTGTGTTTATGTTATTTAACTTATTAAAGTCTCTTTATCTTATTTGCAAGCTAGATGTGCATGATTAACATATAACATTTCTGTGTGGATTGACTGTGTTATGTAGGAACCTGGCACATAGTGGATAATCAACAAATAAGAGCTGTCTCAATAAATGATTCGGCTACGATCACCAGGGTATGTCGTAGCTAAAAGGCCCTGGTGATGGTAGCTGAATAATTTATTGAGACAAGTCTTAGGTCCAAGTCTTAAGTATAGGGAAGAAACCGTAGTAGTTTGAGGGCAGCGTGTTAAATTATTAGGTTATTAAACACTTGAGTGCTTTCTAATGTTCTGTAGGGATAACATTCAAATTTGAAAGCAAACTGGAAATTTGTGAAGTTGTGTTCAAAAATTCTACATCATTTCAAAGCACAAATTAGGAGGGATGGAAATAAAACTAGAGCCAGACTATGCAGGGAGAGGATTATTAATCTCACCTGATTTAAAAGGCAGCAGTAATAGAAGTAGTGACATGGGATTTCAGCTATAGTGTTCCTGATGAAAGTTTCAGCCTGCCGAAAGCAGAGCATCTGATAAATTCTTGACTTGTCCTGGAAGTATTTTCCCCTCTCTGAAAGCAGAGGAAACAGTGAGGGAGTCACCTTAATTGTGACCTTAATTCTTAGCCTCTGAAAGGACCTAATTCGTGGTTTGGAAGGAAGGAAGGCTTAAGGAAGCAAATCAACATCAAAGGAACCAGAGGAAGCAGGGCAGTTTGTAGATATGTACACACTACTTAATCTTTAGGAAATAAGATATCAGAATGTTCATTGAGCAACTATGATGTCATGGATGGGCTCTGAAAAGAAACATAGTCCACAGAGGGTTGAAGGCTCTACAGATGAAATCTATCTATGTATTCTGAAAAACCTGATTGATTGTCCAAAGTTTTATTGTGGGTTCTTTATTTGAATGCATTTTCATATTCATGTACTTGAATAAAATGGTATTATGTGCCAAGTCTAGGATAGGATGCATTTCCTCCTCTGGACTATATGATGACTTTTCCCAAAGGCACTGTGCCACAGAGAGCAAGAGCTTGGCTCACTTCAGCACAGCAGTCCCTGTATGGTCCTGTTGGAGGTGCCCAAGCCTGCCTCTTTCTCTCACTGCCACATAGTCACCACAGGCCAGCATCTGACTTTGCACAGAAGGGTTTGAGAGCTAGCCCTCTGCTGAATAGATAACTGTGTGTACTCTTTTGTAGCATGGCTCTTTCACCAGTTTTCTTTCATGGCTCAGATTGGTAGTTTCTGTGGATATCCCCAGCTCACAGGATCCTCCAGGCAGACACTGTGGGCATGACTCCAACCACCAGCAAGAAGCAGCAACTGGCCAGCTCTCAGGGAGCTTGGAAGGTCTGGGAGGACCCAGTAATCAACAGTCCTGCAGTTTACAGGAGCCATGGGGAGTTCAGCAGATGTGTGTGATAGGATCCAGGGAATAATAAATCTTTTTCCTTTTTGTGCTGCAGATAGAATTCTCCGTTACCTCTTTAGGAGGGGAACCAGGGCCCTTTCTCTGCTTATGGAGTTCACTTAGGAGGGCAAAGGACAATATGTCCATCCATGTGGGAAATGCTCAGAAAATAGTGCCAGCATTTGCATGTATATACACGCATGCAAACACAACAACAAGCCTTTTGAACAGCAGTAGGAAAAAGGGAAAGTCACAGTGAGATATTTTAACTAAAATATCACATAGGAAGTTCACCGACAAAATCTGATCTTTAAAGGACTTGGAATTTTGCAAGAAAGAAAGACTACTACCTGATACAAGAAAGGCAGAAACTTAAAAGAATAGTATCATAAAATATAAAAGTCAAACGATGAACTAAAATTTACCAGAAAGTCAGAGTGTCAACCAAATTTACATTTTTTAAGTGAATTGTAGTGCACTGGAATTGATTTCCTAGCTGGATGCTGGCTGAGCTAGAGCATCAGGAAGAGCGTAAAGATTAGACTTTAAGAAAAGAAAATAGCAGACATGTTTCAAAGACTTGCATTACAAGTGCTGTATCAGTTTGTAAGACGTGAGTCTGAAACAGCTAGCAGTTTGTTTCTTGAAAGATCCATGAATCATGTGCAGTCATTTCGGTGAGTGGGTCAGGTCCCTGTCATGAGACAGGTGGAAGGAAAAACATCCAGTCACAGTATTCTATAGCAACAAATGAGATGTGGGAATCAGGCAGTGAAGTCTGTCTGCCGATGGGGTGGTGTCAGTGAGAAGACAACGTGGCACAGAATATCAGTATTCCAGCCAGGCCTAAGAGATGTGGTATATCAGTTTGTGGAAAAGGGCTATGTTGTGAGTAACTAACTGGACCTATAAGTACTGATGCTTATGAAACAGAATTATACTTCTGAGTGACCAGGCAAAAGAAAACACCTAGAATGGATGAGTCTTCTTTGGCCATTGTTTGGTACAGTCTCATTTCCAAATCCAATCCAATCCAAGTTTGTACGTATAAACTTTAAAGTTTTTAAAACAATAATTAAAATATTCTTAGGCCGAGGCGGGCGGATCACGAGGTCAGAAGATTCAGACCATCCTGGCTAACACAGTGAAACCCCATCTCTACTAAAAATACAAGAAATTGGCTGGGCACAGTGGCGGGCGCCTGTAGTCCCAGCTGCTGGGGAGGCTGAGCCAGGAGAATGGCGTGCACTCGGGAGGCGGAGCTTGCAGTGAGCCGAGATCTCGCCACTGCACTCCAGCCTGGGCTACAGAGCGAGACTGTCTCAAAAAAAAAATGTGTATGTATACACATACACACACACACACACATATATGTATACGTATATATATGTAATATGTATATGTATATATGTGTATACATATATGTATACGTATATGTGTATACATATATGTATATATGTATACGTATATGTGTATTTATATATAAAAGAATATATATATTCTTTTATATTTAAAGAAATGAATTATTTTATATTTAAAGAACAAAATGAATTGCAGCATAGCATAGTAGTCAATAGCTAAGATTTGGGAGCAATCTAAGTGTTCATCAACAGATGAATGGATAAAGAAAATGTGGTACATGTGTACAGTGAAGTACTATTCAGCTATGAAAAACAATGAGATCCAGTCATTTGCAAAGGTATGGATGGAACTGGAGGTCATTATGTTAAGTGAAATAAGCCAGGCACATTAAGACAAACATTCCATGTTCTCACTTCTTTGTGGGATCTAAAAATTAAAACAATTGAAGTCATGAATATAGAGAGTAGAAGGATGGTTAGCAGAAGCTGGGAAAGGGAGTTGGGGGCATGCTCGGGGGAGATGGGGATGGTTAATGGGTAGGTACAGAAAAATAGGAAGAATGTGTAAAACCTACTATGATAGCACAAGAAGGTGACTATAGTCAATAATAATTGTACATTTTTAAATATTAGATAACCGAAAGAATATAATTGGATTGTTTGTAACACAAAGGATAAGTGCTTGAGGGGATGGGTACCCCATTCTCCATGATGTGATTATTACACATTGCATGCCCGTATCAAAGCATGTACCCCATAAATATACGCACCTACTATGTACCCACAAAAATTAGAAATGAACAAAATTTAAAATATATGGTTGCTGGTGTCAGAAAAACCTGAGTCTGAATACTGACTCCACGTTTTCACTAGCCGTGCCTCAGGCAAGTTCCTTAACGGCTCTAATTGTAAGCATTGTTGCCTGTAAAATGGGCATAATGACAGCACTTCCATCATAAGTTTGAATATTAAATAAGATTCTTTATTTTAAGCATTCAACAAGGCCTAGCACGTAGAGTAAGGACTTTTTAAGAGCTTGCTTCTCATATCCCTCTAAGAAGAAAAATCATATGATTTCTCAACCACTTGGAGATTTGGGTAACATCGTGAAAACAGCAGCATTTGCAGCAGCAGGAGCCATAAATGACAAAGCTAGTCACCTCCTGTTTTCTGTCTGTAGTTTCTATAAAGCGAAGTGCTCCTCACATTGGGAAGGATGGAGTAATTATCCCAGCAGATGAATCAATGCCCAAGATTGGTGAGGAGACAGAACACAAGCAGTTAGCCGCTCTGGATGAGTCATCTCCCAGTCAGGAAAATTACATTCCAAGTACTGGATATTATTTCAGAACCATTGTTGATAATCTCTGAGGAAATGGAATATAGAAGATAATATAGTCTTCATTTTGATAAAAGGGAAAATTTGAATACCCTAGCATAAGAAACTTGAGATTGCTTCCTGGGAAATTTCTAAAAAGGAGCAAATGAAAAAGAAAAACATGATCGTTGGATATAGCCTGAGCATACTAAAAATAAGATAGATATAAATTTTTTTTTTTTTTTTTTTTTTTTTTGAGATGGAGTCTCACTCTGACACCCAGGCTGGAGTGCAGCGGTACCATCTCGGTTCTCAGCAACCTCCACCTCCCAGGTTCAAGCAATTCTTCTGCCTCAGCCTCCTGAGTAGCTGGGATCACAGGCGTGCACCACCACACGTGGCTAATTTGTGCATTTTTGTAGGGATGGGGTTTTGCCATGTTGACCATACTGGTCTCAAACTCCTGACCTCAAGTGGTCCTCCCGAATTGGCCTGCCAAGGTGCTGGGATTACAGGCATGAGCCACCGCACCCGGCCAGTGTTTTCTTTTTTAATCAATTTTTTTGAAAACTGCTCACCATGAGATTGCCATAAGTTGATCACACCAAGATTTCAACAAAACATCTGATTACTTAACTTAGGACACTGTTCAGTGAGGATGAAGAAATGTATGTTGGCTGATCTTTCAGTTGGAAAGATTCATAATTGTAATCAACTGCCCCAATAAAGACTACTTCGATCTTTCAGAATTATACCGTAGGGCTCCATCTTTTAGAACTGCATTACTCAGCATAATTTATCGATAACATGAAGATTATACAGCAGGTCTTTAACATGAAGGTAATCCAAACTGAGAAAGGAACATAACTGATTTTGTCAAAGTCAGAATTCCAGATATTCTTTCATTTCTTAATGTCCTGGAACAGCGGACTGGAGTAAACAAGATAAAAATTTAACAGGAATAAATGTCAGCTCCTGCATTTTTGGCTTAAAATCAATTTATTAAATCAGGAGGCTTAAAAACAATTAGCATTAAAAGAAAAATCATGGGAGAGTAGTTGAAGATAATCTTAGTATTAATACTATCAAGAGTATGCTAAAAGCTAAGACAGTCGGAGGACATTCAGTAGAAGGATAATATCCTTTCCGAAGAACACAATTTAGTCCTGCCACACTCTACCCCATTCAGACCACATCTTAAGGGATTTGGTTCTGGATACTCACATTTCAAGAGAGAAATTGACTGACCAGAGTGCCTTAGGAAAGAAAGAAAAGAAGAGAAAGAAAAAAGACAACCAAGATGGTGAAGCACCTAAAAACCACGTCGTATGAAAAGATAGAAATCAGGCCACGGCTACTTAATTTGGGGAAAGAAAAATCAAGATGATGTAATTTAGATCTAGAAATTTTTAAAGAAATGTTTTATGTAACCCCATAGAGATATATTTAATATAGCTCTTAAGAGCAAAAAGGAGTTAATAAGTAAAGATTACAGAAATGAAAATCCAATCTAAAGAAAGAATGTGTAACTGTTAGAAGTGTGTAGGTATAGGAGGAGTTGCTTATTGGGACTAATAACCTTTTACAGCTTTTATGCACAAAAGCATTGACCAAATAAATCCCTGTTGGGTGTGAGGCTTTAAAAAGAATGATTACATTAACTGAGATGTTTATCTAAACACCTCTAAAATGTGTCTTCGAGTGGTAAGAGCCTTGATTATGAGGCAGTCATACTGTCTCTTAAGTGCACATACGGGTGATGGCTTCAGGCATGTGACATAGGAAGTATCTTTTCCCACCTACAAAGAGGAAAACCTGGATAGAGTCTCTAAGAGCTAAATTGAGTATCTTAAGATGGGAGTTTACAGCCCTCTGGGCTAAACTAAAGAGGACTCTAAATTTTTGAGAAGCAGTAGCCCTGAAGACTTTGCTGCCCCAGTGATCTTAATCTCTGAAATGCCCAAGTTAGAGCCAGGTGTGTCCTCAAGCTATTTTTATTTTACCTTTTAGGTAAAGAATCAAACTGGGTTGGAAAAGTCTATATTCAACCTCAAAAATGGCTAACCTTGGTTAGGTGACCATTGTTACGAGTTGAGGATGAACTGAAAGGTTTTCAGTTTCTAGGTATTTGTATTTCTTTATGTTGTTCTAAATATTTTGTCACTATTCCTAAGTAAAAAGTAATGTTTAGTAATGTAAATAATGTTAGGAAAAGGCTAAGTTTCCTATGTTTCTGCTCTTGCATATTTAAAATATTCTTTTGGAATTTCAACAACAATGATTTTGATTATGCTACAAAAGTCACAATCCTTGTACGTAGTGTAAATTCAGTAAATTTGCTGCAAAACAGTAAATCATTAAAGTAAAACACGTCAAGAAGGAAAATTCTTTTGTACCTTGAATCCCTTATTCATCATGCAATATTAAAAATTTGGAGAATTGCTGTTTTGCCCCCCAAACTCCTGAGGTCAACGGCCATCAATTTTCACGCCTTCTTTCTCCATCGTCAAATCAGTGCTCCTCTGATCTTTCTTCAACCTCAACTGTAATAAAGAGTTTGACTCCATGTTTTATGTTTGCTGGCAGCTTTGAAGCCTCACCACTGTCCCTTTCCATTATGCTCACATCTGGTCTGGTTGTCAAGAAAGCCCAGGTACTTTCTCCTTTGGCTCAGGTGGGAAGTTCAAACTATGCAAGGTTGGGCTCTCTCAAGCTACTTCAGATCTGCTTGGGGGTCTCCCCTAATCCCCCCAGAAGACCTCATTATGGGAGTTCTAAGTATTTTCATACCTTCTTAATGTGCATGTGGTATTATCAGTCTCAATGTCCAAACCAAAATTTTGGCTGGGGTGCAAAGTCCATATCACCTCTCCAAGGCGATGACAACTTCAAAAATGCTTCTCTCTTTACACTATAATCTCTCATCTAGAAAATAACCGTCTGCTTCTATAATTTTGTTGGCACTTTCATTAACAGCTAATTTGTCCCTCATCTACTTAAATTGGAATTCAGTCCCCCTAGTCAAGTAGTCTGTGGACAAATTCCTGTAAAATTTCAAGTCTTAGAGAATTCTCTTGCTCTGTTAGCTACTCCAGGAACTATAGTTGGATGAAAAGATACCTAAATCTGGCAAAGAAATCCAAACACCATCTTAGCAAAATAATAGATCAATAGCCTTTCAGTCAATTCCAAACCAGTTTCTGTTTCAAACTCTTGGAAAATTTGAACTAAAAGTTTAATTTTTAACAGGATAAAGAATATCTTTATTTGGTAGCCAATAGCAATCTCAATAGAAAAATATGCTAGAGCTATTTACTACAGTCAGGAACCATCACACCAGTAATCTGCACACTTAGTTAATTGTTTTTGGAGTTCTGCCGTGTTCTTTCATATGTGAATCAGAAATAAAACTGTGGCTATTGAGAAGAAGGAAAAAAAATTTGCAAGTGGCATAGTGTACACTGCAAACCTGAGAAAATCAACTAGAAGAGCACTAGAATGGATAAAAGAGTGCAGTAAGGTGGTCAGGTATGAGTATACAAAAATCAGTAGTTTTCTGTAAATGAGGAACAGTGGCTCAAAAATTATCAGGGAAAATATATAAATATAATATATAAATATATATAATTATATAAATATAATGAAGATTATAAAATACTATTTTTAAAATGTGCAAAACCCATTTAAAGAAAACTATACCACTCATTGTAAGAAATAAGGCAGAATTTAATAAAGAGACATACCATGTTCCAAGATAGGCAGGCCGAATATTACAAAGTTGATACTTTTCCCCAAAATATAAGATTGGATTAAATCTTGAGAAGAAGACAAAATCAATAGAATTGGAGGAGAGCTATGGGCAGAATTTTAAATGGTTCGCGTAGAAAAAATAAACAAGCCAAGACCTGTTTCGAAAAAAGGGGATTCCCAAATGCTGGCTCACCGTATCATATATTGAAACGACGTGAACTTACAGTAATTAAAACTGTGATTTTTAATTACTGTTGCTTTAATTTAATATTGCTCATCCCCGTGATAATACTGGCTTCCTATGTAGTTTGTCACTTCCACCAGATGTGACTGCCACATGCCCAGTCCTGTGTCATGTCTGAGAGGCAGTGCAGAGTGACTGACAAGAGAGGTGGCTTTGGCATCCACTTACATAGGTGTGAATTCTGATTCCACAGCTTATCAACACCCTCACCCTGGGTCACTTGCCCTCTCTACCATTCAGTTTCCCAATCTATAAAATGGGAGTAAAAACAGTACCTGGATCACAGGTTGTAATTCCAGTTTTAGATAAGGTAGATCCATAAAACAGAATAAGTCATTATGCAGTCACTCTTGCAAAATGTAACAGTTTAATAGTTGTAGAGGAGACATTGTATATCAACACAGAAATAAAACGGATTCTGGAAATGTTCTGGGACAACAGTATCACTATTTGGAAAGAAAGAAGATACTTACGTGACAGCATAACATAAATCCTATGTGGATTAAATAGATAAATGTACCAAAACAAAAAAAGAGAATTGAAACATTATTAAGCTTGAAGAAAACAGAAGTGACTATTTAATTTTGCTCGGGTGGGAAAAGGACTTTCTGATGACAAAATCAATGAAGGAAATCACAAAGGAAAAAGAAGATTGATTTGACTTTATAAACATTTAAAAGCTATGAACAGAAAAATATCAGAAATATCAGAAGCAACATTAAGGGACAAACTGAAAACATCAGAACTAGATTTTTGCTATCCTCATTACAAAGGTTTAGTATAAACTCATGACAGGGACATTGTGACAGGAAGCTTGGCAGAGGGTATGAAGAGACAACTCACAGACTAGAAAATACCTTTAGCTAATTAACACAGGGAAAATGTTAGCCTCACGTGCAACCAAGGTAATAAAAAGTGAAACAAGAAAAGAGGATGTTTTGTGTACAAAACTGACAAAATGTTTAGATGGGACTAATCAGTGCTGGAGAAGGGCAGTGATTCTCACATATGCTCCTGGGGAAGTGAAATTCAGTACAGCCTTTCCAGAAAGCAAAGTAATCCTGTGTACTAGGAGTCTCTTTGAAAGTTCTAGGGCTTTCACCCAGTAATTTTAATTGCAGGGCTTTATCTTCCAAAATACTCTGTGATGTAAAATTAGATTTATGTTTAAGCACAATCCTTGCAGCATTCTTTTAAATAGCAAACATGATAAATGGTTAAATAATGTATAGTATAGTCCCATAATACAGTCTTGTGCATGCGTTAAGTATGTTATCAAATATTTTTAATGGTGTGGGGAATATTTACTCTATGTCACGTGAAAAAAAATTATCACCCAATACGTGAATTGTAACGTACAATATATATTTATACCCCTAAAAAGGTACATTATAACATTAATGATAATTAAGTATGGGTTGCGTAAGTTTGAACAATGTTTGCTTTCTTCATAGTTTGTGTATTTTTCAAGTTTCTCCTGATAAACTCTTACTAGTTTTGAATCAGAAAAAATAAGAACTTCCTCCCAAGTAGTCTTCCTTGCCTTATCTGTTTCTTACTCTCAGAACCCTCCAAAACATAGACATTGTTTGCTCATCTGAATGTACATATACTATATATTCTGTTTCCCCTGTGACATGAAAATAATAGATGTCTAATGTATTTACCTGACAAGGATATTGTGAGGATAAATTGAGATAAACATGAAAGCATGATTTAGAAGGAAAGGAAGTGATACAAATATGAGTTGAGGTCTGTCAACATACATTTCTCACATCAACACATTAAATAATTTTCAGTGACTATCAGACACAGGCCTGTGCCTCAGATTAAATGATAATGCCTATTAAAAACTAGTTAACAAAGTTAAAACCGTGTAAGTCACCCTGTAAAATAGTGCTATCCAATAGAACTTTCTGCAGTGTTGGAAATGTTCTCTATCTGTGCTGTCCAGCGTGGGAGCCATTTAGCCAAACAAGGCTATTGATCATTTGAAATGTGTCTGGTGGGACTGAGGAACTGAATTTTTGGTTTAAATTAATTTTAATTAATGTATGAGTAGCACATGTGGCAAGGGGGATGGGAGCTGCAGCTCTACAAGGTGACATCACTTTGGACTAGGCATCTTCTTTAGTGCTCTCCATGCATTATCCCATGTGAGCCTCACAACAACCTGTGATCCAGGTACTGTTTTTACTCCCATTTTATAGATTGGGAAACTGAATGGTAGGGGGGCAAGTGACCCAGGGTGAGGGTGTTGATAAGCTGTGGAATCAGAATTCACACCTACATAAGTGGATGCCAAAGCCACCTCTCTTGTCAGTCACTCTGCACTGCCTCCCATGCATGACACAGGACTGGGCATGTGGCGGTCACATCTGGTGGAAGTGACAAACTACATTGGAAGCCAGTAATATTACGGGGATGAGCAAGAGGAAAACTGTGTTGCTCCTCCTTTGTGAGCCCCCATGCATCTAATGTGTTAAGTTCCTTTCACATGATGAATTCCCCATCAATGTCCACCAGCCAGGAGAGCAGCTTCTTGGTAAGACATCACAAAGGGAGCTCACAGTGATTTCTTTTGTTAAGTTGCTGACTTTTTCTTCAATCAAGCCTTTTACACTGAAAACTATCTTACAGCCAGGATTCCAGACTCCACACAGGTGAGAAGGCAAATTTGCTGAGTACATTTGAAATACTTGGGCAGCTTTTAATGTACTCTACAGGATGTGACAAACGAGTATCTGTGTAAATCAATAAACCCTTCTGTGAAAGGACTAATGGTTTTGTGTGAATAGCAAGGCAATGCACGCGGAAACCAGTACTCTTGTTTCCTGTCAGTATTTTTAAAGTTCACTGTCATAACTCTGTTCCCCTTGACCTTTATCGGTGATACCTACCAGAGATTTGCGTTGCTAGTTGAGTTTTAACTGGACACCTCAGCTATCAGCTGTCTTTCCCTTTTCCCTTGGTGTCTGATAAATGCCTTCTTTACACATTCAGCTCTCCTGGATTGCTCATTTTTTAACTATGTTGTGATTGTTCTTTGAATAATAATTGACTTTCTCAGATTTAAGAATACTTCATTCCAGTACAGACAAATGGAGATTAAATACAGATTTCTCTTTACTTTGGTGCTGTAAAATCAGGTTTATTATCGTGGTGATTCACAGTAATAATTGCTTCTCTATATGAATGTTGATAAAGTGGAAAAAGCAATATGCACAGAAATTCAGGAATCTTCAAATGCCGTGAAACTAGTAGCACAAAAAGCTAATAGAAAATGAGAAACTGGTTTTCAAAAGCAAAATGCATGTCAACTAGAAGTTTGAATAAGTCTTATCTGTGCCCTCAGACACACAAAGATGATGTAATATGATTAGGGATGAAAACGTACTGTACTAGCATTTGCAAATTGGAACCAGACTCCTCTAAGTTCCTGGTGTATCTTTACATGCAATTAATGCACAGTTCAACACTGCCTTTTGCTTCTTTAAATAAATTCTTTCTATAGTCCTATCTTGATAATCCCCCAAAATCTTCATCTTTAAAAGATAGCAATTCTAGGGCAGTTTTTTAAAATAGGAAGAACTATTTGTAAGGGATTTTAAGTATTTTTTCATACTGACACAAATATATTCTACTGACACAATCTTATTTTATTTACAGCATTGTTTACTTAATGCATTTCCACCCATGAATGAAACGTTTAATCAGGTTGCATTGTGGGTATTATTTTGCTAATTAGCATCCAAATGCGGGACCACCTTCTATAAAGTTCAGCCTTAAAGTGAGCAGTGTCTCCTCGGGTTTAAAAAGACAATTCCACTTCTGTGGAGTGATAACCACGATCACACTAGAGCAGTTGTCTGATTAATTACAGTGGTGTGAATTTGGTCATGTTTTCAAGCTGATGTTCCCTCCAGAGCAATTGACTAGATAATTGTGTTCTTGCTACCACAAAACCTAGGTGGAACTCAGCAGGTGTGAGATCTCATCCTGGAGCTGATTCAACCTGTCGCCACTTACCTGAACAAAGGGAATATGCTCTGCAAAGGTTGTCTCTCCCAATAACTGGGCACAGATTCTACCACTTTGAAGGATAAAATTGATTCACTTAATACCAAATCTGTCAGAGCAAGTGATCCAAACAATCAGTGTAATGGGTAGAAGGACAGAAAAGCAAAAAGTAGAGATGTAACTTTGTTTGTAAAATAGAGTCTAGGTTGAGTGAAGTTGAGATCTCTTCCAGTTCTGGTGTTTTTGTTTATTTGTTTATTTGTTTTGCTTTTTTGTTTGTTTTTAAGATGGAGTCTTGCTCTGTCACCCAGGCTGGAGGGCAGTGACGTGATCTCATCTTGCTGCAACCTCCACCTCCTGGGTTCACGTGATTCTCCCACCTCAGCTTCCCAAGTAGCTAGGATTACATGTGCCTGCCACCACACCTGGCTAATTTTTGTATTTTTAGTAGAGATGGGCTTTCACCTGTTGGCCAGGCTGGTCTCAATCTGGTGTTCTTGTGTCTAATAACAAAAGATAAATTACAGTCACTGGGTAAGAGTCATTATTTACATTTCTGGGCTACAGTTCTCTTAATAATAGTTTCCATACTCTACAAAATTATGTGGTTGGACTTGATACCTCAAACCTTTCTAATTCGAAAAATGTAGAAAATTTATTCATGAAGTTGAAAGTGCCATGCCAATATAGATCTGTCATTGATATATGTGTATATAAGAATATGTACAGTAATTCATATGTGTATGTGTGTGTTTTGTGTGTGTGTGGTTGTATGTGTATCTCTCACAGAGGACATTTAGCCACGTCTAGAGACATAGGTGAAGGGGATGCTACTAGAGCAGGCAAAACCTCATTTTACTGTGCTTTGCGAATATTGCCTTTTTCCAGAGGTTGAGGGTTTGTGGCAACCCTGCATACAGCAAGTAAGTCTGTTGGTACCATTTTTCTAATAGCGTGTGCTCACTTTGTGTCTCCTTTTCACATTTTGATCATCTCACACGATTTTAAACCGTTTCGGCATTATTACAGCTGTTACGGTAATCTGTGATCAGTGTTCTTTGATGTGACATATTTAATTGTTTTGGGGCACCACGAAGCACACCCATATAAGATGCACATGAGACCTGTTGCATGTGTTCTGACTGCACCACCAGCTGGCCTTTCTGCTGTCTCCCTTGCTCTCCTTGGGCCACATATTTCCTGAGACACAACAGTAATGAAATTGGGCCAATTGTTTACCCTACACTGCTTGTAAGCATTAAAGTAAAAGGAAGAGTAACATGTCTCTCAGTTGTTTTTGTTGTTGTTGTTTGTTTGTTTGTTTGAGATGGAGTCTCGCTCTTTCACCCAGGCTGGAATGCAGTGGCTCCATCTCAGCTCACTGCAGCCTCTACCTCCCGGGTTCACGCGATTCTCATGCCTCAGCCTCCCGAGTAGCTGGGATTACAGGTGTATGACACCACACCGGATAATTTTTTGTATTTTTAGTAGAGATGGCGTTTTACCGTGTTGGTCAGGCTGGTCTTGAATTCCTGACCCCCAGTGATCTGCCCGCCTCAGCCTCCCAACGTGCTGTGATTATAGGTATGAGCCACTGTGCTCGGCCCATGTCTCTCACTTTAAATCAGAAGCTAGAAATGATTAAACTTAGTGAGGAAGACATGTCAAAAGCCAAGACAGGCTGAAAGCTAGGCCTCGTGCCCCAAATAGCCAAGTTGTGAGTACAAAGGAACAGTTGTTGAAGGAATTTAACAGTGCTACTCCAGTGAACACATGAATGATAAGAAAGCAAAACAGCCTTACGGCTGATATGGAGAAAGTTTGAGTGGCCTGGGTAGAAGACTAAACCAGCCACAACATTCCCTTAAGCCAAAACCTAAGGTACTAACTCTTCAATTCTATGAAGGCTGAGAGAGGTTAGGAAATTGCAGAAGAAAAGTCTGAAGCTAGTAGAGGGTAGTTCATGAGGTTTAGGGAAAGAAGGTGTCACCATAACATGAAAGAGCAAGGTGAAACAACCACTGCTTCATGTAAAGATGTAAAGCTGCAACAAGTTATTTAGAAGATCTAGTTCAAATAATGGATGAAAGCTACTACACTAGACAACAGATTTTTGATGTAGGGGTCAACCTTATATTGGAAGAAGAGGCCATCTAGGATTTTCATAGCTAGAGAGGAGAAGTCAATGCCCAGCATCAAAGCTTTAAAGGACAGGCTGACTCTCTTGTTAGGCACTAATGCAGCTGGTGACTTTAAGTTGAAGCCAATGCTCATGTACCATTCGAAAAATCCTATGACCCTTAACAATTATGCTAAACATACTCTCCCTGTCCTCTGTAAATGGTACAACCAAGTCTGGGTGACAACATATGTGTTTACAGCATGATTCACAGAATATTTTATTAATAAGTCTACTTTTGAGAGCCTACTCCTCAGAAAAAAAATATCCCCTTCCAAGTATTACTACTCACAAACCATGTGCCTTGCCATCCAAGAGCTCTGAAGTATCTGGGGTAGATGTGCAAAAAGATTAATGTTGTTTTCATGCCTGCTAACACAACATTCATTCTGCAGCTCATGGATCAACAAGGAATTTTGACTTTCAAGTCTTATATTTAAGAAGTAGTGACATTTTATAAGGCTATTTCTGACAGAGAGAGTGATTCCTCTGATGGATCTGGGGAAAATAAATTGAAAACCTTGTGGAAAGGATCACAATTCTAGATGCCATTAAGAACATTTGTGATTCATGGGAAAAGGTCAAAATATGAACATTAATGGGAGTTTGGAAGAATTTGTTTCCAACCCCAATGGATAACTTTTAAGGGGTCAAGCCTTTAGTGGAGGAGGTAATTACAGATGTGGTAGAAATTGCAAGAGAGCTAGAATTAGAAGCAGAGATGTGGTAGAAATGGCAAGAGAGCTAGAATTAGAAGCAGAGATGTGGTAGAAATGGCAAGAGAGCTAGAATTAGGAGCAGAGATGTGGTAGAAATGGCAAGAGAGCTAGAATTAGAAGCAGAGATGTAGTAGAAATGGCAAGAGAGCTAGAATTAGAAGCAGAGATGTGGTAGAAATGGCAAGAGAGCTAGAATTAGAAGCAGAGCTTGAGGATGTGACTGAATTGCTGCAACCTGGTAAAACTTGAACAGATGAGTTGCTTCTTATGGATGGGCAAAGAAAGTCATTTCTTGAGATGAAATCTACTCCTGGTGAAGAGTCTGTGAACATTGTTGAAATGACAACAAAGGTTTTAGAATATTACATAAACTTAGTTGATAAAGCATTGGCAGGGTTTGAGAAGACTGACTCCAATTCTGGAAGAAGTTCCACTGTAGGTAAAATGTTATCAAACAGCATTGCTTGCTTTAGGAAAATGTTCTGTGAAAGGAAGACTCAATTGAATGTGCAAACTTTATTGTTGTCTTATTTCAAGGAATTACCATAGCCTCCTCAACCATAAGTAGCTACCACCCTAATCAGTCAGCAGCGATCAACATGGAAAAAGATCAACCAGCAAAAAGATTCCAGCATGCTGAAGGCTCAGATAATCGTTAGCATTTTTTAGCAGTGCACTATTTTTTAATTAAGGTGTACACATTATTTTCTGGACATAAGGCTGTTGCATACTTAATATACTACAGTGTAGTATAAAGATAACTTTTACATGCACTGGGAAACCAAAAAACGCGTGTGACTTTCTTGATTCTGACATTTGCTTTATTGCGGTGATCTGGAATGCTTGATCAAACCCATGATGTCTCTCTCCGAGGTGTGTCTGTAGATAGTGGGTAAAGGCCAGGGATGCTGCCAGACATTCTACAGTTTACAGGACAACCCCTCCAAATAAAGAACTATCTAACCTAAAATGTCAATAGTGCTGAGGTTGAGAAACTCTGATTCGTACGTATATATAGGTGTGTTAAATACACCCAAGTACAGCATACACACTCTATCGTTATATAGAGAGCTTCCTTGTATATAATTTGTTCTAACAAGATCAACAAGACATTGTTTTCCCAGCCATCTGTTGAGGCATAGAAACAAGCTTTGCAGTTCCCAGCCTGACATTACATCCATGTTTGTCTTAATGAGACTTCATTCTGGCTTTGTTATGCTTCTCTCTGCTCAACAGATTGCATCAAAGTCTGGTTTAGAGAATCAGGCCAGCCATGCTCTGAGGGTTTTAGTGGAGGTTTGCTGACCCTGTCATGGAATCAAAGGAAGGAAGAAGTGAGCACCATGTATTTCACAATTTTATGAAATGGATTATTCTACTATGAAGACAGTTAAAGTTTCATCCTCTGTCACCCCAAACTATGATTCTATGATTATTTATCTCTGAATAATTACTGTATAAATTCATAGTGTCTGAGATTTTATGGCTGCAAAAGACTTTGGAGATGATGTGGGCTAGTAAGATTGTGAGGGGGAAAAAATAAAGCTAAGAGAAGTTCAGTGTCTCGATCAATGTCACATAGTAATTAAATGCAAGAGCTGGAAACCGTGTGTTCTTAGCCATCCTTTCTGCCACATCTTGCTGCTGGAAAATGTTTCTAAAAGGCCATATTACAACGAAAAAGCCAGGTCTCTTGATATCACATTCTTTTTATACTTAAAAGGTTTTCTATGAGACATCATCTAGGTATAAAATACCTCTTTGGTAGCATCACTGGAGAAGTACACAGTGTGCACAATGATTCAATATTATCTTGGTAAAATGATGTGTAAGTCAAACAGAAAAATCTTTTAATAAAATTGGTGGCTGCCAGCTTCTCAGCCTACATGTCTATTATTGCACCTGAGCTGAACTGTAAACTGAGGTGTTTATTCTTTTATCCAGCCCTCGATAAGGAATTACATTTCAGTTCCCCTCAACCCTTATCACCTCAGGGTCCTAACTGCTTAGAAATATCTACCAACTCCTACCCACTGACTTACACAAAGAAACGGAGGAAATTTTAAAAGCTAGAAGGAGAAGAATTAGGGTGGTGTATGAATGTGTTAGCACTCTTCATTGTCCATGATTTTCAAAGCAAACCTTGCTGCTTGCCAGTTCTCTACAGAGAAACCAGACATCATCCACCTGCTTCTAGTTCTTGAACTTGCAAACAGGGAATGTGGTTTCTAGAACAGGATTCATTTTCACGTAATTTCATTATGACAAAACAATTGAAAGTTCAGAATGCTGAGAAGTTTACTGTGTTTTTTTGTTTAGTTTTTTGTTTGTTTGTTTGTTTTTGAGATGGAGTCTCGCTCTTGTCACCCAGGCTGGAGGGCAGTGGCGCGATCTCGGCTCACTGCAACCTCCACCTCCTGGGTTCAAGCGATACTCCTGCCTCAGCCTCCTGAGTAGCTGGGATTACAGGTGCTTGCCACCACACCCGGCTAATTTTTGTGCTTTTAGTAGAAACGGGGTTTTGCCACGTTCGCCAGACTCGTCTCGAACTCCTGACCTCAGGTGATCCACCCACCTTGGCCTCCCAAAGTGCTGGGATTACAGGCATGAGCCACCGCGCCTGGCCTACTGTGTTTTTTTAGAGTGCTTCTGACTCAGATAGGTCCGTGTGTCCTGAAGAAAGCCACTCAACCCCTCTGAGCCTCAGATTGCACATCTGTAAAATGGGGAGAGCAACAGATGTCTTTTTTGTAGTGTTGCTGAAAGAACGACTTGTGATAAAGTCTATTGAGGGCTGAGCACAGAGTGTAGCACGTAGTAATCATCAGCACCTGCTGACTGTCATTGTCATGATCATCATCATTTTCTGTAGCTTCCATATTCTTCTCTGTCACAGCCACAGAGATAACTTCAGCCCTGGTTAAACTAGACCTGCATTTCCAGCTCCTGGCTAGATGTCTTCCAGATGTTACTTCCATGCTGCATATATACAAAACTGAACTAATAATTGTTTCTGCAAAGAATGATTTTGAGAACTGCCACAAATCAATGGTAACTTCTCTCTCATGGCCAGATCTTATTTAGATTTTTTTTTTTTTTTTTTTTTTTTTTTTGGATGGAGTCTTGCTCTCTCGCCCAGGCTGGAGTACAGTTCAGTGGCGTGATCTCGTCTCACTGCAAGCTCCACCTTCCGGGTTCACGCCATTCTCCTGCCTCAGCCTCCCAAGTAGCTGGGACTACAGCCGCCTGCCAGCACGCCCGGCTAATTTTTTGTATTTTTAGTAGAGATGAGTTTTCACCGCGTTAGCCAGTATGGTCTAGATCTCCTGACCTTGTGATCCGCCCACCTCAGCCTCCCAAAGTGCTGGGATTACAGGCGTGAGCCACCACGCCCAGCCCTTATTTCGATTTTTTAAGCGAAGTAAGGACTCTGCAGATGACAAAAACAAGTCAAAGGGTTTCCCAAGTCCTTATGTTCCCTCTCAGCTAGTGGCAATGCCCAAGCTAAGTTCCACTTAGACACTGCTTCAGCCCTACTGCACTCTGTCCTCCTGTCCTCGCAGAACGCCAGGCGGCTGCGAGCCTCCCGATGCTCCTGAGCCACTGCTGCTCACTCACCCATGCTAGAGGCAGACAAAAGTGGGGAGCAGGGTGGAGGGCAGCTCTCTGTCGCCCTGCTACTGTCCATGTGCACCACTAGCTGCCAGGCCAGGGGTCCTGAGTGGGAAGGCCAGAGATCATGCCTGATAATCAAATTAAATGATTAATATAATTTCCCTAAAGCTTAATCCTGTGGTTTCTGAGGCAAAGGGACAATATTCGTCCCTGAGAGAACGGGAGAGTTAGAGTGAGTAGTCAGCATCCCTGAACAAAAGAATTTCATACAAACATGCAAACAATGGAAAGAAAGGGGAGAGAGGTCGCAGTGACTGCTGGCATACCTTACTTAAGAACTAGATTCATACATTCACTGCAATTTTTTCTTCCCCACAGGGAAAGAAAAAAAAAATCATTACATGGTAAGGCAAGAGACTTTTTTCTAAAAATCTCCCATGGCACTTTATCTCACTTTGTTACCCATTTCTATGAAAGACCTTATCGCCCTGGTGGAGACCCGGAATATCAAACTCAGTGTCGTCTTTGGCTCTCCTCATCTAGGTACTGGTTAGGAGCTGATGAGTCTGTTCTGAATTCTTTCTCAAATGTAGGTCTTCCTCACCTCAGTGCTGCTGCTTTGTTTCAGGGGTAGGTCGTCCTTGAAAGGAATGTTACAATAGCATGTTTTCGATCTCCCCATCTTCTCCTTCCATCGCTCTTTGTTGCTGGTGCCAGGATTCCTTCCTTAAAACACACATTTGGTCCCGTCCCTTCGCCTCGGCACCTGGCTCCATCCACCTCACTGTCTTCCCTCTCTCATCTCATGGGCTCTCCACCTGCTGGCCCCATTACAGTGGCAGTGGGATGCCCAGGTACAACAGGGCCCTTCCACAATTTTCCTTCAGGCCCTCTCCTAAAGCTCTGTTACTTATTAGAGTGTGTACGTGTGTGTGTGTGTGTGTGTATGAAATATGTCTGCAGAGGACTTCATATTTGTATGCACAAAAATGTATATTTACAATTAAGAAATAATAAAGCAAAAAATTGAGTACCTGCCCCCATGTCCACAAATGAAACATTGCTAGTAGCCTGGTGCCCCCATGGGTTCCTGTCTTATCACAGTTTCCTTTCTCCCCACTAGTGGTAATGATGAATCTGACTTCTGTAATAATAATTTCCTTGCCTTTTGAAAAAAATGTGATTTACCTCATGGGTGTGTATCCCTAAACAATATAATTTAATTTTTTGAATTTTTGAACTTTGTATGTAGAATCATGTTGGAAGATTTTATGTGTGTGTGTGTGTGTGTGTATTTAAATATATGTTGTGCCTCTTTCATTCAATGTTATCATTGCCAGATTCATTCATCATGTAGTTCTCATTCACTGGTTTTTGTTTCTATATAGTATCCCATTATATACATGTATTAATAAACATTATTCATTGTACTGTCAATCTTAGTTTAGATGATTTCTGTCTGAGGGCTGGAAAACAAAGCTGTTATGAACCCACGTGTACACCCATCCTGGTATATGTGTTTGTGGGTACCTACAGGGGTTATACCTAGCAATGGCATTGCTGAGTCAGAAGCTAGGAGCATCTTCTCTATCAACAAGTTGAGCCAAAGTATCCCAAAATAGGTGTAGTAATTTACACACCCACCAGTGGCACATGAGGGTGCCTGTTCTTCCACACTCTTACTAACACTTGCCATGTAAGATTTTTTCATTTGCACCAGTTGGATGGGTGTGTAATGGTATTGTTGTTGCTTAAACTTGCTTTATAAGTGACTTCCTCTTTTGGATGAAATGATTCCTAGAATGACTACGTCTGTGCT
This sequence comes from Macaca mulatta, assembly GCF_049350105.2. Taxonomy (NCBI): domain Eukaryota; kingdom Metazoa; phylum Chordata; class Mammalia; order Primates; family Cercopithecidae; genus Macaca; species Macaca mulatta. Next base: position 24,517,073 of record NC_133417.1, on the reverse strand, counting down.
TTTTTTCTTTCTGTTTTTTGTTTTTGTTTTTTCAGTTTTTGTATAGATCAGAGGTCAAAAATTCCTATTTCTGGAGAAATTCTCAGTCTTTTTCCTGACCTGAATTACCTAGTTCTTGGTAGAGAGGGTTCAAACATGTTGGTATATTAGGCATTTATCAGGCTATTGTCATTTATATTTTTTCTTCAAAGTGCTGTATTAAGTCCTTAGCAAGGAATAGGACTGTGTATATGAATAAATTGTCTCTGCAACACAAAGGATTTATATTGACAGTCTCTCATTTTCTTCATCTGTAAAATGGAGCTAATCCTATCTACCTCATAGAGTTTGGGGGCCTTCAATTAAATGAGGTAATGAAGTCCATATATTAATTGATATTCTTTTCTGCAAATCAATCAATGAGTTTTATATAGTTCAACTTCTAAAATACCTGGAGGTTAATGCCGTAAATATTCTCTACTCAACAGAGTGATCAGATTGTTTTACATTTTTTAGCTCTATGGAATTTCTCTGTGAGGCTTCTAAAACCAAAACATTCACACTAGTCCACCCTAGCTTGAAATTCATAGATTTGCATCTCTGAAAGCACATCTGGTGGTGGGGGATGGAATACATTTTAAGGTTTAAAGGTTGTTTTTACAAAGAAATTTTAGAGTCCCTGAATTTTCAGCTTCTCTCATCATTGGAAAATATGTATTATATCTCGAGCTCAAATATGTAATATTGAGTTGATAAAGGTAATAATGAGTTGATAAATGGGCACCTGGAAGCTGAAGTAAGGTGGTGAGAAAGAGAAGAGAAAGGGTGAGAGAGGAAGACTGTGGATTAAAGGAATCAGGGCCTGAAGCTAATCTATATGTGAGCCTGTTTAAAATGTCCAGTCCAGAGGACCCACGGTACATTTCTCTTGGCCAAAATCTGTCCCTCAACAGGGACAGTTTCTGCCCTGGCTGACACCACGACCCCCTGCATTAAAACCTGTGAGCGGCTGAGGTTTCAAATGGGAGCTGTTCTACAGAAGAGTGAAGGAAACTACCATTCACCGAACCATACAGAGGGCCAGGCTCCATGTCCGTGACATTCTGCCTTCATCATCTCATTCAACCCAAAACAGTGACAGACATTTATTTTCACATCCATTTCAAATAAAAGGGAATGTAAAAAGCATGCCGTCACTTCTCATCAGATTATCTTACCCTCCTCCTAGGAAGACAGATCTGCTTTACCACCCCTCCTGCCTTCCCACTCCAGGCATGGATTTCTTTTCTGTATATCCCCCGGGCAAGGAAATTATCGAGCTGACTTCTCAGTTTGTATCACGAAAGCATTACCGTTTATTATTTCCCGGATGTAAGGCAGCATCAAATAATGGTTTTCCAAATCACACACATTTTTTTTTTTTCTGTTCTACTCACACACATGCATATGCACACACAGAGACACACTGATCTATGCCCTTAGGCTGTTTTCTCCCAATGAGAGTCACTGATGTAGGAGAGAGAGGCAGACTCATAAACAAAACAAGAGAAGGAAAAGCATAAAACTGTGTGGTGACCACCCCCAGTTCCAGAGAAGCAGAAAGAGACTTCTGAACACGTCCAAGGCAATGGCAGCAGGGGGGAGGAGGGAGGTTACACCCACCTTCACCCTGAAGTTGATCCAGCTTGAGCACTGGTTCTCAAAGTGCTGTTCCCAGGCCAGCCGCAGCAGCAGCACCTGGGAACTTGTTAGAGATATCAATTATTGGACCCTACTGTAGGTGCCCTGAATCCAAACATGAGAGTGCTCCCCGGACCCGCCCAGTCTGTGATCCCACAGCCTCCCAAGTGATTCCAATGCACACTCAAGTTTTCAACCGGTGGCCTAAAGCCCCTTCCAAACATTCCAATTCTGGAAGTATATAGAGCTTTCATTATGAAGTGTTTTCTATTCAACTCTTCCAAAATGAACCTGTGGACAGGTTGTACATCACATGTTCTCATGGCATAGCTCTTCAACTTTTTTAAACAAAGACTTCGTTTTAATGTAGTTTATATCCCTAGCATCTCGCACTGGTCCTAAACCTAATGGGTTGAGTGCAAGAATAAGGACATTGTGAGGATGCATTCATGTGTGTATGGGCACACATGTTTGTTCCTGTGTGGGTGGTCAGAGCTTAATGTCTTTATTGACACTTTCTAGGATGATAACATTTGCCTCCAAGATGCCCAGCAGCCCTAGACATTGCCTGGATCTGGATACTGTACAAGCTCTCAAATACAGTCAGTGGGGAACACCCTTTAGCCAGCTACGCCCCACACATGGCTACTATGGCAGCCAGGTGTGATGAGTGATTCAGAAACCCTGTAAGTCTGAATTAGAATCATAGCGGGAAGGAGATTCAATACCCGGCTCCAGTTCTTGGTGTTCCTTGTACTCAGGCTTTATATCACTCTAGCAGATGAAAATGCACTCGCCTGGCTGGCACACTTAGCCACTCCCATGGGACTTTTAACTCGGGATGTTTTTAAAAAGTTTTCAAAGCAGAGCAGACTACAGGGGAATTAGGAACATTTTGGGGACCTGTGTATTTTGCATGGAAGCCTGTGGTTTTCAATGTGAGAAATTAACTTGTTTCTTCTATTAGACTGTTTTTTTCTTTATGGTGGCCTCTCTATATTTTATCCATCTTTGTATACCCCCTAGCATAGCTCCTGCAGGTACAGACCTTTGGCCCCCTGACTGCAATTGTTGAGATGGCCTAGAGTCGTGAAGTGTGTTATTTAAGGAGAGTGGCACAGGACTCTGACACAGGCTGGCCATCATAAAGAAGCACATTTTTGGCTGGAAAAAATTCCAAAGAGAAAAATAAAAAGCACAGAAGCACCTTTTCTTACCTATGGGGCAAAACCATGAATTGAATTGGTATTTTAGAGAAATACCTTTTCTGATCTTATTCTGACCTGTCTGCCCTTGCTGAATTGAAGGGGTTTCAGCAAGCTTGAAAGATGTCACTCTGGAAAAAACCAGCTTTTGCTGTGGGAACGGCAGTTTCTCTCTCTTTTTGCCTTTAGAGGACATCTTCTTCCCACCTTCTTTCCTCCACACCACTCAACCCTGTTCATTTCTAATTTCTACCTGTTTTATTTGCATATGATCAGTTGGTTGTTGTTGTTTTTTTTTTTTTTTTTTTTTTTTTTTTTGCCATTGTTGAACCCAAGGTTTTCTCTGCAGTGGGTATTGGATAGTGTCTGACATTATTTGCTTTCATAATAATTTGACAATATTTACATCCAGGATTCTAGCCTGGTTGAATAACTTTTTGAATACGAGTCAGATGTCATTTTCTTGGTATTTTGTTCAAAGCTGTGTTATTTTTATCTAGTCCAATGTGCACTTTTGTTATTGTTTCAATTGCCTGTTGAGTAGGCTGATTCAAGGGTCACCTCTTTCCTACCTTATCCAAAGTTTGTTCATTTTTTGTTGTTGTTGTTCTGATCCTTGTAGTTTTCAATGTGAGAAATTAACTTGTTTCTTCTATTAGACTATTTTTTTCTTTATGGTAGCCCCTCTATATTTTATCCATCTTTGTTTACCCCCAGCATAGCTCCTGCAGGTACAGCAAAAGACCAGTAATTGAATGTACACATAAAAGAATTGATGTGCCACCTCGTTTCCTAAATATGACTGTTGCACTGTTTATTGCTATGTAACCAACTGTCTCAAAACTTTGAGGCTTAAAATAACAATTTAATTTTTGTCACAATTTTGTGGGTCAGAAATTTGGGGAGGACACAGCTGGATAGTTCATCTCCAATCTATGTGGTGTCGGGAGGTAAAAGGATCCATTTCCAAGATGGCTCCTTTACTCCTGTGTCTGGCTTCTCAATGTCCCTGGCCTGTCTCTCTCTGCGAGGCATCTCATCCTCCAGGGCCTGTCTGCATAGCTGGGGCTTTATACCACCTCAGAACATTCAGACTGCCTACATGGTAGCTCATATAAGACGTGTTCTAAGAGGCCAGGTAGAAGCTTAAAAGCTCATGGTGTAGCTTTGGAAGACCCAAAGATGGAACTTCAGCCACCTTCCACTGGTCAATCAAGTAAGGCCAGTCTAGAGTCGAGAAGATAAGTCCCAAAGCATTTGCAACCATCTTTAATCTACTACTACAACAATGCTAGTAATAAATGCAGTTAACATTTATAAGTGAGGGGCAAAACCTCAGTCTCCCCTACTATCCAATATAACAAAGTACAAGATTTAAATATTTTGTCAGTTGTCAAAATGGATCAGATGGTGTATATTCATCTTTCGTTTTGAAAATATACACACTGGGCTGGGTGCAGTGGCTCACGCCTGTAATCCCAGCACTTTGGGAGGCCAAGGTGGGTGGATCACTTGAGGTCAGGAGTTCGAGACCAGCCTGACCAACATGGAAAAATCCCATCTCTACTAAAAAATACAAAAATCAGCCGGGCATGTTGGCACGTACCTGTAGTCCCAGCTACTTGGGAGACTGAGGTGGGAGAAATCACTTGAACCCAGTAGGCGGAGGTTGCAGGGAGCTAAGATCATACATGAGTGGCAGAGACCCTGTCTCAAAAAAAGAGAAGAAAAACTATATACACCCTAATAACAAATCAGATTTATATTGATGTTTGCAAAGGGTAAAAGTTGGTTATCACTGGTTTAATTTCTCATTTGTCTATAATATTTTTAAAAGATACATCAGTATATATCCACATATGTGTATGACCACCATTGAGATGACATAGGTAAAAGTATATATTCCATGCCAGCAAAATCACTGATACTAAGTGAATCTAAATATCAAACTGAGTTTTCATTTCCACCCGTAACTATAGTTAAAAACACACTAATTTACATCTCACTCCTTTGAAAAGAGGCATGTAAAGCATGATCCCTGTCTCAAAAGGCTTAGAGTCTAACTAGAGAAGACTAATAATACTTATGAAACTACTAATCTCAATTGAAGGCATTATAATACAGTGCTAAAATGTGTGGCCCCTACTTATGATAAGGTTCAAACTAGTAAATGTAGGAAGACTAGTAGAATTTAAATCACTATTTATGCTTTGGGAGTCTGAGGTGGGAGGATCACCTGAGGTCAGGAGCTCAAGACCAGCCTGGACAACATATCAATACCTTATCTCTATAAAAATGTTTTTAAAAACTAGTGGATTGTGTTGGCACATGCCTGCAGTCTCAGCTACTCAAGAGGCTGAGGTGGGAGGATCACTTGAGCCCAGGAGTTTGAGTATGCAGTGAGCTATGATCACACCACTACACTCCAGTCTGGGTGACAGAGCCAATAGTCGCTATTTGGCCAATGGGACCGTAAAGCGTATTCTGTGCTAGAGCAGCAAAACCAAAGGCACAGCCCAGGAAGGAACATGGGAGCTTTAGGAGCTGAGCCTAACTCTTGAGATGGTGTGCACTATGGAGCAGCAGATATGTAAGATCATGGAATTGAGTGGAGACAAAGTATAAAAGGTAAAAAGAGATATTAGATTGGTGCAAACGTAATTGTGGTTTTTGCCATTAAAAGTAATGGCAAAAGCAATTACTTTTGCCATTATATAGACATCCCATTATATAGACATATTTGCCAGATATAGACATCCCATATAAATTAAAAGTAATGGCAAAAGCAATTACGTTTGCACCAACATGGATGGATAGATGGATGGATGGATGGATGGATGGATGGATGGATGGATGGATGGATGGATGGCTAGATAACATAAAAATAAAAGTCGCTATTTGGCAACCACCACAGTCATAATTGTTTTAGTCAAAAAAATGAATAGATTCTAAGAGGAGTGAAACAAAGTATAGATATTTGCATGTTTGCAATCTCAAAGACTCTTGAGATTTACGTATCTTGAAGTACCTTGCCACAAGATGCATACTGCTGATAAAGGGAAATAAACAATTTTATAGTGGAGAAGTGTTACAGATACCACCTTTACCAGGTGATCAAATTTAACACACAAATTGAGTATCCTTTATCCAAAATGCTTAGGATCAGAAGTGTTTCAACTTTCTGATGTTTTCAGATTTTGAAATATTTGCATTATATATTTACCCAGTTCAGCATTCCTAACCTGAAAATCCAAAATCTGAAAGGCTCCAATGCGCATTTCTTTATTCATGTTGGGTCTCAAAAAATTTTAGATTTTGGAGCATTTCAGATTTTCAGATTAGAGATACTCTACCTTTAGTATTGGAATAAATTAGTATCATGTGCCTCCTGATACGATGCACTAGGAAGGACACAATATCATTGCCATGATATTCTTGCCATAAATATTAAAATCTATGAAGAATCATCAAGCAAATTCAAATTGAAGGACATTCTACAAAATAACTGGCCTGTACTTTTGAAAAGTATCAAGATCATAAAAGACAACACCTCAGGAACTGTTCCATATGAGAGGAGGCTAAAGAGAAATGATAACTAAATGCAGCTCTGGGAACCTGGATTGGATCCTGGACTAGATAGAGACACTTGAGGAACAACTGGAAAAATTTGAATAAGGCCTGTAAAGTAGATTAGACTATTACATAAATTAATTTCCTGAATGTGATAACTACACAGTGGTTATATAGCAAATGTATTTTTAGAAAGTACATGCTGAAGTATTCAGAGGTAAAAGGACATTGCATTGTGTCTGCATCTTACTCTCAAATGTTTTAAAAAATTTGTCTCCAGATATAGATACTTATTATATGATAAGCAAAAGTGGTAAAACATTAACCTTTGAGGAGTCTGTGGAATGGTGTGGGGGAATTCTTTGCAATATTTTGGTACATTTTTATACATCCATTTTTTAAAATTTAAATGTGTCCTCATTTAAGTATTTTAAGTCCAGACCTGAGCCAGACCACCAAAACTGAGTGGGATTTAGAGAGGCCAATGGGAGAATAAAGCGTATTCCATACTAGAGCAGCAAAACCAAAGGCACAGCCTAGGAAGGAGCACGGGAGCTTTAGGAGCTGAGCCTGACTCTTGATATGGTGTGTGCTGTGGAGAAGCAGATATATAAGGTCGTAGAAATGAGTGGAGACAAAGTATAAGAGGTGAAAAGCCTGCAGCAGAGCTGTTATGTTATGCAGAGGACAGATTTTTGTATAGAATTAGTCTACCTTTGGTCTGTGGAAAAGGATCTATTAAACAAATTTATAGTATACAAAGATTTTAAACATAACACATACTTACAGGATTAATGTAGAACAGTAGCTTTAGAAGCATCAGATTGTTCAATCATTCGTAAGCACCAGCCAGCCCATCTATTCACTGAGCAGGACCTCTGAGAAACACAGTTCCTTTTACCTATCAAATCAAACCCCTTTTCCACAGTAAACCAAACCAATATGGATTTGCTCTGTGATGCTCTTTGATTTTATAAGGACATTTAAGGATTTTTAGAAATGAAACCATGAACATATTTAGACCACTATAATTTGGAGCCATGGGGAAACCACGCTGAGCAGGAAATCTTCTAAGTCACCGGGTAAGTCTAGCAAAAGTTTTTGATTGTTGTGGAAGACAAAGCTGAATGCAAAGATCCACTGTTACATTTACTTGAACGCTCTCATTGCATCCTCTGGGCATATTGACTTTAATAACCTGCTTATTTAAAGTAGAAAAAGACCTGTATTGTAATATCTGTAATTCTTGGTAGTGACACTTGCATATTCTCTTTCCTTTCCCTCTTTGCTTATCCTTTCCCATTCCTGCTATATAAATATTCACTGTTTCTTAAATCACATTTAGTTAAGAGGGGTTTTTTTTCTCTGTTGTCTTAAGTTGGTAGCAGGTTAATCCTGAATCTCTAATAAATGCAAATGGATTAAAGAAAATCATCAGTTCAAGATTATTTTAACTTCACCAGCATAATTGTTAATATCTTTTTGGTCCCATGGGATGTGTAGGATTACATCAATTAAATTGGTCTCTTTAACTGAACACAGTAACGATAAATGTGACTATTGTGCTTTCACCAGCACCCTTTAGGTATTTAATTTACTTGGCAGTAATAGATTGTCAGAGCAGTAAACGTGAGGCAAGTAATGTAAACGGCATAATGACGGTAATTATCTGAATGGATCGATTGCAGTGTTATTGCAACGTGATATTGTGGGTAGGAGCGAGATATAGACATCCCATATAAATTCCCATTTTCAGCTTTATTTCTGTACACATTTTTTCCAAGACATTTAAAGTGAAAACAGTGTGAAGTGGCATTTGCAGTTCTCTCCTTTATCTCTTCCCATTATCCTTTGTGCTGTTGGCTTACTAAAATCAGCAGACCCCACAAAAGGTAAATTTCTCCAAAGAAATCATGACTTTGTAGAATTGGAATTCTAGCATTTTCCTCCGTGATTCACGGTATACAAATATTTGAACTGGTAGTTTCTTTGTAGATTGGCAAGTTGGATCTCTTTGTTTATTAACTAAGAAATTGCAAACCCAGCAATGATAAGTGACTTGCTAAGAGTTACTCAACATGGCCTTGCCTAGTAAGACTGCAACAGAATGGAACTGGAACCTGAGCCTGCCCTTCCTTTTGGGCCGGAAGAGGAACTGAGGGGTTCCATATCAGCTGCAGAGACGGAAAAGCTTCCATGGGACTGGCCAAAAGCAATCCCTGAAGGAAACAGCAGAGTCAGTTTAGTTTGGTGAAGAATGAAGAGAAGAAACAGTCTGGGAATAACCAATAACTGCACTTAAAAAGGGCAAACAGACCATCAGCCTGAGCACAGAAGGATTGTGCTGTGTGGCAGATGTCTGTCCATTATGAGACCTGAAAGAATGCGGCAGGATCCCACCTGAGGGACTGGGGTGTTCACAGGTTTGTTAAAACAGGGATTCAGCCCCAAAGGAACAAGGGCAAAGCCAAGGTTCAAAACTGTAACCTGAAGAAGAAACAGTGTTTGAGGAGTTCTGGAATTTGAACTGTGACTAAGTTGAAATGATCTGACCTTGATCAAAATGGCAAGTCACTCTCAAACAGACTTTTCCTGGGGGTTTTCCTCAATTTTTGTGCCCTAGTCTGGTTCGATCATTTCTCCTATTTTGTCGTTGATTAAAGTAACAACTAACCTACATTTGAAACTTGTCAAGCGCCTGCCAACGAAAACATTCATATCACCAGGAAACACAAATGAAACCACATAAAACCCATGCCTTCTGCATTACCCATAACAGAGAACAGTTGAATTTCAGATTACTGTTAAGTAGAAAAATAAATACCAGATACCCATGTAACTTCTGCTGCCAGTGTGTGTGCCCAGGGAGATGGAAAGCAGAGGGCGCCAAGGAAATGAGAAAGCCCAAGGCCAGCACGGCACACAGGTGGACATGTGGCAGATCCAGTGGGCTGCTGGACACGGCTGGAAAGTGAGCAGACCCAGGTGGCTGTCTCAGAGAGGCAGCCTGCCAGGGGAGAAGGAGATAAAGGGGAAAGAGGAGGTGCCGTATGGAGATGTGGTTGTGAAGGGGAAAGGGAAAAGAGGGAATTTCAAAGCAATTTCTTTTGCTACAGAAGCAAAAGAACCTAAGACCAACCAGCCATTATCTATTAAGGAGGCCAAACCAAGGGTAGGGGCAAAGGTGGAAGAAGCCTGTGTGAAAATGACACACCCTGGCAAAGTAGAAAGAGTGCAACTAATAAAATAGCAGGAAAAAAGGAGAGAAAGAAAGAAAGGTGATTGTTGGATATGTAATAGGAGGGAGTCAAAGGACATGGTGGGTGTCTCTGTGTGGGTGTGTGTATATGTGTGTGTGTATTTGAGTCAGGGTCTGGTTTTGTTGCCCAGGCTGTAGTACAGTGGCACAATCATAGCTCACTGCAGTCTTGACCTCCCAGGGCTCAAGCAATCATCCCAACTCAGCCTCCTGAGTAGCTGGGACTCCATGCATGCACCACCACACCTGGCTAATTTTTATTTTATTTTAGTTTTAGTAGAGACAGATATCTCACTATGTTGCCCAGTCTGGTCTCAAACTCCTGGGCTCAGGGGATCCTCCCACCTTGTCCTCCCAAAGTGCTGAGATTATAGGTGTGAGCCTGTAATCACCACACCGGGCCAAAGGACATGATTTTAACAGTAACAAAAGAAGACAAAAAAAGGATAATGACACTATTAAAGAATCTTCAAGAAGTAGACAGGAATGAGGCAGGAGAGGGAGGGACACCCACTCAATATATACCCTTTAATATAGTTTTAACTTTTGGATTCTTGTTAATGTTTTATGTATTCTAAAAAACAAAATGTAATTAAGAAGAGAGGAAATTAAATTTGAATACCATCAGAAACAAATGAACTGAACTGAATTTCAAATGAATAATATAACCACACTAAAAGGGAGGGAGGGGAAAACCCAACTTAATAACTTGGAACACAGTGTTTTTACTTTATACTTTTGTCCTAAAGAAAAACACAAATCTGAACCTTTCCTAGCACTGGTTTGGATAGTGTACCAATTTTGTACGCATGGTAAGATTGAACAAAGGAGTTAAAATAATGCTGAGAGCCTGAGTTCTAACCGTACAAAAAGGAAGATTCTAATATGAAAAGGAGAAGACACTAAAGAATCCTGTGGGGCTTGGGGTGTGGTGGGGGTGTTGAGCCTGTGCATGTAGGAGTGTGGAGAAATCCTTCCACTGAAAGGGACCAGAAGCAATGACTCCTTAGTAGCTACTGATACAGGCTAACACCCAGATCTTAGTTCCCAAATATCATTCCCCAAGTAAGAGGAAGGAGAATTCCTTAGAGAAATGCCTGATTTCAGGGATGAGGCAAGGAAAAAGCAAGATGGTCCTGGAACATCTGTTTTTGCTGAAAAAAGAAAGTATTTAAGAAATGATGGGTACATGTCAAAAGGATACAGACACCAACTTAAAGGGGCTTGCCTCCCAAAGCTGGAGTGATTTGAACATCAAAATTATCAGAATCGATGTTTGCATACTAATAAATGGAAAATCACTTACTTGTGGAAGAATGTCAACTCATAAATGTAGATGGAAAAATGGAGTTAGAAGTCACCATATGCAACCAAGGTAATCAATGATTTGGTTAAAAATCATTGATGGTTGCTAAAATAGGTAGGTGAAAGTTTGATGAGCAATAGGATATTTTCAGAGCCTTAAAATATCTCCCCACAAATTACTTATTAATTGCAAAAGGAAAATCAGTAACTTTATAGTGGGGAAATTTGACAGATGCTACCTTAACCAAGTGATGAAGGTTAACATGTCCAGCAGCAGGTCCCATGGACATCACGTGGCTGTTATGATGCACTGAGAAGGGCCCAGCATCACCTGTGCACTCTTTCCACCAAATATGTATGAGGAAACTCCAGAGAAGCCCAAATTAAGGGATATTCAAAAAAATAACTGGCCTCTACTCAGAAAGGAGAAAAGAAAAAAAAAAAGGCAAGGAAGAAGAGGAAATAAGGGGAAAAACAAGGGAAGAAGGAAATAAAAAAGCATAAGAAGAAAAACTATTCCAGGCCGGGTGCAGTGGCTCACGCCTGTAATCCCAGCACTTCGGGGGGCCGAGGCAGGTGGATCACCTGAGGTCAGGAGTTCAAGACCAGCCTGGCCAACATGGTGAAACCCCATCTCTACTAAAAGTACAAAAATTAGTCAGGTGTGGTGGTGGTCGCCTGTAATCCCAGCTACTTGGGAGGCTGAGACAGGAGAATCACTTGAGCCCAAGAGGTGGAGGTCACAGTAAGCCAAGATCGTGCTATTGCACTCCAGCTGGGCAACAAGAGCAATACTCCATCCAAAAAAAAAAGACAAACTATTCAGATAGGATTGTGTATTGGAAAAAATTGCTATCAAGGACGTTATTGGGACAATTGGTGAAATTGGAAGAACTGTAGATCAGATTATGGTACTGTGTAAATTTCTATTTCCTTATTTCCTGAAATTAACAACTATATTGTGATTGTACAAGACAATGACTTTGTTATGAGGAAGTACACATGGAAATATTTAAGGATAAAAGGCATCATGTCTACAAGGTACTTTCTAGGTGCAGAAAAGAAATGGGAAGGAATCAATATAGCAGATGTGGCAAAATGTTAACAATTTGTGAATCTTAGGAAAGGGTTTGTGGGATTCTTTATACTATCCTTTTGTTTTTTGATACATAATATTTTATGTATTTATGGGACATGTGATATTTTGTTATAAGTATAGAATGTATAGTGATTGTGTCAGGGTATTTGAGGCATCCATCAGCTTGAGTATTTATCATTTCTTTTTTCTCTCTCTCTCTCTCTTTTTTTTTTTTTTCTCTGAGATGGAGTCTCACGCACTCTGCCTTCCAGGCTGGAGTGTAGTGGCATAATCTCCACTCACTGCATCCTCCACCTTCCAGATTCAAGTGATTCTCCCACCTCAGCCTCCCAGGTAGCTGGGATTACAGGTGTGCACCACCATGCCCAGCTAATTTTTGTATTTTTAGTAGAGACGGGGTTTCACCCTGTTGGCCAGGCTGGTCTCGAACCCCTGACCTCTAGTGATCCACCACCCTCTGCTTCCCAAAGTGCTGGGATTACAGAAGTGAGCCACCACGCCCAGCCTATCATTTCTATGTGTTAGTAACAGTTCATGTTCTCTCTTCTAGCTACTTTGAAATATTCAATACATTGTTGTTAACTATAGTCACCCTACCCTGCTGTTAAAAAAATAGAACTTATACCTTTTATTTAACTATATATTTTGTCTAACTGTATATCTGTACCCATTGACCAACCTCTCTTCATCCCCTCTCCCACCTACCCCCCACCCCAGCCTCTGGTATCTATCATTTTATTCTCCATCATTATGACATCCACATTTTTAGCCCCCACATATGAGTGAGAACATGCAATATTTGTCTTTGTGTGCATGGGTTATTTCACTTAACGTGACTTCTAGTTCTGTCCACGTTGCTGCAAATTACATTATTTCATTCTTTTTTATGGCCAAATAGTGTTTCATTGTGTATACATACCATAATTCATTCATCCATTGGTATAAGTTTGAAATTATTTCCAAATGAAAAGCTTAGAAAAATGGATGGGAAAAAACTATGAAGTTAAAATGTTGATCTGTGTACCACCTAAAAATCATACCATAATTTTGAAAATACTGATTTAGATCACTATACCCCTACTTCCAAATGTCAAGGAGGATTTTAGAGAAGGGGCAGGTAGAGCCAAGATTGCGTGGGGGCTCAGAGCCGGTGGTCATTGTCACAGCCCTAGGAAGGGTTCACTGGCACAGTTGAAGATTGAGACCAGGAACCTGCCGTGGCTGCAGTGGAACCAGGTCACCTGAGGTGGAGAGCAGCTTTATACCATCATTTCATGCTCCTTCTAAAACCTAATAAGCTTCCACTGATTGCTTTTCTCCCCCCTTACTATTCCACATGTCACCCTCATAACCGTATTCAAACGCGTACCCACGTGGCTCCAAGGAGGGAGAAAGCAGCACTATTACAAGAGTGTAGGGAAGGGGAGGCTTAAGTATAGTTCAAGTCTTACATTTCTCATTATCTTATGTTCATAAGTCATTGACTAACAATGAAAATAACATATTTAGTTTGCATTTGGAATTATGCTTTCATGACTTTATGTCAGATTCCTTTCTGTGGCCTAAACAAATATTAGGCTGTGAGTCTATGACAGGCCTTAATGAAGTGGATTAAGGCATTTCTCCCATTTACATTTTCATAGAATGAAATAAACATTGTAGTCCTTTTAGGGAACAGTGTCACATCAAGCCATGATTTGATTTTCTACCTGTTCAGAATATCAAGTTCTGCATTTCTTGAAGTTGTCATGTATTTTAGTGAGCAAGTCGGTAAGACAGAAGTCATCCCTGCAATATTTATAATAGTATGGCGTGAACTTGTCAAAGGTACTTCTAAAAGATTGTTTTAGATCCCGAGGAGATATATTTAGTAACTGTATGGAATAAGTTGTCACATAATACAACACTGCATTGATTTATTTGTGTTATTTTTGTATCTTACTGCAGGCAGAGAATTCAGCATTGGCTTTGGAGAATGAAAATCAAAGGGAACAATATGAGCGATGTCTTGATGAGGTAAGGGGGATGGAGAGACTCCTGATCCAAGGCTGGACTAGTTAGGGTTCCCTTAATCTGATCTCAATACATGTGTGTGCTACCAGTCTCCACAAAACATCACCATTTTCTCCTCCAAAGAAATGTAGTAAACATGTAGCCTTTGAAAAGGAAGGGTGTGTGTATGAGGGTGTGTGTGTGTGTGTGTGTGTCTGTGTGTGTCTGCCTCCCTCCCTCCCTAATTCCTTATACAGGCATCTGTATATTCCTTTTGGTTATTGTTTCGTATTCTTGGGCCACAGTTCACTGTATGATAAATTCTTTCTGTCCAGTAAGTGTGATCCCTTCCAATGAATGAGAAAAACCACGTCGGGGCATGCTGCATCTCCAGTTGGATACCACCATTTCTGAAAAAGCAAATCCTTGATAGAGTGGGTGGGGATGATGTTCACAGTTGGCAGCCAGAGGGAAAAAAATCAGTAGATTCAGAACAAGCCAAGAAGAGAAAGAGAAGTGAGGAAGAAAATTGGAGCAGAATGGAAGAAGACGGGGCTATACGCATGAGTAAACTGGATAAATATTATGTGATGATAATGAAGAGATGATGGCAAAGATGGTGGGCATTTGAGAGTTTCTGGGAGGCGAGGGGAAAATGGGCAGGTGCTCAGAGCCCACGTCCTCCCCCGCTGTCGCCTCACACCATCAGGGCCCACACCCATCACCGATGCATCGTGTCTCTCCCTGCCATGATTGGCCATTCGCGCCCTGACAAGTTCTCAGCTAGGACCTGTCAGTGATTGGAGTTGTTATTTAAATGAGATCACTTCATTAGTCATCTGTCCAGCACCTTAAAACTTTATTGTGTTCTGGGTGATTCAGTTTGAGATTTGTGACAATGTACCTGATGCAGATTTTAGAAAGAAAAGAAAAACTGCATTCCGTCTGGTTCCAGTACCTTTCCAGTGGGAACTGCCAGTCTCTCATCAGTCTTTTTCTCCCTACTATCCATGAGGGAAATCTCTTCTAACTCCTCTTGATATTTCTTACCCTCTCCATCCCCCTCTCCTCCCATGTACTGTCCCATAAGTCAATGGGGGGATCTGTAAGGAACACATGCTCAATTCCCAGCAGTGACGCCATATATAACTCTTGTTCCCTTCAGACTGGAAGCAGTCTGTCTCCTCTTGAGGTCCAGTAGTCCTTGGCGTCTCCCTGCACCAGTGGTTTTTAAAATGTGATCCCTGGACCAGCAGCATCAGCCTCCCCTGGGGCCTCATTAGGAATGCAGATTCTCAGGACCCACGACACACCTACAGAATCAGAGACTCTGGGGCGGGGCTCAGCGATCTATGTGTCAACAAGCTCTCCCCATGATGCTGACGCACTTGACAGCTTGAGACACTGTCATCATCGTATCACTTTGTATCAGTTACTTACACGTAGTTGAAGAACTCTCAAAATGTTCCCAGAAAACTGTTTAATATTAGATATATTGTTTAATATTCCCAACCACATACGTTAGTTACTCAAGCAAAATGGTATTTGCAAGTCTCTGTCCTGTCAGGACCTTAAAAGACCAGAATAATCTTGACAATGTCCAAAGTTAAAAGAAACACTAAAGTTAGTTGACTCTGACATGGCTCAGAGTCTAGTGAGGCCAGTTCAGCAGCCCTCACTGCTCCCCAGGCTCGTGGTCCAGTCAAAGTTTAGGGCAAGAAAGACCAAAGAGATCCAAGGATATTAAAAGGAACATACAGTACCTTTGGGTCATATATATTGATTAGCAAAGTTTCACTTTAACCTCCTGCACAGAAATTTCTGCCGAGATTTTATCTGCATTTAGAAGTCAGATTTATGTGACTCACACCACGGAAACTTTGTCCCAGTTCTCCCACAGGTCAACCCTCTCCCTCAATCAAAGCACTCACATTTCTTTATGGAAACTCATAGTCTATTTTCTGTGTGTTTCCCAAGCCTGCATTCTGTAGGTTTCATCAGAATGTGTGGGATAACTCAAAAATATGAGTTATCCACAAAATCATTTCATATAAAGTTTCCACTGAAGACAGACTTTTTAGAGGGAGTGTTGCTCTGTTCTTAGTTGCAAAAATTAACTGTTGCCAAAGAGGTGATTTGCAGCAAAGAACTGCCTCTAAGCAATACACATGTTTTGTATTCATGAATACTGACCCCTGATTATACGTGCAGGTTGTTTTATGACTAATTGCATGAGGGTAGATAATTCATTTCCACACATTGTAAGAGAACACTCTCAACGGGGTAGTTGAATGTAGTAATAATGCCAACTGGAAATTCTTTTCAAGGCTTTTTATACTAATTAAACAAACTAACAAGGTAAGGCCTCATGTAAGTGTTTTCCTTGCTAGTGGGTGTCATCAGACATACACAGGTGGATAAAATGTAAACTTAAGATGTTTTTCAGACAGGCACAGTGGCTTATACCTATAATTCTACGACTTTGGGAGGCTGAGGCAGGAGGATTACTTGAGCCCAGAAGTTTAAGACCAGTCTGGGCAACACAGGGAGACTCTGTTTCTACAAAATAAAAAAAAATAAAATCATAAAACCTAGGCGAGTGTAGTGGCATGTGCCTGTAGACACAGCTACTTGGGAGGCTGAGGTAGTAGGATCGCCTGGGCCCAGGAGGTCCAGGCTGCAGTGAGCCATAATTCTGCCACTGCATTCCAGCCTGGGTGACAGAGTAAAACCCCATCTCAAATAAATAAATAAAATGTTCTTCAATCCTTTTTGCACTGATTGTTATTTTCTGGGAAATGAGGAACATATTGAGGATTTGGGGAAGACACTTGAGAATCTGTGTTCCAATAAAAGAGCACATTTTTTCAGAAGGTAACAGACTCACATTCCTAGATACACACACATAGACCCTGGCTTGCTAGGCATGCACATTCACAAGTGCACACACCCACAAATGCATGTGCACACACCTGTATACAAACAGGTGTGCATGCATACACTTCATCATCACCGCTACTGCTCCCTATCTCATCTCCCTGCCTTGCAGTACAAACGAAAAACCAAGGGATTAATCTTAGAGTTCGGAGGTTTGCATGTTACAATCAAGCTTTTTAGTCTAGCTGTTTGACAGACACTTACTGGCAGGCAATGACTTGCTATTTATTCACAGTATTGCCTTGGCCACAGTTTCTTTCATACCTACTATTCCCTTGCAAAGAAGTAAAATAACATCTAAAACCACTGCGTTGCACTTCGATGGATTCGGTTGTATCCTGAAAACCTTTACTGGCTGTCAGCCTCACCCAGGTCCTGAGAGCTCACAGCACTCGCAGGCTGGAAGGAGAAGTGCAAGGGATGGACAGTCGCAGAGTAGGGAGGTACGAGAAAGTCACAGAGCAAATGAGCTGCACTGTGGACTTTGGAAACACAGAATGCAGTCACCAGAGGGCAGGAGGAGCAGCAGGTAGGTGAGCAGAGGAGAGGGCAGAATTGGAAAGGGTGTCTTTCAGCAGAAGGAGCTGCAGCAGGTGAGGTCTCAGATCCAGAACAGCAAGTGCTTCTCCTCCGTAGCTGCTTGGTGGACTTACCTGAGGACCTTTAAAAATACTGCTGGCTGTGTCACACCTCAGAGATTCCCATCTGACTCTGCTTTTGGGCGGAGCCTGGGCTTTCTGGTTTTTTAAAGCACCACAGGAGATTATAACGTTCATCTGGGGTTGAGAACCACTACAATTAGATTATCTGAATTCTGTGCTTTAGAGAGCATTTTCAGAAATTTGCAGTAGAAGGATGAAAGCTCCCGCCGCCAAGTTTAGATACAGTAATAGAAGAGCACAGACCCATGTGGAAGTTTTAAATTACTTCTGATTCCACAACAAAGTCTGAGATAATATAAAGCTACAAGCAATAAAATAAAATAAAATAAACCATATCCCAGTGTTTCTCAAGGTGTGTTCCTGGGAGCCCTTTGCATCAGAAAGATGTGTGGTGGTTGCTAAAATTGCATATCCTTAGACCTCATTCAGACCTTCCCAGTCGGTATGCAGGGACAGGAAATTGGCAATTTTCACAAACATTCCAGGAGGCTTCTGCAGGAAAAGTTGGAGAAACTGCTATTTCCTCTCCAATCAGAACTGGCCCCTTACAGTCAGTGACGATGGTAGAGTTGAGTTATTTTCCAACCTCTACACTTCAGAGCGCAAGGACGTTGAAAACTAGACCTTTGGATGTAGTTCAGAAATAGACCAAAAAAAGAATTTTAAGTAAGGGTAGAAGTAGGTTGCTGAGACTATTTCTCACCTGTCTCCCTGAACTGCATGCTACATTCCTAGCCTGGATTTTAGAATCATTCCCAGGACATTCTCAGGCATATCCCACTGCTGGGCCCTACGTCATCTTTAAAATCAAGGTTTTGGCTGGGCATGGTGGCTCACGCTTGTAATCCCAGCACTTTGGGAGGCCAAGGCGGGTGGATCGCAAGGTCAGGAGTGCAAGACTAGCCTAGCCAGCATAGTGAAACCTTGTCTCCCTGAAAACACAAAACATTAGCCAGGCATGGTGGCAGGAGCCTGTAGACCCAGCTACTTAGGAGACTGAAGCAGGAGAATCGCTTGAACTCAGGAGGTAAAGGTTGCAATAAGCTGAGATTGTGCCACTGCCCTCCAGCCTGGGTGACAGAGCAAGACTCTGTCTCAAAAAAAAAAAAAAGCAAGGTCTTGATAGACGGAAATGGAAGACGATCCTACTTGTCACCTTCATATGTTCAAAATACTCATTTCTTGGAAATTACAGATGATCTACTCCTTGTTTGCCCCAGATTCTATCACCTTGGAGGCAGTCCCTGCATTTCTTCTCACATTATTTCTGCAGGACCCAGCAGATTCCTGCCCCACACTAGGTGCCTAATGCATATTTGTTGAATGACTAAATGAATGAATGGAGAGTATCAGCAGGAAATTAATTTCCAAATTAGTGTTTCCCTAAATCTCACATACATATTTAGACTAATTTCTTCAGTTATCTCTTCAGAGATGAGCACTCATTTATTATGCACTAACCCAAATGATAATCCAAGGATTAATCAGCTGAAAAAAATAGTAGACCCACTTCAAATACTCTGATTTGAATTAGAAGAAGAGAACTTCATGGGCTTTGGATTAGGAAGACTAGGGTTCACTGTTCCCCCTTTTCCAATGTTGTACGGGGCTGTGTATTTACCTCTTCGAGCTTCTTTCTTTTTTGTATCTTACAGGATTGTTTTACAAAGTAAATGAATAATACAGATGCTTATTGACTTACATTTATACATGTATATTATGTGGACACACACACAAACACACACACATATACATACCCCTCATGCCCTTACAAATAAAATCCCTTATTCTTAAAGCATTTTTTCTTAACTGCTTACCTGAACATGGATTATATTTTCCAAAGTTCGACTGGCCTGATTCACGTTTAGGGGTGACTGCTTTATATCAAGTCCTGCCCTAGATGGTTTCACTGATTATGTCTATCATCTCATGCCTTTTTCACAACTTTAGAGGTAGGCAGCTCCCCTATTTTATGGATGAGAAAAGTCAGGTTTCTCTCCCATCCCCTGTGCATGTCAGTGTGTGAAGTTAACATAGGCACTGTTTTAACCCAAGTCCATGTTCTCCATGCTTTCTCCTAGCTGCCTCAGTACAATCAACCAAGCTCAGAAGCATAGAACACCTCTCCAAAGCACATTTTCAAAAACACATGCTTTTCCTGATTAGATTTTTCAGTTACTTTGTTGACACGACAGTGGCTTTGCATGGTGAAATAGCTCATGAAAGTATGAAAGCAAGCCCACTAGCCAGGAGAGGACTGTCAAAGCATAGAGCCATTGGAGATCCTCACTCCCCACACCCACAAACCCGTAGCTTCTCCACCCTCCACCCCAGCCCTTGGCTGAGAATTCTCTCTGTGAATAAACTTCTTGGTGTGGCTTCTTATTCAGCTTCAAGGACTGTTTTGCAATAAAATAATAGACAACTTCACAGCCCCAGCTTTTCCTCCCTCTGCGCGCCCACTTCCAGGAGAGTGCATGGAGGAATCACGAGCCCTGGAAGTTTTTCAGGGAAGAAGAGCAAAGTTTTGTGTGAGTAGAAGATCAGCCATGTGTTAGAGGAGCCAGATTGTCTGAGAGAATTCTTACTGAGAAGGAAATACGAGATGTACTCAGGCGCTCTCCTTGTCATTCCTGTCTCACCTGCAGCCCTGCTCCATCTCCTAGGAGCAAAGGGGAGCAGCCTCCACGGACAGCCTAAGGGAGGCTGTACTACAAGCTAGTGGCTTAAGGACTGCCAGCTTTGCTTTTCACAAGCTAGTAGCTTAAGGACTGCCAGCTTTGCTTTTCCAGTGTGCTTCAAGTCCCTTGCAGCCTAACCTAGCTGCTGCCCTTTCTCTGGAGAGGAAAGCTGGCAGATGACATTGGAAGTGATTTGTTCTCACTAGCTGGGCCTATAGGTGTGTGATTATTTGCAACCCAAATGCTTAGGGCATAATGCTAGGTTGAGAGCAGGGGCGCATTCCAGGCATTATCTTTTCAACCTAGTAGAGGTTGCAGGCACAAGCTCCAAGCAACTGTCCTATTGATGCATCGGGGAAGTTAGCTGTTAAAAGCGATAACAAAACCTCGGACACTGTCATTATAGACAGCATGGAGGAAAGCATCTGTATCATCTGCCTGCTCTTTTTCGAAGAACCGGCGAGTCCTTCTGGGTAACATAACCTCATGTCAGTAGGTAAAGAAATAAGGCATTTGTGTATCTTTGTTCAGTTTTCAAGTGGAGCAAACAATTTTCCCAAGTACATGCCAGAAGGAACTGTGTTAGATATAGAGTCTCTAAGCCTATAGGGCAACTGCTTGGATTGCGAGATATAACGTATTTCCTCCTGTGGGCTGTTAGAGTTAGGATATTAGTCTGTGTCTCCTGATAAATCCTGGATAGAGCTATTTTATGTGACCACTGTTACCAGAATGGTTTCAGCGAGAGACCAGTTGGGAGAAAGAAAAGAAAATATTGATATTGGGCAGTTTTATGAATGTAAATCAAATCCAAAGTTTGAGATCCAAAAGAAGTAAATTATTTATGGCATGATTTAACTTTGGTACCTTGTTCCTGATTCAACCTGCATGAATAGTTCAATTCTTCTGTTTTGTTTTGTTTTGTTTTGTTTTATTTGCCAGCAATAAAATAGATGATATGTAGTTTGACTTTGAATTCTTAGTTACTTATGAATTGGAATGAATGCTGGAAAACTGACGTTCACTATTATGCTATTGGTCAATTTGCTTGGGTTGGATAACATTTATCACTGTTGTGGTCACAAACAAATAAAGTGATAAAGGAACATGGGGTCTCAGTTAATGAAAGTATAGTTTACTTTGGTCTATGGTAGTTCCGTAAGTTGTGCTTCACTGAAAAAAAATCAAAAATACCTAAGAATACGTTTTCTTTAAAATCATCGTTTCAATGAACAGCCTTTCTTTTTACTTAATGTCTGCAATGTAACTTTGAAAAGACTTTTTCTGATGGGGAAAAAAATCCTTCTTGTGCATATAATTTAACGAATCAATTACAGATAATCTGATTTTAGTCATTTCCTGCTAGTGGTGTGATTGCTTTCTAACCAAAAGTTGACGACAGCCTGTGTTTTAATTTTCGATGAGACTTACTGGTAGCCAGCTGTCATGAAGGATGTACTATTTGTCAATATTGAGCCAAAAAACAATTAAGCTCCATGAAAACATTCTTACCATAATCTGTTCCCCTATACTAGATAGAGAAAGAAGCACAAATAGTTGAGCATCACCAAAAATAAATGTGTTACCAAGAGAGAAATAACACGAAAGTGTCCCTCAGTCTCCAGTTGAATGTAAGAATTACCATGATGATTAGATGTTTGTCACACTGTGTTATAATTGTATTTTTGCCAACTTGCTGCCAGGTGTGAGTCTTTGAAGTCAAGGACCATGGCCCAATCAGCTAGTTTTGCAAGTAGATACTCAGAAAATTTATATTGGATAAGTGAAGGAAGAAACGAATGAAACAGAGTGCCTTATATCTAGGATATTTAAGTATTTGGATTTAGTCTTTCATGCTGTCAATTTCAGTTATCACATCAAATGTTTACAGTTTATGTATTAGCTGAAACGTACCACCCACTTCACCTGTCCACCTTAATTTTATCAACGGTAACCATGTAGCTACATAGCTTCAAGGTAATAGCGAAGTTTAGTAGGTGATTCTATGCAAAGTATTTTGAAATATGCAGATGAAAAAGAAATCTTAGCACAAATACATACAGTAATAATGAATGGTTACCTGGAGAAAATGCCAGATACTTGAAACACCAGGAACATGTTACTGGTTTTACCTGTGGTCCTTAGCTGGAATTGTGTTATATGCCCGCTCCTAAACCAGTCACTGGAATTGCTAATATTGGCTTCGATTAATCAAGATTCACTGCCTTGGGCTGAGGAGGGATTTAGGTTCTTCTGCTGTCCCAAGCTGCCTGATACTTGAAGAAAATGAGGTCCCCGAAAATATTACTAAGAATTATGTTTGGTTGTTTACTGGAAGAAACTCAAAATAACAGTGACTACCTTATTTCCCTCACATCAATGTTCAATAGACAGTACAGCTCCATAGCATCCTCAGGACCAAGCTTGTCCTTTTCTCTGTCCAAATATCCTTAATATGTGACTGTTTTTGTCAGGGTAACTGCTGAAGTTCCAGCCATTGCTGTACTTCCATTCCTAGTCAGGAAGATGATGAAGGGTGAGCCCCCTTCTTCTTTGAGACTTCCTGTAAGCCCAAGAGAATAGTCTGCTTACGTCTTATTGGCCAGAATTTTGTCACATGGTAACATTTCACTACAGGAGTAGCTGGGAAATGCAGTTGAATGTGCCCAGCCCCAGAGGATTGGGTTTGTTACTCAGGAAAAAGGAAAAAAATGGATGTTGCAGTAAACAACTACTAGATTTTATTACAGGTAGCAACAAGAAGAGGGTGACATAAGCGAAAACATTGAAGATGAAAGCAGGACATAGAGGAAACAACGAGTTGTCCCTATTGTTGACCATTCAACCTATCTCTATTGCAAGTAATATGAAGCAGTGAAATAGACAGCAAAGGATTAGGAAGGAGAGGCAAGGGACATTGTAAATCAGTGAAGTGTAGAAACTGTGTGCAGATAATTAGGACTGTGTTTGGCACTATATCATTTTTTAGCCTTCTTGGAGTATATGAAAGGATATCATTTTTCCAAATATGGAAATGTGAAAGTCAAGGTATGAATGATCTTTTAAGTGTAACCATCTTAATTAGCAACAAGGTCATCTTTGGAGAAAGCAAAATATTACCTAGAAGGATAGGCTTATTATGAAAAGAATCAGATCTCTGGATGTAGAGGAAAGAGGCAAATGAGGAGCTAATTAGCTCCAATAAGCTGCGAGAAACGTAATGGTAAATTAGAGTCAGTGCCTATAAAGTCTCATTATTATAAATGACAACTTTTTCTTTATTTTTTAAAGGTAGCCAACCAAGTTGTTCAAGCTCTGCTTACTCAAAAGGTAGGTCACTTTCTGGCTTTGTTCTTTTCAAGGCACTTATGTGACTATATTGGAACTCATGTTGTTAAGCTAGGAAATTGTGATTGATAGACGCAATACTTTTGTATTTATTCGCTTAGTGAAAATCTTGTGTGTTTTAGATAGCTTACGAAGTATCATCAGTGACCAGTAGAGTTTGTATAAAAAATCCAAACTCTCGGTAAAATAATAGAAAGCCTTTTGAAGATGATTTTCATGTACCCAGATGAGTAGCAAACCCATCATTTTTATTTAGTAAATACAAACTTTCAGTAAGTTGGTGCATTCTCCCAATTCCTATAAAATGAGTATCTTCTTTTGGACAGCATTAACGCAAGTCTAAAATTCAGCAAGAGATCTTTGAAGTTAGGGAAGTCATTTAATTTCCCTGAGCCCTAGTTCCTCTTCTATAATGTGGGAATAACAGTTCCCACCTCCTGGGACTGCTGTGGCGACCCTACCAAAAGAAGCAGGTGGAACAGTTACTGCAGTAGTTTGTGGTACATATAAAATAATGGTAACCACTGTACCTGAAATTTCCATACCTATGTGTTTGCTGCCTTGCCATTCTTCCTTCAGACAATATCAGATCACATTATCTAGGCACAGACAGTAAATGCAGGTCAATTTTGCCCAAATTTGGCTGTTTCGGTGAATTTTATAGAATGTTTTCCATCTCTGGCCATGATGCTTCTGAGAAGCTAAATTTTAGTTCCCTCAGATTTTGTTTACTTTGATTTCTGTCTGTGAAATAGAGACTTCTCCCAAAGAAACTTTTAGATCCTACAGCGTATTCAGGATGATGTGACAAATGGCAGCAAAATAATTTATGCCATTTTGTTTTTTTAATTGAAAATAATTGTATTAGGGGTTGACTGCTTCTCATGGAGATATTTAAATATTCTTTAAAATTTATATGAAACAGGCATTGTGAAACTTTCGCTAGACTTTCTTGCCTACTATTTCTGTCAAAATGTCATGGTTCCTTCTAAAAATAATTTTAACTGCTTCCAGTTTTACACTAACATGCCTAAATAAAGAGATTTGAGTACCACTTACGTAGAGTTAAAATTAGGCTCCATTGTGAGCAACAGAGATCCATAATGAGGTGGCTTAACTAAGCTAAAATGTTAGTTCTTTCTCACGTACAAACCGACAGGTAGACAGAACTGGGATGGTAGCTCTGCTCCATAAAGTCCACGGGGTCCCTAGCTTCCATCTCTGTATTTCATGGAATGTGGCCCCATTTTCAAGGTCAATTCATGGTCCAAAAGGACTATGCTAGCTCCAGTCATCACATCCACACATTCTAGCCATCAGGAAGGGAAAAAAAAGCTGAGGAATATGAAGAAGATAAAGGGCATACAGCAGCTGTCTTTTAAAGGACACTTCCAAAAGCTTTCATACGTTACTTACATACATCTCCTTGAACAGACCTTACTCACACAGCCACACCTAACAAACCTGGCAAAGAAGTCTTTGTTCTGGGTGTG
The DNA here is from genome assembly GCF_049350105.2 of Macaca mulatta. Classification (NCBI taxonomy): domain Eukaryota; kingdom Metazoa; phylum Chordata; class Mammalia; order Primates; family Cercopithecidae; genus Macaca; species Macaca mulatta. The sequence goes on along the minus strand of NC_133417.1, from coordinate 24,491,863 downwards.
TGCCCGGCTGAAATTACTTTGGAAGAAGGTGAGAAATAGATATTGGAGGACAAATTGTAATTGCTGCTGCAACATTTTTGAATGCTTTTTCTTTTTCTAAGGCTTTAATTTCTCCATTGTTTGTCTCCTGCTTGAAACTCTATGATGACTTAGTTACAAACCTAAGGAATGGGGGAGTACTATTGCAGCCCTGTGTACAACTGTTGAAAGACTTCTCATGCCTGCTTTTGTTAATGGCGCCTCAGGAAAGAGACAAGGAAGCCGTCTGGTACGATAAAAAGAAAAAGGGGCCCTTCAGGTCAGCTACAAAAAAAAAAAAAAAAAAAATAGCTACACAAATCCAAGTAATAACTAGTAAACAGATAAATCTACCTTGGTACAGTTAAGCAGTGAGACACAGAAAGACGTGCTACTGTGAGATAGCATACCTCAGGGACACTATGAGGCAGAAAGAGATGCTGGGGGCTTTGGAGATTCCAAAAGAATCATGTTCTGCAGAAATGTGTGCCTCCAGATTTTATGGGAACTGTAAAATTGCTGCAAAAAGACTAAAATTTCTTTTTAATTAAGAGCGCAGTATAAAATATACAATGCACTCCAAATGAAGATGAGAAAACTAATTCCAAAAAGGAATGTAGGTCGCAAAGATGAAACAGAAAAAAATCTTGAGTGATTTATCCAAGTCACCAGAAGATCCTTGAGGTGAAATAATAGGCATTACTGTGCAGTTTTAGAATATGTTATTAGTTATGACACAAAGGCAAATCTGCTGTGGCTTCAGCTCTTCACTGGGCAGCCAGAAATACATTTATCATGGCATATCATGAATTGGCCCAGACAAGCATCCTGAAGTAACAGAGTCTATTGATACTGATAGAAAAAAAAATTATTTCCGTTAACTTATCAGTTTCTGTTCAGTGTACCTAGTCAAGTAATTCAGTTTATCTCAAAAACCTGTAGATTCCCTTAAGCGAATGGACTGTATCCCTTTAGAACAATAATACAAAAGTGATCATATTAAACCGAACTTTCTTCCTTTGATGCCTCCAAATCATGGGTCCAAGTCCACAAGTGTGAGTGAAATCAATACTTCAGGTTAAACTCATATTGTTATCTGAAATGTTTTTTATCTTCATTAAGTCAATTACACTTGGAGAAAATGTAACTCGCCTAGGTTCTTCAGTGTTTGGAGTTTGTTCTTTGTTTGTTTGTTTTTGTTTTTGCCACTAAGCAAAACACAGAAGAAAGGCATTTTCTCTGCAATTATTTTCATTCATATCAACAGTCTCAGGCTTATCTGCATGTTCTTTGGAGGAACCACATATTTCGATGGTGTGTTTTCTTCACTGACATGGAATAAAGCTGGGTATGGTAGAATCCAGCCATTCAGGCAGACCCAGAAAACAATTTTATAGCATGTAGCTGAGAAAACTCCAAATTCCTGCCTATTTCCCTTGTAAAGGTGCAATTGAACCATCTGTGTCCACTTCTCCAGCAGTGGTCTGTGTGGTATCAGGCGGCTGCTGATATTTAGCAGGCATTTACAAGCCTTCAGACTCCACGTGCAGCACTTTTTTTTATATATACTTTAAGTTCTAGGGTACATGTGCACAACTTGCAGGTTTGTTACGTATGTATACATGTGCCATGATGGTGTGCTGCTCCTATTAACTCGTCATTTACATTAGGTATATCTCCTAATGCTATCCCTCCCCCTAGTTCAACCATTGTGGAAAACAGTGTAGCGATTCCTCAAGGATCTAGAACTAGAAATACCATTTGACCCAGCAATCCCACTACTGGGGATATACCCAAAGGATTATAAGTCATGCTGCTATAAAGACACATGCACACATATATTTATTGCGGCACTATTCACAATAGCAAAGACTTGGAACCAACCCAAATGTCCATCAGTGACAGACTGGATTAAGAAAATGTGGCACATACACACCATGGAATACTATGCAGCCATGAAAAAGGATGACTTCGTGTCCTTTGTAGGGACATGGATGCAGCTGGAAACCATCATTCTCAGCAAACTATCACAAGGACAGAAAACCAAAAACGTGTAGCACTTTAAATGCACCAAGTCATTTTGATCTCAAGGCAGCCCAGTGAGGTAGGACTAAAAAAAATAGTTTGCTCATAGTTTCAACTGCTGGGCAGTGGCAAAGCCCCTGCTTTAATTATGGCTGTTGCACTGTAAACCCCACGCTCTGACCCACTCCTTCATTCTTCCTCCACAATCCCATTCAGTCACTTGTTTTTCTCCACCGTAGTTCAGTAGGACAGAGAGAGATGCCATGAAAATCAACAGATGGGTTGAAATCCAACCGTCAGTTATGATCACAGGGAATAAAATAAAAGGCAGGGTAGCCGCAGGACTTTTTAAAACTTCTGGAAGTATTGCTGATCTTCTGTAGCAGGAAGAGCATTTAGAGTTTGGTATCTGTGGAGTGAAACCGACTCTGTATATTTGGGGTCAGGCTTTCTCAAAATCAATCTTATTTTTAACTCCCCAATTCCCCAATTTCTAGGAGCCTTGGTGAGTATTTAATCCTGAGATCGTCAACGAGCTTTGGTAATGGGCTCTACTGGCTGTAGTTATATGAACTGTTTAGCCATTGCCCTTATTAAAAGTGCTTTAATCTGAAGGCTTTTAGGGTAGAGATTTGCAGTATGTATTTTGTCACAGGACTCACTACTTCCTGTGCTGTATCCCAGTTCAGTCAGACTTTTATGTCACCTGTCTTGCCTTTTAGGCATTCGATGTTGAAGCCCTGAGTCTGTCTGAGATGTGACCAGCCTTTTCCAGAAGTGGGTTTTCATTTTACAAAAGCCTTAGCATTTGGGGCAGAGAGGGATATATCATTGAAAGCCACCAAGAAGGGGTGTGACAAAAGAGGCTGGTGGTTTTAGTGGCCATTAGGCTTCAGGGAGGGAACAAAGTGGCACTCGAAAAGCCATCCCATGAAGCTAATGAGAGATACAGTCTTTTGAACAAAAGCCCAGTTTTGTGCAGTGCCTTGGATTACAGATGAGGAAACTGAGACCTGCTCAGAAGCAATCACTTCTTCAAGGTCCTGTGGACAATGAGGACTAGAGCCCAGGTCCACTAAGCCCCAATTCCGTGTATTCCCAAGATAGACACTGCCTCTGAAATAGGTATACCACTGTCATGTCATTTTTACATGATAAAATCAGATTTAAATAGTTTTCAATGACACTCCAGTGATCATGTTAGTGTATGTCCTGCTTCTAAGCAATCAGCATTTTTAAAAATGTACTTTGGCCTAGAGCTGGTCAGGATTTTACTTTTCAATACGTGAAGTAACTGTACTCCTATAGGTACTGTATAGCAGTGAGTCCAGAATCATCTTTAGCCCAAGCACAGGGGGAATTTATCAGGATTACAGGGTGTGGATCCTCCAGGGAAATTATGGTTTGGGATCATTAAGATGCAGAGATGCCCGTTAGACCAGTGTATCACATTGCTCAGCTGTAACCTTTTAAGTCTCTATTTCCAATTGATAGTGACATGAATAGTGCAAGGAAAATGGGTCTGAGTATTTTCTTGAACCCAAACACTACTGTACTTTTTTTTTTTTCGTGATGTGAAATATAGTCAAATCTTTGGCATTATTCCTCCATGATAAATATTTATGTTGTGTCCCCATTTTCTTATCTGAAGATACAACCTTATATTTTCAGTGAGGTTCTTTCTTTTCTTGAGACCTGATACCTGCCAGGAAGTCATAGAAAAAAAAGAAGGGTTGTGAGAGAGGATACATGGTACAGCCTCTCCCTTGAGCCGCGATCCCAGACCCTGGCACTTACCCAGAGGAGAGTTCTTTCGTTTCTAAAGCCTTCCTCCAGATTTTCAGACCAGCTCATTTCTGTTTGTCGATGGCCATCAGGTCAGTGTCACATCCCTAAAGCCTCTGTCTTACCCCGCTGCTGTGTGCTGAGCTGGATGTGCCAACAGTGATGAACAGAGAGTTCCCAGGGTCGATAAATTGTGTTCCCACTAATGAACTTTGCTATACCTTAAGTGATAGTAATGGCCTTTGAAATTTGGGCAGTTGTATAATGACTCTCTATAAAGTACATTGATTTTTTTTCTTTCATTCTTTCTTTTTATTTCATTTTTACCCATCTGAAGAACTCTTTCAAGGTCTTCTCAGTTTTGCTGCTAAAAATCGTGGTTACTGTTGCCTTCAGGTCCCCTTTTACTTGCATATCCACACTGTACGCTTCCATTTCCATATCTCTACATTGCAAATGAGGATGATTGTGTTTTCCCATCCAATAGGTACTATTACTATTTATCTGCCTCACAGTCAAGTTTTATTAATTACTTAATTAGTGGTACTAAAAACAATTAGTGTTTGGGAGCAGAGAGTGTTACATACATGTTAAGAACAAAAATTGTGAGACACAGAGGTTGAATTCTAAATAAAGAAAGCAAGTTTCACCAGTCGTAGTGGCTCATGCCTGTAATCCCAGCACTTTGGGAGGCCAAGGTGGGCAGATCACGAGGTCAGGAGTTCAAGACCAGCCTGGCCAATGTGGTGAAACCCTGTCTCTACTAAAAATACAAAAATTAGCTGGGTGTAGTAGCACATGCCTGTAGTCCCTCCTACTCAGGAGGCTGAGGCAGAAGAATCGCCCAAACCAGGGAAGCAGGGGTTGCAGTGGGCTAAGATTGCGGCACTGCCCTCCAGCCTGTACAACAAGAGTGAAACTCTGTCTCAAAATAAAATAAATAAAAATAAAGTAAGTTTCATCTTTTTTTTTTTTTTTTTTTTTGAGACTGGGTTTTTTTGAGACTTTGTTGCGCAAGCATTCAGCTGGGCGATCTCGGCTCACTGCAATCTTTGCCTCCCGGGTTCAAGTGATTCTTGTGCATCAGCCTCCCGAGTAGCTGGGACTACAGGCGTGCACACTTGGCTAATTTTTATATTTTTAGTGAAGATGGAGTTTTGCCATGCTGGCCAGGCTAAAGTTTCACCTTTTAATTTGAGCAGTGAGTGGGTCCCCACAATGGCCTCTGCCAAATGGCGTGTGTGCTCGGGAGTATGAAATGTGCACTCTTGATCCTGCCCTGCTGGATCTTGCACTCTTGCATGTCATTCTGAACATGTCATTTCTTTTCTCTGCTCTCCATTTGTGGGCACTGATCAGTTGAAAACACCCTATACATAAGCTTTACCCATTTAACTAAAAAAGGCCAGGAGAGTTGAAACTGCAGTGGGCTATACCTTGGCCTGTTTCTTTGACACCTTTAAATAGGATAAATACTACTGTATAAGATGATGCATGCTCATGAAGCCTCAGAGGCGGCTTTACTAGCGAGCTCTAACTTCACCATTAGATTCATACAAGCTTATGGCAGGCCCAGGTACCTCTGTGACTCCTATTTAGGCCCTAGACATCAGAACTGTGACCTGGGCTCTCCCTTGCTTACAGAGCCTTAAGTCCAATAGCTACCTGCCCACATCAGAATACATAAGTCTTTGAAATAGAAGTGTTGAGAAATGCTCTGTATCACACCGATCACTAGAGAATAGAATTTGCAATCATCATCCCGTTTGGCAAAATAATTGCGAGCACTTATTAAGCTCCTACTATATGTGGCATCGTGCTAGGTGATGGAATGAAAACAGTGTAAGAGCAATATGCTGGTGTGGTTATTTCAGTATCTTCTTGTGCTCGCCTGGTGAAAAACGCGTCGTGTAATTGACAAGTCTAGAGCACAAATGATAAAATGAATACTGAGTAATATATGATAACCGTCACAAAGGAGGCATTGAGGTCTGATGGGAGTTCAGAAAATGGAGCAGGTATTGAGGGATGCCAGGTAGAAGGTCAGAAAGGTGACAAAGTTTGAACTGGACTTCAGTCAAAGAGCCAAATGTGGACCGAAAGAAGAAGGTGGATAAGAAGGAAAAGTGGTAGTGGAAGGAAAAGAGAAGAAGGTAGAAGGAATGCGTAGAGCTTTAGAGAACAACATGCCAGACCTTTGTTCTCTGCTTGGTGAGAACAGAAGACTTTTTTTTTTTAACATCAGGAAGTAGTTGAAAGATAGCTTGAAATGCAGAAAAGGGTCAGCTTTTGAAGAGCATTGAATTTGGGTTTTATTCTACTGGGTCTGCCTTGAATTCCATCCAAAAGGGCATAGATATTTAAGTACCAGAAGTTCCTTTATTGCAGTCAGTTTGGAAGGCACTTCTTGTACATCAACTTCCTCCATGAGCTGGGGAAAAGGTCTCTGGTGTTTGAACTATTCAAAAGAGCTGCTCCAAACAGATGCCAGAATGGGCTAAGTAGTGTGCGTCTCCCCCAGCACTGAGACCAGAAAGCCCCAGAAGATATGGAAATCCACGAGTTCAGAGGATGGGCAAGTTGCAAGTGGCCTTTTAAAAGCCTTCTCTTCCGTGTTATTTCTCTTCCGCTAAATGCATCACTGACTCTATTAGCCCCAGTGCCGAGAATTTCAACTTGTTTTCACAAATGACAACAAAAAACTCCATCAGAAATGATAGTTTCTTTAGCTCATCAAATCTCTATTCACTGCAGAAACGTTGTTGTCCTTGTGGCTTGTGATCTATGATTGCTTTTGTAAAGACAATGAAAAGGCAAAATATATAGGTGGAAACTTAAATTGACTTTATATCGCTAAGATTTACTGTCTTCAAAAATAGCATGCTAGATTAATGCATTTCTGATTTCAAGGTGCTTTGTTTTAAAAAAAACTGGTCTTTGCACATAATAATTCTATCAGACCAATGGTCTGTGGAAGAAAACGTTGTATGTGATTTACTTCTGGGGGCTTTGAAGAATGAAAATACTGTTTTTTACTAATGATCTGAGATATATAAAACATGGTTATAATATGCAAAGACATCTTTCAGTTATGGACTTTTTCTCCTTCGATGTGTTTGTTGTAGGATCTAAGAGAGGAATGTGTGAAGTTGAAAACAAGAGTGTTTGATTTGGAACAGCAGAATCGAACACTAAGCATCCTATTCCACCAGCGAGTCAGACCCACTTCTGATCTGCTCCTCCAGGTATGTGTTTATCTGGAAAACAATCTTTGCTACTGAAATGCTATTGACAGGAAGTTACTTAAGTTGGGAAGTTAGCAACATCTTCATGAGCAAGGCATATTGCATCAGAATCCCCGTTCTTTCTTCTCTCAAGATATGTCATTAAATTTGAATGTGTCTTAAGTTCTTGACTTTCTAAAGCTACAGGCAGATAAGGAAATGCACTAACAAACAATAAACAGGCAAAAGAGACAATCAGAAAATGTCCTGTAGTAAACTAAATGGAACCATAGAAAGAAGTTAGGAAATAATTGATTTTTTTAGGAACCAGCATTAGTAATCTTGCATATGTGATAAGCAAGGAAGAATTTTATGTAATGCCAAAGCACATTTTTTTAAATTTCAAACTCTTTATAATCAGAAATACATGTGGGGGTTGTTTTTCTTTCATATCTCTCTACGCGGAGTTCCTTCTTATAACAGAACGCCTCCTGTTTCTATCTCAGTATTTTTACAGGTTGTCTTTTTCTAAATGCTCTCACTGAACTATTTTTTTTTACTTGCCTTCATAACATGGAAAGCTGTGGAAAGTCAAGCCATTTGAATCGATTTGAAGCTGGTCCTGACAAAGCACTAGAGAATATGTGCCCCTGCAGGGAAAACACATGAATGGGGAGAGGGGTCTGCAGGGCTGGCCTTTGCTATTTCCGATGTTTGTGATCCTATTAATGTGTATATTTGCTCAAACAAGCTCCCATGAGCTTTGCCCCAAGCCCGTCTGAGGCCAAGCTGTCAAAGGCTGCATCGAGGTTTCACAGGGGCAGTGTGCAACATACAAAGGGCAGCCCACCACTGCATGGTCTAATTGGCTGAGAGGAAGGTCATTCTCCAGCCTCTGGTCATCTGGACGATACTGTCCAGCATTATAACCACTAGCCATGTAGGGCTATTTAAATTTTAATTTTAAAAATTTAAATTAAATTAAAATTAAGTTCCTATGTCCAACGAGCCACACTTCTAGTCATCAAAAGCCACATGTGGCCAGGGGACTACCTTAGCGAACCGCGCACGTGGAGAACATTTCCCTCATTGTGGAAAGCTCTGCTGGACGGTATTTTTCCAAATGATCCAGATTGTGTTGCTAATTTACTCTGAATTTTGGCATAAAAACCTTAGGACTCCTCAGAGAAATAATGGGAAATTGTAATTCATTTCAGAGAAAGAAAGATGTTTGGTAAGCTGAACATCAAAATGTAATTTGCCCCCCAAATTAAAGTAAAACAGCTCTCTGAATTATAAAATAAATCTCATCTCCTAAATTAATTTCCTCTCTGCCTTACATGTTTGAACATAATTCATAATTTATGACTCAAAAATTGTGTGGGGCGGGAGGGAAGTCATCTATCTCTATTCTGTTTTCTGTTCCTGACCACCATAAATATTTGTCATGGGGATCTTGCATTTATAAAAAGCTGTGTTTCTTTCATAATCTCATCATCAAGATTCAATATTAGAACTACTTTTTTTTTTTTTTTTTTTTTTGAGATGGAGTCTTGCTCTGTCTCCCAGGCTGGGGGGAGTGCGGTGGCGCGATCTTGGCTCACTGCAAACTCCACTCCTGGGTTCACGCCATTCTCCTGCCTTAGCCTCCCGAGTAGCTGGGACTACAGGCACCTGCCACCACGCCCGGCTGATTTTTTTTTTTTTTTTTTTTTTTTTTTTTTTTTTTTTTTTTTAGTAGAGAAGGGGTTTCACCATGTTAGCCAGGATAGTGTCCATCACCTGACCTTGTGATTCACCCATCTCAGCCTCCCAAAGTGCTGGGATTACATGCATGAGTCACTGCGCCCGGCCCTCTAGAATGACTTTTAAAAACTGTTGCATGTTCCTGATTTTTTTCTGTTCTGCATGTTGTAACTTGAGGCTTTTCTGAAGTAGTGTTTAAGACTCTGCCGTCCCTGTTTATGAATTGTGATCATTTATTTGCACGGTAAACACACGTGCTATGGATATATAAGCATTTTCATTGGCTGTCACAAATTTCTTAAATTCATACCCAAAGATCAGGGGATGATATATATGCTAACAATAAAAATGAGTGTTTATTCATTTGGTGTTTTCAGCCAACACACTTCATATTTCTCCCAAATAGTACTGCCTTCCAGGAGCCATTCTAATTTAAATATTATTTATAAAAGATGGACTGTTAATAATTCTGTGAAGAATAATGATATAAAGTGTGATACCTGCCCTCTTAACATCTTGGAGCTCATAATCCAAGACAGAGGACATGACTGGCTTTTTAGATGGTGTGTTAATTATTTCACTCGTGGCTTTTCATTTTCTGTTAGTACTTTATGGTTCAATTGATAAAAAAAATATATACAATGGAGGTAAAATACAATCATTCCAAACTTGCTTTACACCTATGGATACTCAGTCATTATGTGTTGAGTGGAATAATGAACAATAATAATTCGTTGTTCTGGAGAGTTATTTCACATAAACCTAAGAGAGGTCTATGCTCCCACCTCTTCTTTTGAAGCTTTCCTGTCTTACATGAATGTCAAGGCACTATGCAGTCATGTGTTTCAGCCCAGTATGTCTGAGGATGTGGTGGGTGGGGGCAGCAAATCCACCAGTGTGCCCCTGGTCCCAAATATTATAGACCCTATAGCTGCTGCCCATGGTCTGTGGATTCATTATGGCAGATTTCTAAGTAGTTTTTAGCACTTCTTAGAAGGCTGCATTAGTTATTATTTGTTGAATACAGCCTAATGATTCTCTACATTCCAAAGTTGCTACCTGAAGAGAAATACAGAAAGAAGAGTTAGGAACACATTGTGATTTAGGTAGACAAATTATAAATAGTATAAAGGAAAATAACATATAAGAAACAGACAATTCTTTGTCCCTTAAAAATACAGAATAAGAGGTTACATGGATATCATTTAGCAAATTCTTATGTGGGAGAAACGGAAAGGAAGCGCTCTGGGGATTAGTTGACAGATTCTGGTAAACTTACAAAGGGAGCCAGGTCCCTGAAGGAAATAAGAAAGGCCTAAGCTGAAATTAAAATCTTAAGAATGACAACAAACTTCTCTTTGATTTTGGTTTCTAGAATGATATCTCTGGGACTATGAGTGGCAATAAATCAGATTAAGAAGACCCCCCCTCCATAGTAAAATCAACATTGGAAGTAAATTTCAAGGAATTGAGATGGCAGGATAGCAAACAAAATCCAAAAGTAATGTTCTTACAGAGACTGGAATCTCTTAACTAAGCTCATTTGAAGCTGCTTGTCCAGATTCACTGATGCTCACCATTCTCCCTTTTAAATCACACTGAACAATACCCTCAACTTAATGAATGTTGGCAACTGGTAAAGAGCTCTCTACCATGTGCACTTATTTCTCTTACCAGTGGAGCTGAATACTTGCCAAGAGTGAGTTATTTTTGTTACTCAGTAGGTCTACTAAAGTAGTATTTGTGATCAAATTAAATATAGGTGTCTATAAAAATAAATTGTGGGAGACCAGAAATTGTATTAAATGTGGAACAGTTCTGCTGCAAACTGCTCAAGTGGTTTTAAGTTCATGTACCATTGTTTAGGAAAACAAAAGTTAGGAATCATAGGCAATGTATAAAGTGTGTGTTGCCAAATTTTTTAAAAAAGATAATGGAAGATTTCAACAAAAAGATCTCTAAGCAAAGAAGCAGCCTTGGCCATACCGAAAATGTCATATACCAAATGTATAGTAGTGCTTACCATGTGTCAGACTCTATTCTACAACCTTTACAGCACTCACCAATTTCATCTGTATCACAGTCCCGTGGGTAGGACCTATCATTGCACCTGTTTTACAAATGGGAATACTTTGGCATAGACAGGCTAAGTCCTGTAGCAGGTATTTGACAGACCAAGGATTTAAACCTGAAAATCCGGTGAAATTAAGTGCCCCCTTTCACCTCCAATTGGTACTCCCTCTGCGTGGAACATGAATGAGTAAGAGGACAAATTTTCTGATTCCCTGCTGTAGGTGACATTTGAATTAACTGGTCCACCTGGGATTGAGTCAGATCAGAGGGCTTCGGGAGTACAATCCCAATAAGGAGCCTGACATCTTTACACATTTCTGAAATGTGGCATCTAAGATTTTCCCCTCCCTATGTGTTCTTTTATTTGTTTTGGATGCCTGTGTAATCATTATTCTGACAGGACATTATTCTCGTAGTTTTAGCCTAAGACAATGTTTTCTTTTCTTTTTCATCTGATATTTCAAAAAGTCCTACTACTGATATCCTTAGGCCAAGTTAGGAAGAAAAGAATTTTATAGGGTAGATTATTCACGTCAACAGTGGAGGATCTGACAGCTTAGAACCAAGGTGCAAAAATTTGCTGTTACTTCTTAGAATGCGAACTTTTTGCTTTTGCTAGCGTTTTATACTATTATTTCCAATAAGATGAGAGGGCTTTTACATTCTACTTGTTCCTCTTTTCTTTTTCTCTCTCTTAATTTTCAGTGTAAATCTATCCGTGAGTCTGATCTGGCAAGACACTGCACACTTTGCTCTCCACCTGTCCACAAGCCAAGCATCCCACTGGGAAATCCAGCCAAGGGCCACCCCAGCAAGGGGCCAGCCAGGGCCTTGGCAGTCCTCAGTGAACTTTCCCCATACTGGAGTTCATGTAGTATCGGTGGTCTATGCCACAGTTAAGGGTCTTGTGTGGAATTGTAGAATCCTAGCCTCCATGAGTGGGGGTCATCCAGTGCAACCCACATAATTAGAGATTTCTTGATAACTTTTAATTTTAAGTCAGCAGCAATCTCTTTGAGGATAAGAGCTTTTACTTTTTACCCCTTTACATATACTATCCCTCTTTATAATACGTATTCAGTGCATTACATATACTATCCCTCTTTATAATACGTATTCAGTGCATTACATATACTATCCCTGTTTATAATACGTATTCAGTGCATTACATATACTATCCCTGTTTATAATACATATTCAGTGCATTACGTATACTATCCCTGTTTATAATACGTATTCAGTGCATACTTGTTGATGGCTTTGCACTTAATTGCATACATTTTTTTCTAAAACTCAGTGTGTTGGGGAGGAGATTCCAACCCTGATAAGATTCTAATCTTCATGGCGGGAAGACCATGCCGCCTTCTGTCCACTTGTGTATATTTTTGTATCAAAGCCCTAGGTGCCCGATTTATATTTTTCCAATTTTTTATTTGTGAGAATCAGAGATTTGTAGACATTTTCACTCTTTGCCACCTTAGGACTTGTCATTGTGTAATGAACACAGCTATACAGCACTACCTGGAACTGAACAATCACATAAACAACCAACACAGAAGTATCTTCTCTAGGATATTTGGTCATTTGGAGAACTTAGAAAATGTTAGCCACATTATACACTTTTTTTTTTTTTAATTTTTTTGACAGAGTCTCACTCTGTCACCCAGCCTTCAGTGAAGTGGTGCGATCTCTGTTCACTGCAAGCTCCGCCTCCCGGGTTCACACCATTCTCCTGCCTCAGCCTCCTGAGTAGCTAGGATTACAGGTGTCCGCCACCACACCCGGCTAATTTTTCATATTTTTAGTAGAGACGGAGTTTCACCATGTTAGCCAGGATCGTCTCGATCTCCTGACCTTTTGATCTGCCAGTCTCGGCCTCCCAAAGTGCTAGGGTAACAGTCATGAGCCATTTTCCCCGTCTTTTATACACTTTTAGATGTATATATTTTGCTTTTTCAAAACATCTGCCTTTGGCGTGCTTTTTGTGATGCAAGCTTTTCATTCTGATCAATTGTGGCCTCTCTTGAGACACAAACTAAGAAGGAGCTGGGAGAAGAGGCAAGAACATCCACACAAGTTTGAAGCATCTACCTGGCTTCCCACGCTGTTCATCTTAGGAGTTTCTGGAATGGATGAACTCTGCCCCTTGGCTGTTTGTGTGGACCAGCCATGGAGGCGCCTCCAGCCCTGCCCTACAAACCCGATATCTAATTTAGAAAGACCCACAGGGTGACAGGAGGAGCAGCCAGTGATGCTTCAGGGATGCTGAGTAACGCCAGGGCTCAGATGGCAGAGTATCCACTGGTGGTGAGCCTGTCATCCTGCATGGTTACAGGACATTGGTGGTTTCATTATGGGCACCGGCCAGACATGAAAACATATGGAGAATGTGCAGCAGGGATTCTGTCTCATGCACTAAGCACTGGAAAGGATATTAACCTGTCAGACCTGCAGAAAGTGGCCCCTTTGAGAGGTAAGGGATGCTTTGAAAAATCACACAGTTCCTGCAGGGCAGGGCTTTTGATGATGAGATGTAACACGTGAGGTGGGTTTGGGATCAAGTAAAGAGCTATACAAAAGATGAGAAAGAATCATCAGGGTTATGGCAAGATGTGATTTTTCCCTCTTCATAATATGCCCAAGACCCTCTATAGACTTGCTTCACACTTCAACAGCCTCATTTTTCTTTTTTTCCTGACACAAATTCTTTACTTCAGCCAAGCAGAAATACTTTCACACCACAGAGCGTGACATAGGTTTTCCTTCAACTGTTCCACTTTGTATGTCATTTTTCTGTTCAAAATGCTACTCTACCCCTGCCCACCCCACCCCTGCCACTCCTCTTCATTCGATTACCAAATTGGGAGCACCCAAAGTAATGTCAGTGCTGAGGAGTCCATGCGAAATGCATTTGCTCAAGAGCCTGTGGTCTACAAGTAAGCCTGAAAGTGAAATGATGTGCTGAAAGGCATGTGGGAAGCTATAGCAGCCGGGCAGAGACAGGCGTGGGGCAAGTGGAATCCTAGCTCTGCTTGCAGAGGGCCCTGGGGAAGGCCCAGCAGAGGAAGCCATGCCTCCATGTGACTCTCTGTGGACAAGAGAAAGTATAAATGCCATCCGGAAAGAACACGCTGTGCAAAGGCATGAGAAATTCTCTTCCTCACAATCTGGTTTCTAAATTCATATGCTTTGGAGGTACTCCTGGAATAAGATCACAGCTCCCCGCCCCACTCAGTCTCCTACTCACACCTTGCTCACTAAGTCCTGGTGGTGTTGATATATTACTTTGTAAGTATGCTACAATTCTTTTTGCATACCTTTGCTCTTCATTCCCAAAGCAATTGAGGGGCGTATTTTTTTGTTGTTGTTCACAAGACCCAGAGCTTACTAGTCCGTGTGTCATGACTAAATGCTGTGTTCCCGTTAGCTTACATTCAGCATTATCATGGAAGGTGCGTGTGGTCTGTTATAAGGAAATCAAGGTATGATTCCTACTCTTTTCTTGCTTGATTTGGCCTTTATTTTCTTAGGGACAAAAACCTTGTTTTGACCTTTGAATCCTCCCAGCACACAACTTGAATAAACGTGAGCCTCAATAAATGCTGAGTGAACTAAGGATTATGTGAAACCAGGCAAATGGAAATGCTTGTAAAAGAGGTACAGGGAGGTGGTTTCACAAATGAAATAGCTCCAAGGGAGGGAAGAGGAGAAGGGAGCGAGAGCAGTTCTTAGGGTGCTGGGTATTTAAGGTGATAAAGGCAGGCTTTGAAACATTATGTTTAGATGGGTCAAGACAATTAGGGGAAATTATCTCTCCTTTTAAATGAGTTTCAGGTGTTTTATTGTTGTTTGTTATGTTTTCTCTCTTCCTGTGGCCGGTGAGACTGCAGACATGGGTTCTATCTTGGAATTGTTGGCTCCAGAAGCTGTGGAGATTGTATTACATGAATGTGCCTTTGGTCAGAGGGACCGATGTTTCCATATTGTTTCATGGGTTTTTATCTCTCCATTCCACTCCCTCTTAAATTTTAAGTAACTTAATGGAAGGCACCTAACTTTCTAGTCTTCATATCCTCCTAAAATTAGATATATGTATTAATTGTATTAATATGTATTAATTGCTTTCAAGAGCGCATGGCTGACTTCTCATCATAAGTGTCAATCTATATTACTATGTGGTTGGCTCTACATAAACCATCCTCTCACCAAAACAATGAAAACTCTCATGCTCTGAGATCAGATGCCTTAAGGGGCTAAACCAGGTGAAGGAAGCAGGAAAGGAAGTTGTGTGCACTGCGGCCAGCCCCAGCCAGTTTGGCCCCATGGAAATGCTAGTTAGGTGTCGCCATAGCTTTGAAAATTTTAAGAAGCTAGAAATGCAGACTTTTGCATGTAGTCTCTCAATTTTTAAATGTTGGCTAACACCTAGTTCAACTATTTCATGACACTGACGAAACCCAATAAGGCAACTGTGCACCAGGATTGGCCTGCAACCTGCTTTTCTTTCTCTGCCCTGAAAATGATGGCTTTTTAATTTAAAATGTGGCGCATGTACTCAGAATACCTGGGCACTATGCTGCACAATCATATTCATGGGACAGGCAGAATATATTGCTTTATTCATTATTTCAACAAAAATTCATTGAGCACTATGTCCTCAGTAGTGTACTGGCTCCTGAGGACACAGAGAGAGTTTAGACACAGTTTCAGACTTAAAAAGATCATCATTTAATAAAGAGACAGGTAATGTAAACAAACAGTTTTACAGTAGAGTAGTAAATGCAACAGAAACATTTACCATCCAAGGTTCTCAGAGGAAAAAGTGACAAACACTATTCTGGGTGTCAGGAAGCCTTCTAGGGTATGGTCACAGCTAACCTTGACTTTGAGGAATAAATAGGAGTTTGTTAGGGTAACAGTTTCCAAAAAGCAATTTGTGAACTAAGTTCAGGACTAATACTGGGATTTGTATTTATATTGAACCCAGGTCCTGGATTTAATGATAGCTGTAAGATTATAAAATTGTCTTACCCTGATTCAGCCTTGTTTGGCCTTCCCAACCTCTTGCAACAATATCAGATTAACTCACCCAGCTCTGCAGGAAAACAAGAACCTCCAGGAGTGGTTGAAATTTCTGTCACTGTGACCTTCAACAACACTTCTTTCCAGCTTTTTAACTGAAGAAGAATCTAGTTAAACTGAATTGAGAAGCCTAATGGAAAAGTGAAGAGCCCTCAGTGTCTAAAGTTTGTTTTAAGGATTTCAACATTGAATAGAGGTTCAAACCCTGAATATAAATCAACATTATATTGCAATAGACTAAGTGATTGAAGTGTAAATTCAGGAAATGCACCTTGTAGCATGAAACATTCAGGCGATGTATATTTTTATCATATTTCAAACACAGAAAACCTGATTATCCTGAATTTAGTAAATTTCATGCAGTAAATGTTTATCATGGTAACCTAAAAACTCCCCTAGTAAAAATTGTTATTAAGCACTACATTTTCGTTCTGAGTTTTGGATAAATAGAAGGATTTTGAAATGCAAGCGATAGGAAGTACTGAGAAGGGAATGGTGATGTTTACCTGGGGATTTCATTATGCAGATTACAGCATTCATTTCTTGGCACTGGAAATCGTGGACTGTCCATTGCTATCAGCAGATGTCACACTAGGGACATCTTATTCCTGGCACAAAAAGATTAAGTAACCTAAACTCTGACATGAAAGACCAGTGTTTCCAGAAATGAAAAGCAATTTTGGCTTTGTTCTGTCACCTGTCTTACCACGAGGGTGCACTGGTCTAAGAGCAGCCCTGAAACACTCAGGAACAGCTTTCCGGAGTTGGCCAGTGATTTGCAATCTGCCGCAGCTCTTCGGGAGACTGGGGAACAAGTCTTTAACCTGTCAGCTTCAGGCAGGAAGAATATCTTTGAAGTCCTGAATCTTGGCTGCATGGGTCAAGGAAGGGAGGGGAAGGGAGGAGAGGGTAGATACCAAGGAAGCAAACAGATGCATACGGGATCTCTTAGCAAAGCCAGAACAGGCTGAGCCTCCTTGGGAAGAGAACTGCAGGAAGGCCACTGAAGCCCCGTGCTGCCTGGGATGGCCAGACCCTAGAGGCAAGTGGGGTTAACGTTCATTTGTGCCTGGCCTGCTGCAGCTGCTCAGAAATACACTGAGACTGGGCTCACAGTAGCCCCCAGTGTGATCGGGGGATGAAGATAAAGATTCTCAGGGCAAGATAGTCTCATATCCTAATGCCACTGGTTTATAACTTAAAACTGGCTACACTAGAACAGTTGAGCCAGATTCAAAGGCCAAAAGACATGCCCCACTTCCATCTACTACGTCATATACAGGCACACACAAGCCCAGGTCAAGTTTTCAAAAATCCTAATAGAAATCTCCAGACAGGTGAGATGATAGTGCACCTTTGTGAAACTGGGAGACCCAGGAAATGTTGCCAAGTCTCCTGTTCATAAAGCCATCTTCATGCAATTGCTTTCTAGCAAACTTTTCTGCCTTTAAAGCAGTTTGTATGTCTTACCTGGGTCAGTTTCTGTCAATCACTGTCAGCCTAATGTCTCAAAATCAAGAAGTGAAAAAAAAATGCTTGACTTTTCTGAAAAATTTGAAAGGCCGTTCATCTGCAAGGAGGCTCACTGGAATGAGGGGCATTGCCCTGTATGTCACAGACCCCGATAGGAAGCCGATGCCACTGTGACTCACTGGTGACCTGAGAACAGCCACACAAATATGTTGTCACTGCCTCCAACCATACTCTGTGGTTGATCAGTCTCACAAGTACCTCACAAGTGGGAAAGCAGAAGGATCAGCAGAGTCCCTGTAAAATAACATGATTAAAAGGAGCATGAGATTCTTTGCAAGAGTGTCTCATTAGGAGAGGTAGTCCCCGCAGTTCTATCAGCTTAACACGTGCTGTACTAAGGTAGCAAAGTGTTTCTGTGAAACTGGGTTGGCTGAAGGCCGGTGTGGTCAAATCTGGAGTTTCCCAAACAGATACCTTGTAGTTACATTGATAAAGCTTTGTGATTGTTCCATACATTTTTAGCAAGCAGAGGGCATCTCACTGCATCTTTACAATAGGCCCGGGGTATTAGTGCTATTTTACAAATAGGGAGATGAACCCCTAGAGGCTGCGGCTTCTTCTTAGCCAGGGTTCTTCTCCAGTCCAAAGCTTCCTGCTTTAAATTTACCCACTGCCCACTTAGGCCCTCATTTCCAAATGTCACGTCATGACTTTTCCTAGGCCTGCATAAGGAAAGTATATGGCAGTGACATTCAGCGAATCGGCCAATTAAAAGACATTTAATGGTCTGTTTGGACTTGGCAATGTGCTACACTTTGGAAAAATCAAATTCAATACATTTGGGTGGTGTCCACATAATCTGAGTTATAGATAACACTGTTGTGAGCATAATAGATATTTCCCTGAATAAGGACATGGATCTAATAACCTAGTAACATGATCAAATCGCTTGCCCTAGAAACATGTTTATGCCAATGAGTAATATAATCATATATTATTATATCTCAACTTTCAAGATCATATAATCTACCCCCCTCCCTGGTTATTGGACACTCAGATTGATACTTGCCTTTTGCAAGGTCGCACAGTCTGTTTAGAGGAGAATAGTGACTCGATTCCAGGAGTCCTGATTCTCAGCATTGTACCCTTTCTACTATGCTGTGGGGGTAACAAATTTGAAATTTACCTGAATTAAGGAATAGAAAGAGCTTGGCATGAGAGATGTGCCTTCAGTCTAATGAGCAGCTTTGGGAAATGGTTCAGATGGAGTGGACTGACTAAATCATCGAGCTGCAAGGAGGCATGTTGGGTGGACCAGAGAGGCAGGAGAGAAATTAAAAGCTACTAAGATCCAAGCAGGCTGAGATTCACATACCCTCTCCAGCACACGTCGGCTAGGTGACTTTGGGCCACTCTTGAAATGTCTAGGACCTTAATGTTAGAAGCTAACAAATGCAGAAGTTCTTTGCTTTCTCATCTTGTGAGATTTGTGACCTGCATCTGTGTGGCAGGGGATTGGGGAGGTGCAACAAATGATCTATTTGCTCAGCACTGATTTCTGAGAAACTGTGGTCTGAGCGAATGAGATATTGGCCCGAAAATATACTGTATGAAATCAGTTTCTCTTTTCTATTATTGACTTGTTGTTGGATTTTCCTGGGAATTTGTATTTCTTGGGATTCTCTAGGAATATTTAGCCCTAAGTAGAACCTTATGGGCTTTTAGCCCAGTGACTCGGAGTGAATGTTTCAGCAAGAATAGTGTCTGAGATAGGCAGGAGTCGGAAATGCCCTGGATTAAGCTATCTATGTAATCTAAAAAGAGGGGGAGCCATGGCTGGATCACAGAATCCTTTGAGTATCTGAGCAAGACAGTAGGTTTTCTCCCTATATACAGAGAGAAATTAGCTTATAACTTCAAGATATTCAGGGCCCCTGGGAAGCCTGTCTATTAGTTAAGAAATTAATCCCTCAATTACCAAATTAATTCTGAATTAAAATTTAATCCACGATGATCATCTGCATCATAACTGCCCTTTTACCCTTTATTCATTCACATTGCATTGCACACTTTCTATTTCATATTGTTTCTTTGCTTCAGGCCTGTTTTTAAATCTTTACCAAGTATGACAGATCCTGAATACCCATCTTTGTAAATTCAAAGTACAAATCTCCTTTAAAAAAACAGTTGTTTTTAGCTTTTTCTGTTCACTTTTTAAGTTTTATTTTATTGTATCTTTTGGGGACAAGGTCTCACTATGTTGCCCGGGCTGGAGTGCAGTGACTATTCAAAGGTGTAATGATACCACACCACAGACTCAAACTCCCAGGCTCAAGTGACCCTTCTGCCTCAGCCTCCTGAGTAGCTGGGACTGCAGACATGCACACCACGCACAGCAGGCTTTTCCTTTTGATGATTGCTTTTCCCTCCCAAATAGCTAACAAGTGAATGGAAAAGGATAAGAATCATGTCTTCGAAATCATATTGTATAACAGATATATTTATGTTGTGAAGAAATCAGAATTTCAAAATAGAACACATTATACACTTTTGGACATGAGATGCATACAGATGTGTTCCAATAAGCCTTGCTCATATTTCATTGTTACATTTGACATTGTTCAAGACAGGCATTGAAATCCTTGAATTAACGTAAAGATCTCATAATGATATGAGTGCAAAAAGCCGTTATCATTAATGTTGCAGCAGAATTTGCCATAAAAACGAGAAAAGCTGAAATGAGAGAGGTAATCTGCAAGCTGATGCCTCGGATGGAAAATTGTCTTCTCATTACAATGTTATGTCCATTTCTAAAAGGAAAAAAAAATAACTCGCTGACTTAATTCTATATCAGGATAGGACATGTGAGATGTTCCTGGGTGCCCTTTGTGCATCTGGGTGGATTACCACAATTGATTGTTCACTGAGCTGTAAGACTGTTCATTTCAGTAGCTAAATTTTGCTTCTGGTCTCTGACCAGACTGCTGAAACACTGAAGATCCACATAACATATTATTAAATTAACTTCTCCAAAGCAATTTCCTAACGAATCTGAGTCTTTACGCTGGTTAAGAGGAAGCATTAGACACATTCTACATATAGTTGTGACCTGTTTCTGAAGAATATTTACATCCTCCTTTATCCACCCCAAAAGGATTCTCTAATTTCTCTTTCCAATCAATCCTTCTCAGTCCTCAGCCCCAGGCAACCACGGCTCTGCTTTCTGTCACCGTGGATTAGCTTTGTCTTTTCAAGAATTTAAACAAAATAATGTAAGATATACCCTTTTGTATCTGGCTCATTTTGCTTCACATGTGTTTGATATTCAGCCATGTAGCTGCTTGTATCAGGAGTTCTTCCACAATGACTTTTGATTTTTTGATTTGTGATGAGATGTGTCCTTGAAGGTGTTCACAGAAAATGTTCAGTAGGTTACATGACCAGCTTTTTGGCAGTAGATTCATTTGTGGCTCAGTTAATACTTAAAAATGTTATCCTGGGACTTGGTGTACTAATGCAGCGTTGCCAAAAGGGATGATATGTGTATATCTGTCTAGTTGGATTCTAAGGAAAACAATATATATAGAAAAGGCAGAACAAGGGCTTTGGAGTGAAATACACCTGGGATCAAATTCAGTCTTTGCTACTCATTAATATCATGACCTTGCCAAGTCATTTCATTTCTGTAAATTTCAGTCCTCTTTGAAAGGAGAAAAACAATACTAACTTCTTGGTTGTTGTGTGCATATATTTTAGAGTTAAGTGAGTTAGCATATGTAAGGTACTTAGTACGATGTATTGCACTACCAATAATAACTATTTAATTATATTCTTCCTTTATCATTATTTTACCCCACATTTCCCACATCTCTTTAATCTCTCCCAATACTGAATGCACTTTTGGGGTATAATTGCTTTTCATTGCCCTATAGTCTGAAGTATTTTGATAATTTCCTTTAGCCACTTTGTATATACTTATAGATTTTTATAATATAAATATGGCCCATTTCTTACTTTTTGAAAGTATACAATTGAAAACATACACTATTTGCATGGCATGAAAATTTGCCTATTTCACTCACATTCATACAATACCTGAATATTTAATTTATAATTGAATTTACTTAATTCATGAAATGCACAAATCATTCTCCGGAATAATAAAATGTGTAGTGTATAAAAGCATATACAATTTATAAAAGAGCCTTAGTTAAGCCACTGTTATTTCTGCTTACATGTTAGAGACTCTAATAGCCATTCCTGAAGCTGATCCAATTCTGCCACTTTCTGAATGCTAAAGTGTGTGACTTTAGACAAGTCATTTAAATTCTTTAGGTCTCAGTAGGTAAAATGAAGGATTTGTCAAGAACCAGGGATCTTTTTTTCCACTATAACTTGATTTGTGCTGAGGAAATAGGATAATGGATGGAGGGATGGAGGAAGAAGTCATTGAATGTTAAGAGTCACCATGAAGGGCCGGGCATAGTGGCTCATGCCTGTAATGCCAGCACTTTGGGAGGCCGAGGCAGGTAGATCAACTGAGGTCAGGAGTTTGAGACCAACCTGGCCAGCATGGCAAGACCCCATCTCTACTAAAAATACAAAAATTAGCCGGGCATGGTGGGTTATGTCTGTAATCCCAGCTACTCAGGAGGCTGAGGCACAAGAATCATTTGAACCTTGGAGGCAGAGGTTGCAGTGAGCCAAAATCATGCCAGGGTGACAGAGTGAGACTGCACCTCAAAAAAAAAAAAAAAAAAAAAAAGTCACGTTGAAATAATATGAAGAAACGAAGTTATACTGTTCACCTAGATTTATATCCCAATTCTAAAATTGTACCTCTAAATTAATTATATCAAATTAATTACTCTTATTACTAATATATAAGAAGGTTTTCATCAGCAGGAAAGGAACTGTAAAGAATTTCTGAAAATTTGAAAGCTAATAAGTTCACGAAGGTATGCTGATATTAGAAAAACACACAAAATCCAATACATTTCTTATGTGTCAGTAACAACCAATTGGAAAACGTAATTGAGAAAATATTTCATTCATAATATAAATAAAAAATATGAACTACCTAGCAATAAACCTAATAAGAAATATGTAAGATCTAAATGAATGAAACAGGAAAACGTAATAAGAAAGGAAGAAATGAATAAGTGGAAATATATATCTACGAGATGAGAAAAGTCAATGTTATAAAAATGTTAATTCCCCAAAGCCAATCTAAAATTAAATGCATTTTCAATCAAAATCAAACACAATTTTTTATGGGACTTGTCAAGCTGATTATAAAATACACCTGGGAAGTTAGAAATGTTCTCAAGTAGCCAAGTAAGCGTTGAAAATAAAGAACTACCCAGAAGTATGGGGTGGAAAAATTACCCTGTGGCACTTCAAAATATTCTATAAAGTTGTAGCTATTAGAACAGTATGGGTTTGGACCAAGAAGAAATAAATAGATTGAGGGAGGAAAAGACTCAAAGGCCCATTTTTATATGAGAATTTATTTTATAATAATAGTAGTGGTAAGGAATGATGAAATATGCATAAATGGTTGTGGTACATTTGATAATTCATTTGAAAATAATAATAATAATAATTGGAGCCCTATCTCACATAAGGAAATATAAATTTTACATGGGTTAATACCCTAAATGTACATTTGATAATTCATTTGAAAATAATAATAATAATAATTGGAGCCCTATCTCACATAAGGAAATATAAATTTTACATGGGTTAATACCCTAAATGTACAAGAAATTGTGTAAATACCGAAGAAAACACAGAAGACTTTTTTTAATTTTAGCGTATTGGATATTTTCTAAAGCAAGGCATGAAACCAATAAGTCATCCAGGAAAGGACTGTTTGGCTAAATCAAAATTTTAAAATTTCGGTTGATCAAATATTCCATATACCTAGGCAAAATCGGCAATAGACTAGGCGAAAAGCTTTTTGACATACAAATAAAAGACTAAAATGGGAAGCAAATAATTGCTATGAATTAGAATTTGCTATGAATTAAAATGAAGTAACCCGAGAGTAGACATAGACAGTTAACAGGAGAGGAAACACAAATAGCTGACGAACTTAGGAAAGACACTCACCTCACTACCATCCAGTTAGCATAGTAAAGCACAAGATAACCTATTTTCACCACACAGACTGGCATAAACAAAAGTGTAATGATAAAATATAAAACATTGCAATACATTTTGAAGTACCCTCTACTCAAAGGTGGAGAAGAACAACCTCATACACAAATGTTGAAAATGCAAACGGCATGCATTTCTGGCAAGGTTATAAATAAGTACTGCAATTCCTGGGTGGCAGTTTAGGAGTAAAAACATCTATCCTTTGACTTAGCAATTCCACATATCCATATTTACAGAAACCGTCATTCACGTGCAGAGGGCGATATGTCAGACACTGTGCACTGTTTTCAAGTAACAAATTAATAGAAACAACGTAAATGTCCATCAAAAAAAACTATGCTATATCCATGCTATCCAGTGTTATCAAGTTAGAAGTTTAAAAGTATCAAGTTAAGCCATATTTAATGACCTAGAAACATGTATTTAAAATATATTAAGTGAAAAAGTAAAGTTGCAAAGCAATACAGGTAACGTGATATAATTTATAGTAAATACGCACTCACACAGAAAAGCAAAACAATGAATAATGTATAAATATATCTGTATAGACTTTTAACCAACAAAGATCAAAAGAGACAAAGAAGGCCATTACATAATGATAAAGGTATCAATTCAACAAGAAAAGCTAACTGTCCTACAATACAGGAGCACCCAGATTCATAAAGCAAGTCCTTAGAGACCTACGAAGAGACTTAGACTCCCACACAATAATAATGGGACACTTTAACACCGCACTGTCAAAATCAGACAAATCAACGAGACAGAAAGTTAACAAGGCTATCCAGGAATTGAACTCAGTTCTACACTAAGAAGACCTAATAGACATCTACAGAACTCTCCACTCCAAATCAACAGAATATGCATTCTTCTCAGCACCATATTGCACTTATTCCAAAATTGACCACATAGTTGGGAGTAAAGTACTCCACAGCAAATGTAAAAGAACAGAAATTATAACAAACTGTTTTTCAGACCACAGTGCAATCAAACTGGATCTCAGGACTAAGAAACTCAATGAAAATCCCTCAACTACATGGAAACTGAACAACCTGCTCCTGAATAACTACTGGGTACATAACAAAATGAAGGCAGAAATAAAGATGTTCTTTGAAACCAATGAGAACAAAGACACAACATACCAGAATCTCTGGGACACAGTTAAAGCAGTGTGTAGAGGGAAATTTATAGCACTAAATGCCCACAAGATAAAGCAAGAAAGATCTAAAATTGACACTCTAACATCACAATTAAAAGAACTAGAGAAGCAAGAGCAAACACATTCAAAAGCTAGCAGAAGGCAAGAAATAACTAAGATCAGAGCAGAACGGAAGGAGATAGAGACACAAAAACCCTTCAAAAACTCCATGAATCCAGCAGCTGGTTTTTTGAAAAGATCAACAAAATTGATAGACTGCTAGCAAGACTAATAAAGAAGAAAAGAAAGAAGAATCAAATAGATGCAATAAAAAATGATAAAGGGGATATCACCACCGATCACACAGAAGTACAAACTACCCTCAGAGAATACTATAAACACCCTACACAAATAAACTAGAAAATCTAGAAGAAATGGATAAATTCCTGGACACATACACCCTCCCAAGACTAAACCAGGAAGAAGTTGAATCCCTGAATAGACCAATAACAGGCTCTGAAATTGAGGCAATAATTAACAGCCTACCAGCCAAAAAAAGTCCAGGACCAGACAGATTCACAGCTGAATTCTACCAGACGTAGAAGGAGGAGCTGGTACCATTCCTTCTGAAAATATGTCAATCAATAGAAGAAGAGGTGATCCTCCCTAACTCATTTTATTAGGCCAACATCATCCTGATACCAAAGCCTGGCAGAGACACAACAAAAAAAGAGAATTTTAGACCAATAACCCTGACGAGCATCGACGCAAAAATCCTCAATAAAATACTGGCAAACAAAATCCAGCAGCACATCAAAAAGCTTATCTACCATGATCAAGCTTCATCCCTGGGATGCAAGGCTGGTTCAACATACGCAAATCAATAAACGCAATTCAGCATATAAACAGAACCAAAGACAAAAACCATATGATTATCTCAATAGATGCAGAAAAGGCCTTTGACAAAGTTCAGCAACCCCTCTTGCTAAAAACTCTCAATAAACTAGGTATTGATGGGACATATCTCAAAATAATAAGAGCTATTTATGACAAACCCACAGTCAATATCTTATTGAATGGGCAAAAACTGGAAGCATGCCCTTTGAAAACTGGCACAAGACAGGGATGCCCTCTCTTACCACTCCTATTCAACATAGTGTTGGAAGTTCTGGCCAGGGCAGTCAGGCAGGAGAAAGAAATAAAGGGCATTCAATTAGGAAAAGAGGAAGTCAAATTGTCCCTGTTTACAGATGACTTAATTGTATATTTAGAAAACCCCATCATCGCAGCCCAAAATCTCCTTAAGCTGATAAGCAACTTCAGCAAAGTCTCAGCATACAAAATCAATGTGCAAAAATCACAAGCATTCTTATACACCAATAACAGACAAACAGAGAGCCAAATCACGAGCGAACTCCCATTCACAATTGCTTCAAAGAGAATAAAATACCTAGGAATCCAACTTACAAGGGATGTTAAGGGCCTCTTCAAGGAGAACTACAAACCACTGCTCAACGAAATAAAAGAGAACACAAACAAATGGAAGAACATTCCATGCTCATGGATAGGAAGAATCAATATCGTGAAAATGGCCATACTGCCCAAGGTAATTTATAGATTCAATGCCATCCCTATCAAGCTACCAATGACTTTCTTAACAGAATTGGAAAAAACTGCTTTAAAGTTCATATGGAACCAAAAAAGACCCCGCATTGCCAAGACAATCCTAAGCCAAAAGAACAAATCTGGAGGCATCACGCTACCTGACTTCAAACTATACTACAAGGCTACAGTAACCAAAACAGCATGGTACTGGTACCAAAACAGAGATATAGACCAATGGAACAGAACAGAGCCCTCAGAAATAGTGCCACACATCTACAGCCGTCTGATCTTTGACAAACCTGACAAAAACAAGGAATGGGAAAAGGATTCCCTATTTAATAAATGGTGCTGGGAAAATTGGCTAGCCATAAGTAGAAAGCTGAAACTGGATCCTTTCCTTACTCCTTATACGAAAATTAATTCAAGATGGATTAGAGACTTAAATGTTAGACCTAAAACCATAAAAACCCTAGAAGAAAACCTAGTTAATAGCTTTCAGGACATAGGCATGGGCAAGGACTTCATGTCTAAAACACCAAAAGCAATGGCAACAGAAGCCAAAACTGACAAATGGGATCTAATTAAACTAAAGAGCTTCTGCACAGCCAAAGAAACTACCATCAGAGTGAACAGGCAACCTACAGAATGGGAGAAAATTTTTGCAATCCACTTATCTGACAAAGGGCTAATATCCAGAACCTACAAAGAACTCAATCAAATTTACAAGAAAAAAACAACCCCATCAAAAAGTGGGCAAAGGATATGAACAGACACTTCTCAAAAGAGACATTCATACAGCCAACAGACACATGAAAAATGCTCATCATCACTCGCCATCAGAGAAATGTAAATCAAAACCACAATGAGATACCATCTCACACCAGTTAGAATGGCGATCATTAAAAAGTCAGGAAACAGCAGGTGCCGGAGAGGATGTGGAGAAATAGGAACACTTTTACACTGTTGGTGGGACTGTAAACTAGTTCAACCATTGTGGAAGACTGTGGCGATTCCTCAAGGATCTAGAAGTAGAAATACCATTTGACCCAGCCATCCCATTGCTGGGTATATACCCAAAGGATTATAAATCATGCTGCTATAAAGACACACACACGTGTGTGTTTATTGTGGCACTATTCACAATAGCAAAGACTCGGAACCAACCCAAATGTCCATCAATGATAGACTGGATTAAGAAAATGTGGCAGATATACACCATGGAATACTATGCAGCCATAAAAAAGGATGAGTTCATGTACTTTGTAGGGACATGGATGCAGCTGGAAACCATCATTCTCAGCAAACTATCGCAAGGAGAGAAAACCAAACACCACGTGTTCTCATTTATAGGTGGGAATTGAACAATGAGAACACTTGGACACAGGAAGGGGAATATCACACACCGGGGCCTGTCGTGGGGTAGGGGGAAGGTGGAGGGATAGCATTAGGAGATATACCTAATGTAAATGATGAGTTAATGGGTGACACACACCAACATGACACATGTATACATATGTAACAAACTTGCACGTTGTGCACAGGTACCCTACAACTTAAAGTATAGCAAATAAAAGAAAAGAAGAATAGTAATACCAGAAAGAAACCACAGGAAAAAAATAGAGGGAAAATAATTGTGAAATAAGATAATTTCCAAGCAAGGAAGCATTCGGGTTGAAAAAGCCCGTGAGTCCCTGAGGACACATCCACAGCAGGTGTATTATGAAGCTTTAGAACACACTGGAGAAGGAGAAGCTCCCCACAGGTGGGGGCAGCTACGGGACAGCCAGGGACAATTACAGGTCATGAAATAGGAACTACAAACTGAACGATGTCTGATTTCTCAACAGCATCACTGTTGTGCTAACAGTGGAATGAAATGCTCAACCTACTACGACCAACCAAATGTTAATTAAGCATGGGGATAGACTAAAGATATTTTCCAGCTTACAAGCACTCATAACCAACAAAAGAACCACCTGTGTCCCTTTTCTTAGGAAGCTACCACAGAGTGTGCTTTAGGAAATGGAGTGGGGAGACATATTTGGCCTAATACAGGATTTGATACAAGAAAGCAGCAAAATAAGACTCAGAATGATGATGAGGGCAGTCCCATGAACAAAATAAACAGCAGTACAGCAGGCCTTAAGAGCAATAGCCCAGGCAAGGCTCTAGGGGGTGGAAAAGTATGGCATAAGAATGATACAATGGACTTTGGGGACTTGGGGGGAAGAGTAGTAGAGGGGTGAGGGATAAAGACAATATATATGGTGCAGTGTATACTGCTTGGGTGATGGGTGCACCAGGATCTCACAAGTCACCACTAAAGAACTTACTCATGTAACCAAATACCACCTGTACGCCAATAATTTATGGAAAATAAAATAATAAGGAAACTTTGTATCTGAGAATATGGGACATGTTACTGATGAGCAGTTGGAGAGTTGAGGGAAACATACAGGTTTTCAGGGAAAAAAAAAAATCACATTTTCTGGAGAAAAAAAAAAACCCACCCAGTAACAGTAACAAACAAAAAAATATTCCTAGGAAAATAAGAGATTGTTCATGAAAGAGGTCATGGAGTGTACCATTTAGTCAGCCGTGCAATCAGTGGTCATGATAATGCTGTAGTTGCTATGAGTTTAAACATCAATGAATTACAAATTACTGTGTTAAAGTTAGGAAGGGGAGACAAGAAGTAAAGGCATGTGGTGGGAGAGCTTAGTCTGTATTTACCATGTTGGGAAGTCAGTGGAAGATGTCTGCAGTTGATAAATCAAGAAATAACAGTGAAACATGTTACATGAGCATTTTTGAGCAGCAGCATGTTGTGATAATGGTCAAGAGTACAACTACCTAGATTTAAATCCTGGTTTTGCTACTCAGTTGCTGTATGACCTTGAGGAAATTTCTCAATGTTTCTATACCTCAGTTTTCTCATCAGTAAAACAGGATAACAAGAATGAAATAATACAAATATATTTTTAGAAAAGTACCTAATATGCACTAATCACTTTACAAGCCTTAGCTATGATTATCATTTCAAAAGTTGGAGCCAAGTATCAGGGAGAAGCCTGGGGGTAGGAAGTAGGCCCCCAAGGTAGAGAAGGATGGGGTGAGACACTTCTATGTTTTGTTTCTAGCTGCTTAGTCATATCTAACTTTTAAACTTTTATATATTTTACTTGGATAAAATAAAATTAATTGACATAAAATTAACTGGCAGTAAAATATTAGGAGGAAAACTGAGAATAATGCTCTGATGGGTAAAATTTGAATGAAAATTGGAAAAAGAAAAGTTAGTTCATTAAAGGCAGGAAGGTGAAAAAAATCAACACACCTCCCCAACAAAGAAAGAAACTTGAACAAGCCTGATCTAGAGGGAAAAAAAAAAGTAAAAATTCAGATAAATGACGTTAGAAATTACAAAATGGTGTAAACTATGGATGGGGAAAGCTTTGTACTAATGAAATTGAATGCTTAGTGTTCTAAGGAAGATAAAAGACAAAAACCATCTCAGGAGAAGGCAGGAAACCTTAGCCAACCAGTGACCAGAGAAGACGTTGAGAGGGCAAAGATCAACCCCTAAACAAAGCAGCTGAATTCTAATTCATTCTATGAGGCCTGTATCATCCTGATACCAAAACCAGACAAGAAGACAACAACAAAAAAAGAGAACGATAGACCAATATTCCTGATAAATGTAGATGCAAAAATCCTCAACAAAATTCTAGCAAACAGAATCCAACAGCACATCAAAGAGATAATATACCACAATTAACTAGGTTTTATACCAGGGATGCAAGGATGGTTCAACATATACATACCAATAAAGGTGATGTATCATGTACCCAGAATTAAGGATAAGAAACATATGGTCATCTCAATAGATGCAGGAAAAAAATGATAAAATTCAGCCTCTCTTTATGATAAAAACCCTCAACAAAGTAGGCATAGAAGGAATATACCTCAAAATAATAAAGGCCATGTACAACAAACACACAGCCAACATCCTACTGAACAGGGGAAAGTTAAAAGTGCTTTCTCTAAGAACTGGAATGAGACAAAGATACCCACTTTCATGACTCCTATTCAACATAATACTGGAAGTCCTAACCGGAGCAATTAGACACAAGAAGGAAATAAAAGGCATTCAGGCTGGGTGTGGTAGTTCAGAACTCTAGCAATCCCAGCCTTTGGGAGGCTGAAGCAGGAGGGTCACTTAAGGCCAGCAGTTCAAGACTAGCCTGGGTAACATAGCAAGACCTTGTCTCTACAAAAATTTAAAATTATAAAATATTACTCAGGAGGCTGAGGTAGGAGGATTGCTTGAGCCCAACAGTTCAAGGCTACAGTGAGCTATGATTACACCACTGCACTTGAGTTTTGGTGACAGAAGTCAGACACTGTCTCTAAGAAATGAAATAAAGGGCATCAAAATGGGAAAAAAGAAAGTCAAATTCTCTCTGTTTGTTGATGATATGGTCTATACCTAGAAAAACAAAAAGACTCTACAAAAATCTCTTAGATTTGATAAATAAATTCAGTAAAGTTTCAGGATATAAAAGCAATGTACAAAATCAGTAGCATTTCTGTATACTATAAACAGTCTAGCTGAGAACAAAATTAAGAAGGCAGTCTCATTTACAATAGCTGCCAAAAAAAGAAAAATCACCTAGTAATAACATTAACCAAGGAGTGGAAAGATCTCTAAAAGGAAAACTACAAAACATTGATGAAATAAATTGTAAATGACACAAATAGAAAATCATCTCATTCTCAGAGATAAGAAGAATTAATATCATTAAAATAACCATACTACCCTAATCTACAAATTCAATGCAATCCCTATCAAAATGCCAATGTCACTTTTTCACAGAATTAGAGAAACATTTCTAACATTCATATAGAACCAAAAAAGACCCCAAATAGTCAAAGCAATCCTAAACAAAAAGAACAAAGCTGGAAGCATCACATTACTTGACTTCGAATTATACTACAAGGCCATAGTAATTAAAATGGCATGGTATTGGTATTAAAATATTCTGTTCAATGGAACAGAATAGAGAACTCAGAAATAAACTCACATTATTTACAGCCAACAGATCTTTAACATAGCTGACAAGATCATGCATTGGATAAAGAACACTCTTTTGAATAAATGATTCTGGGAAAATTGGATTGCCATTTGCAGAAGAATTAAGCTGAAGCCACAGCTCTCACCATGTACAAAAATCAACTCAGGATGGATTGAAGTCTTAAACATAAGACCCAAAACTACCAGAAGAAAACACAGGGGAAACATTTCAGGACACTGGTCTGGGCAAAGATTTTTATGGATAAGACTTCAAAAGTACAGGTAACAACAAAAAATAGGCAAATGAAACCATATAAAGCTAAAAAGCTTCTGCACAGCAAATGAAATAATCAACAGAGTGAACAGAACCTGCAGAATGGGAGAACACGTTTGCAGATTATTCATCTGACAAGGGACTAACATCCCGAATATACAAGAAACTCAAATCAGCAACAACAATGAAATAATCCCTTTAAAAATGGTGTAAAAGACATGAATAGACGTTTTTCAAAAGAGGACATACAAATGGCCAACAGGTATATACAAAAAAGCTAAATATCACAGATCATCAGAGAAATGCAAATTAAAACTGCAATGAGATATCATCTTCCCCTAGTTAGAATAACTATTATTAATAAGACAAAAAATAGTGGATGTTGTCAAGGATGCAGAGAAAAAGGAATGCTTATATGCTGTTGGTGAGAATGTAAATTAGTGCAAACTTTATGGAAAATAGAATGGAGATTACTCAAAAAAACTAATAATAAAACTACCATAAAACTTCCATTTGATCCAGCAATCCCACTACTGGCTACTACCCAAAGGAAAAGAAATCCATATACAAAAAAGAAACCTGCACTCATATGTTTATCACAGCACTGTTCACAATAGTAAAGATAAGTAATCAACCTAAGTGTCCGTCGACAGATGACTGGATAAAGAAACGTGCTATATATATGCCATGTAACACTATTCAGCCATAAAAAAGAATGAAATCATGTCTTCTCCAGCAACAGGAATGGAACTGGAGGTCATTTTCTTAAGTGAAACAAGCCAGGCACAGAAAATCAAATCACACATTGTCACTCATAAGTGGGTGTTAAAATATATGTACACATGGTTGTAGAGAATGGAATGATAGGCAGTGGAGACTTGGATGGGGTGTGGGTGGGGGTGGATGATGATAAATTAATTAATGGATACAGTGTACATTATTTGGATGATGAATACCTTAAAGCCCTAATGGGACCATTATACAATATATCCATGTAACAAAGTTGCACTCGTACCCCATAAATACATGCAAAACATATGTAAAACCAAATCAAACCACAGCATTTCTACATACCAGCAATGATTAATTAGAAAATGTAATTAGTGAAAGACATTAATACTAACAACCACTCTTTGAAATGCCTATTAACAAACCTACTTGAGAGCTCTCACTATGGAATGATACAATGTCCATGGATGGAAAGATTAAATAATTTAAAGATAATATTTCCAAAATTTAAAAAAAGTAAATCAAAATTCCATTATACTATTTTACAGATTGTGACAAGAACTGGAAGAAAATTTTTGCAAAAGAAAGCATGAAGGGGGACTTGCCTACCAAATTTCAAAACCAATTATAAAGCTACAACCAACACAGTATGATATGGCTTAATAGTAGAAAAATAAATGAAAGAAAATATCTTCACAGTGTTTAAAAATGGGAGTTTTGTTTATGATAGAGGTATTATTTTAAATCAATAGATGAAACAATAGGGATTCATCAATGTATTTCTAAAAAATTCATTATAGCTCTAACAAGATAAGCACAAGTAAATTCCCCAATGGAATAATATATTAAATTAAAAAAATCAGAATATGTTTATAATTTTTTGGTAGGTAAGGTATTCCTAAGCAAGATACAAAATCCAGAAGCCACAAAGGAAAAAAAAAATGATATATTTAAGTACAAAACCAAGCCAATCAACCAAATAAACAAAAACCCTATTGCAAAAGGCATCGTACATAAAGTTAAAAGACAAGCAACAGAGAGGGAAAAATTCCAATATTAATATCCATACTATTAATATATAAAGAACCCCTACCAGTCAATAAAGACAAACAAACTGAAAGAAAAATGATCAAAAACTATGTAGAAGCAATTCACAGGAAAAACAGCAGATATCCAATAAACATTCAAGTACAGTTGAAATGATCAGAGAAATAAAAATAAAACAGCAATCAAATAATATTGTTGGTTGACAAATATTTTAAAAATTGATATCCAATATTTAGAGTGTGATAAGTGAGCGCTGCACTTTTGTTGAAAGGTAATTTGGCTCTTTATAACAAAAATGTAAGTATGCATATCAGCCCCAGAAATACCAGTTCTTGATATCTCTTCTGCAGAAATGCTTGTACACAAGTACATATGTAAGTTTTAGAATGGTTATTGCAGCATTGTTCATAACAACAAAGAATCAGAAATAACCAAAATAAAGTTTAGTGGGGAAAAGGTTAAGCAAAGAATGATTCTTCCATGTTATGGAGCAGCATTCAGTAGGACAAGTGAGTAAAATTGATCTCCATGTATTGGCAGAAAGAATTCCAAAATACTCTGTTATATAAAAGAAGCTGCAGAACAACGTGCGTCATACTGTGCCATTTATTTATGTTTTTAAAAAAGGTATGTTCATACATGTTAGCAAATTTGCACGCATTGGAAATGTTCTGGAAGGATCCACACCAAAAATAAATAGTGGGTATTTCTGGCAGGAGAAAACAGGACTGAAGGGGGGTGAGATGGGGAGGAGGACATTGTAAAAAAAGACTTTCACTTTTACTGTATACACTTCTACATTATCTGACATTTTATTATAAGAATACTTTCACATATTGTATAGTTTTTAAAAATTAAAAGACCATGAAATGCTACTGATGGTTGTCATATTCTTTTGAAAATTACTGCCTTTTGTTCTTCTAACACTTAACAACTTCAGGAAGCAATGGGTCAGATGGATGGTGGATAGGAACCCTTGTCAGTCCCAGTGAGAGAAAGCAGCTATGCATTCTTTTCCCTTCTGCTGGAAGCAATATTCAGGATATGCAAGTATGCAATAGATGGGAAGAACAGGCTCATCTGTGTTCTTATCTCTGTGGTGTGATTGGGGAAGTGCCTCATATCCCCAAAATACCTCTTCTGCTGGTGGTCACGGAGCTCCCATTCCACCTTGGCCCTTTGTTCTTCCGGAGTGAGATACTGTCTACCCTCCTGACTTCCTTTCAGCACTGCAGGCGGGGAAATTGCAAGCAACAGTCTGTCCGTAGACTCAGCATAATCACCAGAAACACCAGTGAGCCAATTTAGTACTCCAAACCCCTCCCATCCCCCTCCACATTAAAAAATAAAATAATTGGGAGTCCTAGTCTTTTTTGGATAGCTTTTACTGCTCTGTATCCTGTTGAAAATAATTTTTGAAAATTGGAAAGGAGCTGGAAAGACTAGCATGAGAATGATTTGTTTTCAATAAGGCCTTGGAGGATGAAGAAAGGAAGTAGAAGGAAAGTAAAGCCCAGACTTTAGAAATGTCCTTCTGCTTGGGTTGGTGGAAGGGACCCAGAATAAGTTTGTGTAAGAGGAGCAGAAAGCTTGTGTTTTATCAGTTGTGTTTTAGACTGTGGCAGGATCTAAGAGGGGGAAAGAACATCACTAGACATGAAATCTGGAAAGGCCCTGAAACTTTACCAAAGCACCAGACAGAGTAAGGAAATGCCTCTCAACGTGTATTTCAACAGCCACAAACAAACCCAATGATGTGTGTGTATTCCATTGAAGTCAAAGAAAAGAGAAATTTGAAAAGTCTCTCACAATCAGTGGTTCTCAGCTGAGGTCCCTGCACCACCAGCAGCAGCAGCCGCATCACCTGGGAACCTTTTAGAAATGCAAGTTCTCAGGCCCACCCTAGACCTCCTGATTCAGAACATCTGGGTGGAGGTCTCCAGCAATCTGACTTTTATCAAGCCCTCCAGGTGATCCTGCTGGATTCTACAGCTTGAGAACCCGTATTCCAGATCGGGGGTCGGGAAGCATTTATTTCTGTAAAGGGGGGGATAGTAAATATTTTAGCAAAGAGCTGGCTGTATAGGCCTCTTGTCAGGCATGCTCACTCTGCCGTGGTAGGCAAAAGCACATGTAGATAATATGTAAATGAATGAGTGTGACTGTGTTTCAGTGAAATTGTATTTACAAAAGCAGGGATTTAGTCCACAGGTTGTGGTGTGCAAATCCCTGTTCTAGATAATAACAACAGCTGCCACTTACTGAGTATCTCCTGTGGGGCTTTTTACGAATCATCCCATTCATTTCCCCCAACATTCCATAAGGTAGGCGTTGCTGCTCCCATCTTATAGATAATGAAATGAGCTTCAAACTGTCCACAAAGCATACACTTAATAAGCCTAGAAATCAACCCTTATTTTACTGTAAAAGCCATGCTGTTTACTTTGATGCTTAAGTAAATGTTTAAACTAATTGTATTATACTCATTATTACTAATATTCAATAAATGCAACACGACTGACATTTTCTTCATCTGATGAGCTGACATTGTCATTGTTTTTATTATTGTAAAAGAATATTCAAGAGCACTTTTCTCACATTACTGGTTATGTCAGTCTCCCATCCCCATTTTCTTTGTAAGATGCTGAGTCTCCTAGCGGACAGTTGAGCTGACATCACCATATTGCTGCAAACCAAGGTGAGAGGATAGTAATGACCAGAGCAAGCCTCCACAGGCCTCAGGCTTCGGCTCTAGGAAGGCAATGGGTGTACTGGGCATCTAGGGCAGGACTCCTGAGGAAGGTTGGATAGGAAAATGCCAGCAGGAAACACCTGCTTCTCAGTGTTGTGTGTTGAGCTACCTGTGGAAGGTTGAGAGAGATAATTGCCTTCCCGGATTAGAACAAGCACATGCACTGTGAAGTGACTCATGATAATAAAGACTATTTGTTGTACACACCTTGTGGTCCACACATCACATTAAGTACCTGTATTAGTCTGTTCTTGCACTACTATAAAGAAATACCTGAGACTGGGTAATTGGTAAAGAAAACAGGTTTAATTGGCTCACAGTTCCACAGGCTGAACAGGAAGCATAGCGGCATCTGCTTCTGGGGAGGCCTCAGGAAGCTTCCAATCATGGCAGAAGGTAAAGGGGAAGCAGGCATTTCCTACATGCTGGAGCAGGAGGAAGAGGGAGAAGCAGGAGGTGCTACATACTTTTAAACAACCAGATCTCACTGGAACTACTCACTCTCATGAGAACAGCAAGGGGAAAATCCACCCCCTTTGATCCAATCACCTCCCACCAGGCCCCTCCTCCAACACTGGGGATTATACTTCAGCATGAGATTTGGGCAGGGACACAAATCCAAACCATATCAGTGCCTTAGTCTGTTCCTGTTGCTATAACAAAATAGCACAGATTGGAACATTTATGAACAATAGAACTGCATTTTCTCACAGTTCTAGAGGCTGGACAGTCCAAGATCAAGGCACTAGAATATTCAATCTGGTAAGGACTACTCTTACTGCAGTATCTCACCTGAAGTGTCTCCATTTTTCATGAAAATACAATGAGGAAATAATATCTCTCTTTTACAGATGAACAAACAAGATCACACCTCTGGTGTGACCTCAGCTTGGGTTTGAGCTTGAATCTGACTTCAAAGCCAGTATTTTACCTATTCTATCATACTGCCTCCCCTAAGGACTACCAGCAGGTATAGGGTCAACCACTGGCCTTGGAAGGGCTTTGAAAAACCCAAGTGGCAGCTCCATTAAATCTCAGCAACTCAGCTGAAATACGTTTAAACCTGTCCATCTTAGAGGTCTTTATTCAAAGGTAGAATCTGTATAAAGGAAATCAAGGCCATGAGAAAACACAGACCGAGAATCCTATGAACTTTTTAGTGTGATCACAACAATGTCTTGTTGAGTAATTTTTTTATAGCACATAGGTGAAAAGCACACACACTCTGGAGCCAGACTGTCTAGGTTTTTAACTTGAGCAAGGTATTTTATCCCTCTACCACCATTTCCTCATCTGTAAAATGTGACTAATAATACTGTCTACCCCATAGGGAAGTTGTGAGAATTAAAGTATCACATAAGGAAAGATAAATGTTTGAGATGATGGATATGCTAATTACCCTGATATGATCACCGTACATTATATGTGTAACAGCATCACTGTGTACCCCATGAATATGTACAATTATTATTTCTTAACTAAAAATGAAAATTAAAAACGGGCAAAGAGTTGAATAGACATTTCTCTAAAAAGGGTCTACAAATGGCCAACAAACACATAAAAAGATGCTCAATGCCAATGAATTATCCATTTAAAAGTGATGGAAATGGTAAATTTTGTGTTGTAGATATATTTTGTCACAAGAAAAATAACACCCTTTGTTAAATTAAAAATATATATATCACCTCTAAGGAGTGGGGCCGGGCCTGTCATACAGTGAATGCTCAGTCATTTTAACTGTTGCAGATGTAATTATTTCCATGACTCTATCTATACACTCCATCTCCATCTGAATGACGGACACTCATGACATTTACAACCGTGCAGTCTTCTGCTCCACATGAAAAGCAGTCTCTTTTCTTCCCTTTTCACATATCAGTGCCTCTGTCGATACCTAGAGTGTCAGTCTGCCTCTAAGTACCCGTGCTTTCTCTTCCCCCGCCTCTGCTCTCACCTTGTCTTTCATGCCTTGCCCAGCACCCACCACACTGCAGATGCTTGCGGAGGGTTTGTTAAACTTACATGGAACTTCTGCTATCAATGGTCTGTTAATGAAAAGGTAGCAAAAAGAACATTTCTTCTCCTGTATTGCGAAGAATCCCAGGATGTCCTATTTTTCTCCTTAATCTATAAACTGCTTGATTTACCTGGGCATGGGAGGCACTCATTAAATGGTGACTGCCTCTGCTGCTCTTATAATTCTATCACTGCTTACTCCTTCTGTAGCAAATCTAAGCTAGTATTTTTCTGTTAAACCTGAAAAATCTCACTGATTGCTATTATGGGTCACAAACATGATTTTGACTTGAGAAGTCAATATCATTCTAACAGGAGGGCAAAGCA
Source organism: Macaca mulatta (assembly GCF_049350105.2). Classification (NCBI taxonomy): domain Eukaryota; kingdom Metazoa; phylum Chordata; class Mammalia; order Primates; family Cercopithecidae; genus Macaca; species Macaca mulatta. The sequence goes on along the minus strand of NC_133417.1, from coordinate 24,453,316 downwards.
CAAATCATGTAATACAAATAAAAGTATAATTTGGCATCGTCAGGTCACCTCTGATAGCCCCTTGGTTGACACCATGCTGGGGAATTAAATAATGGTTCCAGCAGGCCCTTCCTAAGTACAATAAACATAAACAACAGGTGTGCTGGTTAATTGTTTTCTCATCATGATGCATATTTCACACCCCATAACTCCCAAATACCAAAAGAATACATAAAATTAAATGATTCAAAGATTTAAAGGGTTTATGCTTTTGTGAGAGAGTGGGAATCCACGGAAATCTTTAAAAGGAACCGTAACTATTTAATATAATAATTATTAATGTCCTTAAATATGTAATGTTTATTTTGGCTTTAAACGTTTACACTCCAAAGATGACAACCACGGGAACAAGGTGTGTACACATTCATGGAGAGTAAAGCAGTTCATACATAGATTTTACAAAAGCAAAGGATTAGTTATCTCTTACCTCCTTTTAAATGAGCAATTGAGAACTCCACAGAAGCACAGCATCGTACAACAATGTCTTTCTGTTCTTTCCTTGCTGTTTCCAAACTAGCCTTTGCCCTTTGCAAGTGAACACCGTAGCATGACTGCCTGGAAGGGACTGCATCAGTAATTACACTTGTCACCACTTAGTGTTCTCTTCGCTGCATACACTACACTATGCATTTCAAGCCAGATTAACCTAACTACAATTACGTTAAGTGATTTTTAGCACATAAGTATGTTGTGTAAGATATTTTGCTACCGTCTGCTGTGGAAACAACAGTTGTGCCAGCAATAAATCCATATGGCTAGCTCCTCCCATCTCAGGGTAAGACTAGGGATAGTAGTTAAAATGGAATGTGAGCAACAGTGAAACATGAAATCACTAGTCAAGCAATCGCCTCCTTTGCAGTGAATTCTACTAATGTTCTCTTTCCTCTCCCATCATATGACTTGCCCTCTGTTAAAATGGTTTGATATTGGTAGCTTTCAGTCCTTATGGAAAAGTCCCGTCCTATTGATTTTGCTGAGGATGTGAAATACTGTATTTAGAGATAAAAATCAGACACTCACTGTAACCGAAGAGGCCATTAACGTTTTAACTCTTAGTCACCTCCCTTCCCCCTCCAGATTTTTGTCTTCCTCTGAGGAGTGGAGACGTGAACTATATCATTAACAAGGCTGGTCATAAACTATGCCATCCCTCGTTATCATGCATTAAATTTTTGTGGATGGTCATCCTGGAAGTTCATATTAAATTTGGTGGCTTACCTTGAACACGCTATGTTTCATTAGCCACTCACCTATGTAGAGACACAGGAGAGGGAGATCATTTGTCTGTGTCCTGTGAGCAGTACAAGGGCAGCTGTGTAACATTATGAATTAAAGTCCACTTAACTGCTCTTGAAGTAGAGAAAGTTGGCTTCAGGATATTGTCCCACTGAGATCAATGTTGGTTTTCAGGGATCTCTAATACTGTCTGAAACTGAAACTAGTTTTGCCTCTCAAACTTGTTCTTATGGCTGCTGACATTTCAAGTTGACTCCTTGAATCAATTAGGATAATATAGGTCATGCTATGGTAACAGCCATACAATTTCCATGGCTTCAAATACAAAAGTCTATTTCTTTCTCATGCCACATGTCTTTTATGAATCATCAGGCTTGCTGTCCACATGTTAAACACTCAGGAGACCTTGCTGACGGACCAGCCACCATCTCAAACATTGCCAGTCACTAGGCCAGCAAGGTGAAAGCTCTGAGGGGTTCTCACATCAGTATTTAAAATGCTCTTGTTTGAAGCATTCCATCCACAATTCATTAGCCAGAACTAGTCACAGGGCCCCACCCAACCACAAAGGGGTCAGGAAGCACAACTGGACATACTCCCAGAAGGAAAAAGAGCTAGATTTATGTGCTAGGCAGCACTTGTGACCACCATACTCAATCAATATTCTTCTCCCTTCTTTCTTCTACTTTAGAGATTAGAGAGCCAAATATGCTATTTCTCAGCCTCCTTTTCTCCTAGTTCTGGCCTATGAGACCTAAAAGGAAATCTGCCGTAGAGATTTATGACAAAGCTTATGTTACCTGATAAAGGAGGGACAGATATGGCTCTAGATGTTCTTCATCCCCTCTTAACCCTTCTCTCTATCTGGAGGGTGGAAGCAATGCCAGGATGTGCAGCAGCCATCTTGGCATGAGCCCCCAGTAAAAGATGGCAGAGCAGAGCAGAAAGGTGGGAAGAGTTAATTCCTTGACAACATCAATGAACTCTTACACAAGCCCTGGAACACCTACCTCTGGACATTTGGCTATGTAAGAAATTTAAATCCCTATAAGCTGAAGTGACTGTTGAGTGAGGCTTTCTGTTTCTTTGCAGCTGAATGAAATCCTGAGATATTCCTTATTTATTCTGAACTTCAAGAGGAAAACATTCCCATCCAAAAAGATGTATTACCCACAGTCACCCCATTACATTTGGGAGCTCCAGTGTTAGGTGCATGTATGTTTAGGATTCTGATATTTTCCTGTTGGATTATTCCTTTTATCATTGTATAATGTCCCTCTTTGTCTTTTTTACTGTTGTTGCTTTAAAGTATGTTTTGTCTGATATAAGAATAGCTACTCCTGCTTGCTTTTGGTTTCCATTTGCATAGAATATCTTTTTCCACCCCTATCCCTTAGGTTTCTGTGAGTCCTTATGTGTTAGGTAAGTCTCTCAAAGACAGCAGATATATGGTTGATGGATTTTTATCCATTCTGCCATTCTGTATCTTTTAAGTGGAGCATTTAGGCTATTCACATTCAATATTAGTATTGAGATGTGAAGTACTGTTCTATTCACCATGTTAGTTGTTGCCTTAATACCTTGGGGTGTTTTTTTTTTTTTCCCATTGTGTTATTGTTTTATAGGCCCTGTGAGATTTATGCTTTAAGGGAGTTCTATTGTGGCATTTTCTGAGGTTTTGTTTCAAGATTTTAAACTCCTTTTAGCATTTTATGTAGTGCTAACTGAGTTGTGGTGAATTCTCTCAGTATTTGTTTATCTGAAAAAGACTTTATCTCTCCTTCCTTTATGAAGCTTAGTTTCACTGAATACACATTCCTTGGCTGACAATTATTTTGCTTCAGGAGGCTGAAGATTGGACCCCAATCCCTTCTGGCTTATAGGATTTCTGCTGAGAAGTCTGCTGTTAATCTGATAGGCTTTCATGTGTAGGTTATCTTATGGTTTTGTCTCAACAGCTCTTAAAATACTTTCCTTTGTTTTGACTTTAGATAACCTGATGACTATGTGCCTCGGTGATGATCTTTTTGCAATGAATTCCCCAGGTGTTATTTGAGCTTCTTCTGTTTGGATGTCTAGATCTCTTGCAAGGCCAGGGAAGTCTTCCTCAATTATTCCCACAAATAAGTTTTCCAAGCTTTTAGATTTCTCTTCCTCAGGAACATCAATTATTCTTAGGTTTGGCCGTTTAACAAAATCACAAATTTCTTGGAGGCTTTATTCATTTTTTTAAATTATTTTTTCTTTGCCTTTGTCTGATTGGGTTAATTCAAAAGCCTTGACTTCAAGTTCTGAAGCTCTTTCTTCTACTTATCCTAGTCTATTGTTGAAACTTTCTACTGCATTTTGCATTTCTCTAAGCATGTCTTTGATTTCCAGAAGTTGTGATTGTTTTTCCTTTATGATATCTGTTTCTCTGGATACTTTTTTATCCATATCCCATATTTTTTTATTTCTTTAAGTTGATTTTCACCTTTATGTTTTATCTCTTTGAGTAGCTTAGTAATCAATCTTCTGAATTCTTTATCTGGCAATTCAGAGATTTCTTCTTAGTGTGGATCCATTGCTGGGGAACTGGTGTGATCTTTTGGGCATGTTATGGAACCCTGTTTTGTCATATTCCTAGAATTACTTTTCTGGTTCTTTCTTATTTGGGTAGACTAATTCAATAGAGAGGTCAAACCTGCTGGCCAAGCCTGTTCAGATTCTCTTGTCCCACGGGGTGCTCCCTTGATGTGCTCTCCCCTTGCCCCTGGGAATGGGGCTTCCTGAGAGCAGGACTGCAGTGGTTGTTATTGCTCTTCTGGGCCTATCCACACAGTGGGGCTATCAGGCTCCAGGCTGATGCTATGGAATGTCTCCAAAAAGTCCTGTGATGCGGTCCATCTTCAGGTCTCCCAGCCTTGGAAACCAGGACCTGCCCTGGTAGAGGTGGCAGGGGAGTGAAGTGGACTCTGTAAGTGTCGTTGGTTATACATATGTTTAATGTGCTGTCTTTCTCGGATGCTGCTTACACTAGCTGTGAAGTTGTCACATAGACACCCTCAGGACCTCTGGTTAGCCAAGATGTTGCATGCAGTGGAATCAAGTGTTGTCTTTTCCTTCCTGGGATCAAGGTTATTCTGTCCTGAGTTGCTGTAACAGCCTGAGTTGATTGGTCTCCAGCCAGGAGGTGGCACTTTCAAGAGAACAGCAGCCGAGATAGTAGTAGGGGGCTCAAAGCTTGCCCTAAGATGCCCAGAGTAAGTATTTTGCTTTTTCAGGTAATGGATGGGGCCATAAAGCTCCCAAGAGTCTCTATGTTTTGTGTTCAGCTACCAGGGCAGGTAAGGAAATACTATCCGGTCAGGGCAGGGTTAGGCACATGTGGGCTCAGACTCTTCTTGGGTGGAGCTTGCCATGGCCACTGTGGGGGATGGGGGAGTGAGTCTCAGGTCAGCAGGGTTATGTTCCAGAGGGGATGCTGGCTGCCTCTGCTCTGTTATATAGTTCACCAGGGAAGTGGGGGAAAGTCTCACCCAGCTCCCAGGCAGTTGGTGAGGTGGGTCTCACTCCTCCAGTTCCCCACTCAGACTTTGCCCTAGACTATGAGCTACCCATCTGAGAAAGCAAGCATGGCTTTCAGACCTCTCCCCTCCCTGTCTGCCCACTCTGTCCACAGTAGCTCCTTTGCTGGCTCACTCATATCCACAACAGCTCCTGCTGGTCTCCTGAACTCTGCTCAAGAGAATTTGTGCCCAATTGAAACCATTACCAATTTCAGTTGAGAGTTTCCTTTGCCCGGCAACCCGTCCCCAATTCCTCTGGTTGTCTTCCTGGAGGGCCCCTGTGAGGTATAATCAGGGATGGCTTCCTGGGGCTCAAGCTAGAAGCTGGGAGTACATTCAACGCACTTCCCACTGCTACTTGTACTTCTATATTTCTCGCAACTCCCTAAACTCGTTTCATCCCTAGGTAAGGTTAAATCCTTCTCCCGTGAGTGATCTGGAGTTTTCAGATTTCCCATTGGGGATGTGTGTTCAGAGGTAGTTTTTCCCCCCTCACACTTTGGGAACTCAGTTTTTCATCTGTTTCATGGAATTTGCAGTGGAGTGCTGCTTCTTTCAAAGGATCTGTGAATTCTTTTGGTTTTCCTGGTATGTTTCATGGTGGTTCTTGGAGCAAAAGATCATGGTGTGAGTCCACACGCTGTTCTGTTCATCTATTTTGGAGCTCCACATTCACCCTGCCTCCTCTCCACCATCTCACTCACCCCAATACAATTAAAATGTGGTCCAGAGATTTTTGATACATGACCCTGTTTCAGACTGTATTTGTCACTTGGTCCTGCTGGCTGACATTTTATGTTGCCTCACTTTATCACTCAGGATAAGCCCAAGTTATGATGCAGTAACAACCCCCAAAATCTTTATGACCACCTATCTCTGGACTTCTAGCTTAAGGAAAATAAACCCTTGTATGTTTATGCCACCAAAGTATTTTCTTCTGTCCCCAAAAGCTAGGTGTAATCCTGATTGACAACAGCCCGTCTTGCTTATTCTTGAATTTAAAAAGAAAACTTCCTATTTAAAAGAATGTGTTACCCACAATCCATGAATGTTTTCAGGTTTTCTTACAAAGGGCTATGCAGAGAGGAAAATCTGTGTAATTTTCTCTAAAGGATTCTCAATGTATTTCCAATGATCAGCTTTACCTATATTTAAAACAAACAAACAAACAAATAAAAACACTGACTAAAAATACCTGCTATCCCATTTCTCTGTTCTCTTTCAAAATTGAAAAACTTTCCCCATGTTTTGATAAAATATAAAGCCTTCATCCTCTGATTTTAAAAAATTAAGTCTGGTTTTCGGGTTTTTGGGGAATACCTGGGACACCTATAGCATAACCATTTGTTGAGAATAAAATGAAGGAAGGGGAGAGAATATCCTGTGGTTCTGAAAACTTTATGAAAGCCTTGAAACCATCTATGAGAATACCTCCCTACACTGAGAGTTTTACAGAAGCAGCTCAAATCTTTCAAGATGCAAAACGCTTTAAAACAGACGGGAGCTTGTTCAGCATCAACCTTGACAAATTCAGGTTCTGTCATGTGAATGAATTAATGCTTCCACTCTTGAGAATTCTGGACCTTGAACATCCAAATTGAAGTAGGGTGGCAGAAAATTATCTTTGTCTTTTTCTCTCTCCTTCCACTTTCCGTCCCATCCTCATTCCCTCTTTAATTTTTTAACGGATTAAGTGAATGACTTCAACCAAAAAAAAAAAAAAAAATCTAATGAAAAAGTCTCTTCAGAAACACTGTGGGATTTCTCACTCATCCCCATCTGCGCTCCCTAGAAGGGCAGCTCTTTGCTTTATGACCGTGTATTGATCTCTAATATCTTTCTTGAGCCTTGTTTCTTCTTTGCCTCCTACAGGCAAAGGGTGAGAGTTAGATAATAGTATTAATTTTCCAGACATCTGCACATGTTTTAATGGCCTTTTGAAGTTTGAAAATAGTTTCTCTTGAGCTCACCACAGGGCTAAAATGCCATTAAGGTCTAGATTGCAACAATACATAACAATCATAGCTGTAGTGCTCTGCTTGGCAATGAAAAGGAAGCTAATTTATTTTAGTGGAGATCTGAATTAACGTAAGTTCTTTAGCCAACCAGGGCCAGTGACTCCAGGTTCTAGAGGTAAATGGCAGAACTCAGGATCCCTGAAATTCACCCATTCCTGTTCACACATGTGGGAAGTCAGAGCCACAACAGGAAGGCTCCATGCCACATGCAACGTGAGACAGAGGATTGGGGAGCAGTGAGGTTTATAACCAAGTTTTAACCATAGATCATTTTTTTCAGATCAAGGAAGCCTATGGTCCCCTTCTCAGAATAATGCTTTTAATGCATAAAAGACAAGATTATAAAGAAAGCCAATTGCATTGAAGTACAGTTGCCAAAATATTGGAAAAACATATATGACATGGTAATACATGTGCTTCCTTTCTAAAGCATGAAATAACAAGCACAAGATGCAAGTTTCACATGATTTTTAAATAGTGATGCACATTCACAACATTTAGGGATATTTTCAACAACTATAATATGATAAAATGTCTGTAATTTCTGTTGGAGACAAAGTCACAAGTTTATAGCACTGTAGTTTGATGCCTCCATTCATAACTGAAGGAAATACTGAATTTTGGTTCAAGTTTAATGAAACTAAAGATGCATTTTTTTCCCCTCCAAGTTTATAAATGTCTTGAATTTGGGCGGACGCAGTGGCTCACACCTGTAATCCCAGCACTTTGGGAGGCTGAGGCAGGCGGATCACAAAGTCAGCAGATCGAGAACATCCTGGCTAACATGGTGAAACCCCATCTCTACTAAAAATACAAAAAATTAGCTGGGCGTGGTGGTGGGCGCTTGTAGTCCCAGCTGCTTGGGAGACTGAGGCAGGAGAATGGCCTGAACCTGGGAGGCAGAGTTTGCAGTGAGCCAAGATTGTGCCACTACACTCCAGCCTGGGCAACAGAGCAAGACTCCATCTCAAAAGAAAAAAAAAATTAATGTATTGAATTCTAGGTCATACTCTGTCGCCCAGGCTGGAGTGTATGGCACAATCTCGGCTCCCTGCAACCACCACCTCCTGGGTTCAAGTGATCCTCCCACCTCGGCCTCCCCAGTAGCTGGGACTACAGGTGCACACCACCACGCCCAGCTAGTTTTTGTGTTTTGTTTTTGTTTTTATGGTGGAAATGGGATTTCACCATGTTGGCCAGGCTGGTCTCAAACCCCTGACCTCAGTTAATCTGCCTGCCTTGGCCTTCCAAAGTGCTGGAATTATAGGCACGAGCCACTGCGCCCGGCCCTATTCATGGATTCCTGAGGTCTCATGTCGGAAACTCCTGAGAATCTTCTTTATTCATGTCCTAGAAATTGTAAGTCTGTAGAGACAGGGCAATTGCTTAGATTATTCTTCCTAAACAGAATGTAACATTAGGTCTGGGTATGGTGTCATGCTGGTAATCCTAACACTTTGGGATTCAAGGTATCCACGCTGCCGAGGCAGGTGGATCACTTGAGCCCAGTAGTTGGAAACCAGCCTGGGCAACATGGCAAACCCCACCTTTACAAAAAATACAAAAATTAACCAGACATGGTGGCATGTGCCTGTAGTCCCAACTACTCAGAAGGATGAGGCATGGGGATTGTTTGAGCTAGAGAAGTGGAGGCCACAGTGAGCCATGATCGTGCCACTGCACTCCAGTCTGGGCAACGGGGTGAGACACTGTCTTAAAAAAAAGAAAAAGAAAAAGAAAAAGAATTTAACATTAACCTTTAGAAAATATTTGGATAAATTTGCTTTATATTTGATGTCATTCCCAAGCATTTCTTAGTGAAGCATACACTCTGAGTTGTCTTCCTAAGAGCAGGGGTGCGTTCTGTGGACACAAACTACGCTGATATTTTCTTGGTCATCATACGGTCAGTTGTGGGTGAAGCAGCATTGGAGGCTTTGTTACTCCTCCTTTATGTAGAGCTACCTGGCCAGGTGCTGGGGACCCTCCCAGAGGCACTGACATTATCCCCTGCTTATCCAGTTGGCCAAGGTTAATCTGACATCTGAAGCTCTCTGAAAGGAAAGGAAAAACAGTTTCCAGGAGAATTGTGAGTTGCTCTTAGAATTCACCATTGGTCTCTCATGGAGCACAGTGTTAAGGGACAATAAGTTCAAATTAACCTCTTTACACACAAAAACATCAGGGAATTTCTTAAGATTTGAGAAAAGTGAGATTGAAAACCAGGAATTTTTTTTATTATTATTTCTTATAACATACTAGAGAAATTAATTTAGCTTGTCCCATTACATAGTGATAAACCAGCATCTGATAGCAGCAGCCTGTGTGATAAAATGATTATGGCAGCAGTGAGAAAGAATCTAATAAGGAAATTGATCTGTAGATTCCAATTTTGTAAGAGCCAACATCGATCAACATAAATGTCAATAATGAGATCATATTGAGAACTGCCTGATTCCTTCAGATGATTCTGGAGTCTAGTGACAGATTCAAGAAGTAAATGTGAAAAGGAATTTAAAACTCCCACAGTCACTCCATGGACCAACAGCAGGCTACATGGTACTTTGGTGCCATGTGGCATAGTCTATCTTGGTCCTGGGTAAAACGAGTAAGAAAGAAGTTGTTTAAGGATTTTCATATTGTAAGATATATGTTGCCAGTACCACGCGGTGACAGTATAATAACAGTTGTAATTATACTTAGTAATTATAGACATTTGCAGTTCAAGGAAGGGAATAGAAGAAATGTAACGCTCTTCTTTATTTGTATCTTTGAGAGGTCATGTCTAGATAGTGCTGTGGCAAAGGAAACTGTCAGTTCCTGGAGATTGATCAGGAAGGATTATATGGAGTAGAATTCTCAAGTCTTCATTTGCCATTTTACACACCTTCATTGATTGTCTGCCCAGACATTTTACTAAGAGCTGGTCCATAGCTCTGTGTCATATGAGGGACCATGGGTAGTAACAGGACAAGTGTCATCCAAGTTAGCTTCAAGATCAGGAAAACTGAGGAGTGTTCAGGCAAGTGAGGCAGGGCAGAAATGTCAGGTGGGTGAAGAGAGGGAAGAATATGAAGACACTAGCTCTGCTCACCATCACAGGAGGCCATCTTGTAAGGGAGCCAGTTTTCCACCTCAGCAGGGAAGTCCTCCCGTACTTCCGTCAAGGGAGCAGTGCCTTTCAGGGCATGGACAGCCCTCCTGCGGAGACAGGAAAGGAAATCCATTGAAACAAGCAGGGGCTTCCAGCAAGCTGCTTCCGACATTCTGACTGTAAAGCAACTGTGACTCAGCATTGGCAAAATGAACCTCCTGGAGTCTTTACCTATCCCCCCTTCCCCTTGCTACTTGTGTTTGTTCTACCTCAGCTGAACACTCTGCTGTTGACTTTGCACTTTTTCTTTAGCTTGCTGCCAAAAAGGTGATTCTTCAGTGGAGGTGATTCTCTGAGCCCCACAAATTGTGCCCCAGGCCCTAAAAACAGCTAACAGTCTTCAAGCATTTAATTAAACCCTCACCACAACCTTGTGAATCCAAGAACTCCATCTCTTGAATTTGAAATCACCGGTAAGCCCCTGTGAGCTAGTATTGGTATTTTGTCCCTAAAGGAAATGAAGGCTCAAAAGATGAAGTGGCTTGCCCTAGTCACACAAAGCCAGGATTTAAACCCAAGATTATGATGACACCTGTGGTCACCTGCTTTATAGCCATGGAGAGGGAAGCTCATTCATGAGGCTGAACTCAGGTTTTCTCCTGCATGTTGAAAAGCTAGTTGTATAGTTATTATCCTCTTTGTTTTAAATATGTCGGCTCTAATGGAGAATTTTGGTTTATTGGATTCCAGTCAATTGAGGTATTTTGATAAGGCAGTTAACATTAGCCACAGTGTGTGGACCTGGGCTTTGCTCCAGTGTAGAGCTTGATGATGCACTGGGCTTGGTGACGTCTTCTGTGACTCAACCATTGGCTTTTTGAATAACTGATTCACATGTTACACAATGACTAAATTTTTGTGCATTCAAGTTTAAGGGCATCTGATTTCCTTAGTTTTCTACCAATAGGAAAGGGTTTATGAAATAAATTTACCATCCCACACGAAATAGCTAAATAAAACAGTATAGATTTATATGTAATAAATGTTTTTAAACCCCTGGAATTATTAACATGGGGCATTTAAGGAGAAATATTTGTAGTCTCCAACCCACAGTCTAAGAAAAAAATTGTTGTCTTTAAAATCGGCTGAATACTAACAAGTGTTCAAAGCAAACCCTTAATTTTACCATAATAATTACTCTTGGGAATCTGAACTTCCCCATAGTTTCTCAAATGAGTCTAAGAGCAGCTTCTTCTCTCTATAATGCTCATTTCTTTGTAATAGTTATTTATAGATCCATAACCAATTTCTCTGAAAAATAAGAACTCATTTTTGGTATTCTCTGAGGTTGCAAATACCGCACATGGTATATAATATGAAAGGAAAGCTCAGAGAAAGATAACTTTGCATCTTGAAAAAAGTTTCCATCAAAGTCGTTTATGAAAATTAAAAAATCTTTAGGGATTTAAGAAGACAGAATAATTTTAGGATTATGGTAACTACGGACTGTCTCAGAAGAAAATAGAGAGATTATGTTATTTATATTTATGCATCGAATATCTGCTTAATACTTCACAATTTCCACCCTAGGAGATTAGGAATTTCTCTTCGCCTTCTTTCTGGGTGCCTGCTTCACAGATTCACATTGTTTACCCAACTTCAGACATGCTTGATTAGAACAGAGTGTTGCCTGTCTGTAGAGTCTGAAGCAAAAACAATGGAAACATTGTTTTATGTCTTGGGGAAGATATGCGTTTTTAGTGAAATTTCTGATGCAGTTGTAACTTCCTAATCTGTCATACAAATGTTTGCAATGTCATAGCCATGCACTTTTCTCTGAGATGTTACAATCCCATCTTTAGTCAACTCAGAGGATTTGCTGGGGAAATCGATGAGTAGTTTTGAGTTGAGTGGATCACTTCTATCTCAGATTCTGTTTTCAGAAGCTTCCCCTAATATGCCTGAAAAACAGATCTGCAAAGTTGAAGTTTAAATATAGGATATATTTAACAAACTAATGGAAAAATAAAAATAAATCCACTTGACTTGATGAATCCTGCGTATTAGCTGGAAACTGCCATTTGCCAAGAAATGATTTAGCTTAGTGAAATGTATTTTGCAGCTAATCCTTTAATGTCTGTTTTACATATTACCCTTCCCACTGTTAATATTGAACAATGTTGTAAGCTAGTAATTTTATGCCCTATATTTCAAATTGCTATTAGGAAGCCACATAAATAACAATTTTCAACTGCTCGTTTATAATACCACAAGGCGTTTCTTACCATGGGGTAAAGTAACAGTGGATTTAAAAAACTACTTTAGGGATAAAGCTACAGGGAAACCATGATGCAGATCTGTAGCAACAAAGCCTATAAGGCAAACTGAAGTAATAAGTTGGAAACCCTGATAATGCACAACTTAGTATTAACTATCAAGGGAAGTGAGACGATGGGCTTTCATTGAACATTCAGCCAGAGATTGCATTTATGTAATATATCTTCACAAATGTTTTAAAATGAATGGGACTCCAGCAACATGTCCTATTAAAACCAGGACGTTGAGCTGTAAAATGCAGATGAGTGCACATCACGAAAGTCACTTTTTCATCACCACTCTCATCTCTTTATTCTCCCAGCCCCCATGCAGCGGAATACTGTGAGAGTCAATATTGCAGGCTGTGAAGGTCCCAGTGATTATGTAATCTCTCAAACTCTGAATTTCATTTGTTCTAATCTTTCCTTTAATAATGTGAGTAAGCACCCATCTTATAAATAATTCTACATAATTTTTTTTTTTGGTTTTCCAAAACACTGACACGGCATTTTCCCTTCTTTGGAGGTTATCTTCCAAAGTGGAGTGATAATCGTTCGATTTTAATGTCTCCTCATTGTAGTTGCAAGAGCAGGGCCCACGTACAGTTTCTTGCTGACCATCTGGATAACATATGGAACCATTTGGTTTTCGAGGAGGAGTCACTGCCTGTCTTCAGGATTGCCAATTATGGATCTCTGGAGTGCTAGTGGCTCTTTTCTAGCATGCAGCATAATTGAGGGCCCTGGACTGACCCCCTACCTCCCCAGCCACCCCTTTTAGGAAGAAGCATACCGAGAAGGCATCAAAGCTGTGTGAATGTCCACTGTGTCTACATTTCTTCCCAGAGACCCATCTGCAGTCTCTTCCTCTAGACCTTTCCTTTCTGTGCATAGATAAGAGTAATGGAGGCCCACAGCCAAGGCCAGCATTGGGAAAAGTATGGGGTAGACAAAGGAGTAGAGGAAAGCATGTATTTTGGAGAAAGTGATGGAATCAGATCCTAACTCAGCTACTTACTTGCTCACTGTGTGACTTGACCCAGGTTCCTTCTCTCACCATTCCCTTCTTGAACTTGCCTCTGTGGTCTTGCTGAACTTTTTGCAGAAAATATCACATTCTCTCTCTTCTCTGGACCTTTTCATATGCTCTTCTTAGAAAGACCTTTCTGTCTTTTTTGACCCATGCTTTGGCCTGAATGTTTGTATCTTCCCCCAAATTCATATGTTGAAATCTTAACCCCCAAGGTGATGGCATTAGGAGGCAGGGACTTTGGGAAGCTATTAGATCATGAGCATGAGAGCTCTTATGAATGGGACAGTGCCCTTATAAAAGAGTCCTCAGAAAGCTGCCTTGTCCTTTCTACTGCATGAGGATACAGTGAGAATGCACCATCTATGAACCAGAAAATAGGCCCTCCCCAGACACTGGATCTGCTGGCACCTTGATCTTGGACTTCACAGCCTCCAAAACTGCAAGAAATATATTTCTATTGTTTATGAGTCACCCATTTTGTGGTATTTTGTTTTACCAATTGAAAAGACTAAGACAGCCCCCTCTCCTGAGTAATTATTTCTCCGTAACATCTCTTAGCTGTGCTAAGACTTAGCTACAGCTTCCCTAGGAGAACCCCCAGAACCCCTCTGCTGAGGGTTCCCACAGCACACTATGTTGCAGGTGCCTGCTCAGCTTGTCCCATGAGCACCTTGATGCCGGGAGTGTGCTTATTCGTCATTGTACCCCAACATTCAAACGTGGATAAGACAATATAGTGGCAGAGAATGAGGTGCCATAGGGGCAGCCCTTAAGTTCATGTCCAGGTTGAAATCCTTGACTTAATAGTTACTTAGCTCCTCTTGTCCCTCAGTTTTCTCATTTGAAAAATGGAGTTGATAAGAGTTTCTACCTCATAAAGTGACCATAAGGATTAAATAAGGAAAAATAATGCATATCACCTTCATCACGGTGGACGGGAGGCAGGACTAGATTGCAGCTCCAGACAGAGCAGCATGTGGAGGCTCATATTATGAATTTTAGCTCTAGATCGACTGCAAGAACAAACTAGCAATCCCGAGAGGACTCACAGACCCTGCAAAGGAAGCCACTGCTCCTGCAGGACCCAGGAGATGCCCCAAATACTGTGAGTGTCCCAACTGCGGAAGTGGGAAAGGGAGACCCTCCTCTCCCAAACACACACCCCACTGGAGAAGCCGAAGGTCTGTTTGTGGGAGAAGTTTCTGACCTTAGCTGGAGCTGAGTCAGTTTAGAGAGCTGAGTGAAATACAGGAGTAGAAGAAGCAGCAGAAAGGCTCTGGGAGCTTGCTGTGTCCCCTAACAGCCCATTTCTGCATGGCACCACAGGGATCCATCAGGAGGGTGGCCAGAGGAGCTGGGGGTGAAACTCCACAGGAAGAAGGAAATCTGTAGCTGAACTTTGTAACAATTTAAACAGGGCCAGACACCTCCTGGCCAGAACTCAGAGGAGGGCGCAAATCTGGTGTGCAGGGGAAGAACCAAGCCTTTTTTCTTTCTCAGCTGGGAGGTGGGTAGCCTGGGGCAAGTTTTCAAGCCTGTCTCACCTTCCGCCTGGAAACAGACTCAGGGCTGTTGAAGGGGAGGGGGGCAGGGTGGGAGGGAGCATGGTAAGAGTGAGACTGGCCCTTTGGTTTGCATGGGAGCTGGGTGAGGCCTATGACTGCCAGCTTTCCCCCACTTCCCTGACAAACTTGCATGACTCAGCAGGGGCAGCCATAATCCTCCTAGGCACACAACTCCAGTGACCTGGGAATCTCTCCCCCATCCCCTACAGCAGTGGCAGCAAGATGCACCCAAGGAGAGTCTGAGCTCAGATGTGCCTAGCCCCACTCCCACCTGATGGTCCTTCCCTATCCGCCCTGGTAGCAGAAGACAAAGGGCACATAATGTTGGGAGTTCTAGGTCCCCGCCCACCGTTGGTCCCTTTCGACACTAATACAGCTGATGCTTTCTGGAAAGTGCCACCTCCTAGCAGGAGGCCAACCAACATAAAAATCGAGCATTAAACCACCAAAGCTAAGGACCCTCATGAAGTCCACTGCACTCTCCTGCTGCCTCCACCAGAACAGGTGCTGGTATCCACGGCTGAGAGACCCATAGACATTTCACTTACAGGACTCTGTGCAGACAACCCCCAGTACCCCGCTGGAGCCAGATAGACTCATTGGATGGCTAGACCTGGAAGAGAGACAATAATCACTGCAGTTCACTGCAGTTTGGCTTACAGGAAACCACATCCATAGGAAAAGTGGGAGAGTACTACATCAAGGGAATACCCATGAGACAAAAGAATCTGAACAACAGCCTTCAGCCCTAGACCTTCCCTCTGACAGAGCCTACCCAAATGAGAAGGAACCAGAAAACCAACCCTGCTAATATGACAAAACAAGGCTCTTTAACAGCACCCCCCACCAAAAAAAAATCGCATTAGTATACCAGCAATGGATCCAAACCAAGAAGAAATCCCTGATTTACCTGAAAAAGAATTTAGGAGGTTAGTTATTAAGCTAATCAGGGAGGGACCAGAGAAGGCAAAGCCTAATGCAAGGAAATCCAAAAATGAATACAAGAAGCAAAGGGAGAAATATTCAAGGAAATAGATAGCTTAAAAAACAATCAAAAATTCAGGAAGCTTTGGAAACACTTTTAGAAATACAAAATGCTCGGAAAGTCTTAGCAATAGAATTGAAAAATTAGAAAAAAATTCAGAGCTTGAGGACAAGGTCTTCAAATTAACTGAATCCAACAAAGACAATGAAAAAAAAGAATAAGAAAATATGAACAAAGCTTCCAAGAAGTCTGGGATTACATTAAACAACCAAACATAAGAATAATCGGTGTTCCTGAGGAAGAAGAGAATTCTAAGAGGTTGGAAACATATTTGGGGGAATAATCCAGGAAAACTTCCCCGGCCTCACTAGAGACCTAGACATCCAAATACAAGAAGCACAAAGAACACCTGTGAAATTCATCACACAGTGGTCTTTGCCTAGGCACATTGTCATCAGGCTGTGCAAAGTTAAGATGAAGAAAAAAATCTTAAGAACTCTGAGACAGAGGCACCAGGTAACCTACATAGGGAAACCTATGAGATTAACAGCAGATTTCTCAGCAGAAACCCTACAAGCTAGAAGGGATTGGGGCCCTATCTTCAGCCTCTTCAAACAAAATTTTCAGCCAAGAATTTTGTATACAGTGAAACTAAGCATCATGGATGAAGGAAAGATATAATATTTTTCAGACAAACAAATGCTGAGATAATTTGCCATCACCAAGCCACCACTATAAGAGCTGCTAAAAAGAGCTCTAAATCTTGAAACAAATCCTGGAAACGCATCAAAACAGAACCTCTTTAAAGCATAAATCACACAGGACTTATAAAACAAAATACAAGTTAAAAAGCAAAAACAACAAACAAAAAAAAAACAAGTACACAGGCAACAACGAGCCCAGTGAATGCAATGGTACCTCACATTTCAATACTAACATTGAATGTAAATGGCCTAAATGCTCCACTTAAAAGATAGAGAACCACAGAATGGATAAGAACTCACCAACCAACCATCTGCTGCCTTCAGGAGACTCACCTAACGCATAAGAACTCACATAAACTTAAAGGGATGGAAAAGGGCATTTCATCCAAATGGACACCAAAAGTGAGCAGGAGTAGCTATTATTAGATCAGGCAAAACAACTGCTTTAAAGCAACAGCAGTTAAAAGAGACAGAGACATTATATAATGGTAAAGACCTTGTCCAACAGGAAAATATCACAATCCTAAACATATATGCACGTAACACTGGAGCTCCCAAATTCATAAAACAATTACTAATAGACCTAAGAAATGAGATAGACAGCAACCCAATAATAGTGGGGGACTTCAATACTCCACTGACAGCACTAGACAGGTCATCAAGACAGAAAGTCAACAAAGGAACAATGGATATAAACTATACCTTGGAATAAATGGACTTAACAGATTTATACAGAACATTTCATTCAACAACCACAGAATACACGTTCTATTCAATAGTGCGTGAAACTTTCTCCAAGATAGACCACATGATAGGCCATAAAATGAGTCTCAATAAATTTAAGAAAATTGAAATTATATCAGGCACTCTCTCAGACCACAGTGGAATAAAACTGGAAATCAACTCCAAAAGGAACCTACAAAACCATGCAAATACACAGAAATGGTATAGCCTGCTCCTGAATGAGCATTGGGTCAAAAACGAAATCAAGATGGAAATAAAAAATTCTTTGAACTGAATGACAATAATGACAAAATCTATCAAAACCTTGGGGATACAGCAAAGGCAATGCTAAGAGGAAATTTCATAGCCCTAAATGCCTACATCAAAAAGACTGAAAGAACACAAACTGATACTCTAAGGTCACACCTCAAGGAACTAGAGAAACAAGAACAAATCAAACTCAAACTCAGCAGTAAAAAGGAAATAACCAAGATCAGAGCAGAACTAAATGAAATTGAAACAGAAAAATACAAAAGATAAAAAGATAAATGAAACAAAAAACTGGTTCTTTGAAAAGATAAATAAAATTGATAGACCATTAGCAAGATTACCAAGAAAAGAAGAGAGAAAATCCAGATAACCTCACTAAGAAACAAAACAGGAGACGTTACAACTGACACTACTGAAATACAAAAGATCAATGAAGGCTACTATGAACACCTTTATGCACATAAACTAGAAAACCTAAAAGAGATGGATAAATTCTTGGAAAAATACATCTCTCTTAGCTTAAACCAGAAAGAATTAGATACCCTGAACAGACCATTAACAAGCAGTGAGATTGAAGTGGTAATTTAAAAATTACCAACAACAAAAATAGTTCAGGACCAGGTGGATTCACAGCAGAATTCTAACTGACATTCAAAGAATTGGTGCCAATCCTTTTGACACTATTCCACAAGAAACAGAAGGAACCTTTCCTAATTCGTTATATGAAGCCAGCATCACCCTAATACCAAAACCAGGAAAGGATATAACCAAAAAAGAAAACTACAGACCAATATCCTTGATGAACATAGATATGCTAAAATTTTTAACAAAATACTAGCTAACCAAATCCAACAACAGAACAAAAAAACGATTAATCATGTTCAAGTGGGTTTCATACCAGGAATGCAGGGATGGTTTAACGTACACAAGTCAATAAATGTGATACACCACATAAACAGAATTAAAAACAAAAATCACATGATCATCTCAATAGATGCAGAAAAAGCATTCAGCAAAATCTAGCATCCCTTTATGATTAAAACTCTTAGCAAAATCAGCATATAAAGGACATACCTTTATGTAATAAAAGCCATCTGTGACCATCCCACAGCCAACATAATACTGAATGGGGAAAAGTTGAAATCATTCCCTCTAAGAACCAGCAAAAGACAAGGATGCCCACTCTCACCACTCCTCTTCAACATAGTACTGGAAATCCTAGCCAGAGCAATCAGACAAGAGAAAGAAATAAAGGACATCCAAATTAGTAAAAAGGAAGTCAGACTGTCACTGTTTGCTGCCGATATGATCATTTACCTTGAAAACCCTAAGGACTCCTCCAGAAAGCTCCTAGAACTGATAAAAGAATTCAGCAAAGTTTCCAGATACAAGATTAATGTACACAAATTAGTAGCTCTTTTATACACCAACAGCAACCAAGTGGAGAATCAGATCAAGAGCTCAACCCCTTTTACAATAGCTGCAAAAAAATTAAATACTTAGGAATATACCTAACCAAGGAGTCAAAAGGCCTCTACAAGGGAAACTACAAAACACTGTTGAAAGAAATCATGGATGACTCAAACAAATAGAAACACATCCCATGCTCATGGATGAGTAGAATCAATATTGTGAAAATGACCATACTACCAAAAGCAATCTACAAATTCAGTGCAATCCCCATCAAAATACCACCATCACTCTTCACAGAATTAGAAAAAAAAATTCTAAAATTCATATGGAACCCAAAAAAGAGCCTGCATAGCCAAAGCAAGACTAAACAAAAAGAACAAATCTGGAGGCATCACACTACCCAATTTCAAACTATACTATAAGACCATAGTCACTAAAACAGCATGGCACTGGTATAAAAATAGGCACATAGACCAAAGGAACAGATTAGAGAACCCAGAAATAAACCCAAATACTTACAGTCAAGTGATCTTAGACAAAGCAAACAAAAACATAAAGTGAGGAAAAGACACCCTTTTCAACAAATGGTGCTGGGATAATTGGCTAGCCGCATGTAGGAGAATAAAACTGGATCCTTATCTCTCACCTCATACAAAAATCAACTCAAGATGAATTAAGGACCTGAAACTATAAAAATTCTAGAAGATAACATTGGAAAACCCCTTCTAGACATTGGCTTAGGCAAGGATTTCATGACCCAGAACCCAAAAGCAAATGCAATAACAACAAAGATAAATAGCTGGGACCTAATTAAAGAGCTTTTGCACAGCAAAAGAAACAACAGAGTAAACAGACAACTCACAGACTGGGAGAAAATCTTTATAATCTATACATCTGACAGAGGACTAATATCCGGAATCTACAATGAACTCAAATAAATCAGTAAGAATAAAACAATCCCATCAAAAAGTGGGCTAAGGACATGAATAGAAAATTCTCAAAAGAAGATATACAAATGGCCAAAAAACATGTGAAAAAATGCTCAATATCACTAATGATCAGGGAAATGTAAATCAAAACCACAATGCAATACCACCTTACTCCTTCAAGAATGGCCATAATGCAAAAAACAGTAGATGTCAGAGTGGATGTGATGAAGAGGGAACACTTCTACACTGCTGATGGGAATGTAAACTAGTACAACCACTATGGAAAACAGTGTGGAGATTCTTTAAAGAACTAAAAGTAGGGCCAGGTGTGGTGGCTCACACCTGTAATCCCAGCACTTTGGGAGGCCGAGGCAGGTGGATCACAAGATCAGGAGATTGAGACCATCCTGGCTAACACACTGAAACCCCATCTCCACTAAAAATACAAAAAATTTAGCTGGGCATGGTGGCGGGTGCCTGTAGTCCCAGCTGCTCAGGAGGCTGAGGCAGGAGAATGGCGTGAACCCGGGAGACGGAGCTTGCAGTGAGCCAAGATCACGCCACTGCACTCCAGCCTGGGAGACAGTGAGACTCCATCGCAAAAAAAAAAAAGAAAGAAAGAACTAAAAGTAGAACTACCATTTGATCCAGCAGTGCCACTACTGGGTATCTACCCAGAGGAAAACAAATCATTATTCAAAAAAGATACTTGCACACACATTTATAGCACAGTTCACAACTGGAAAATCATGGAACCAACCCAAATGCCCATTAGTCAATGAGTGGAAAAAGAAACTGTGGTATATATACACAATGGAATACTACACAGCCATGAAAAGGAATGAATTAACAGCATCTGCAGTGACCTGGATGAGATTGGAGACTAATATTATAAGTGAAGTAACTCACGAATGGAAAACCAAACACCCTGTGTTCTCACTGATATGTGGGAGCTAAGCTATGAGGACGCAAAACATAAGAATGATAGAATAGAGTTTGAAGACTTGGCAGGAAGAGTGGGAAGGGAGCAAGGGGTAAAAGATGACAAATATGGTGCAGTGTATACTGCTCGGGTGATGAGTGCACCAAATTCTCAGAAATCACCACTAAAGAACTTACTCATGTAACCAAATACCACCTGTACCTCAATATAGAAAATTAAAAATAAAACAAAATATTGAATTAAATTTTTAAAAAATAGTAATAATGTAAACACCACAAGACCTAGCCTGCAAGTGAGCACTCTATAAATGTCCAATGTTTTTTGCATAGTTTTATTTTTTCAGTTAGGTCCAAATTTACATATGGAATTATGCTTCCGTGGAAAGAATGTAGAGATCTAAAAAGCAAATGAAATTGACAATACTAATCAAATACCAATAGTGGTAACAATGGAATAATAATAAGGAAAGCGTGATTTTGAGTAAATGAATGAATGATGTTTGAGTCTAGCAAACAAAGATATCACATTGTATTTAGAGGTAATTATTTTTTAATTAATGCAGTTCATTTTACTGTCTGATTAATTTTTATTGTTAGTTTAATAAATTGTCTATAGCAAACCATCATTAACCAGATTTAACTGGGTAGAATTAAGAGCATGAACTCTGCAGTCAGACTGTCCAGGGTTCAGATACTATTTATGTGACATTAGGCAAGATTTTTTTAGCTCTGTATGTCAGTTTTTTCACCTGTAAGACAGGTATGGTAGTTCTTACTGTAGATTGTAATGAGGATTTAAAAGGATAACATATGTGAAACACATATTTAGTGCTAAAAAGAGCTCAATAAGTGTTCACAGCTATTATTGTCGCTGTTATTATTATTATTTCCTTCCCAATTATCTGCCTCTAAAGCAGAACCTGGGAAGGAAAATCACCAAGGCAACATAATTCATTCGATGGGAGTTGCTCAAATTGTGGGCTTAACATTTAGGCAGAAATAAGCTACTTCCATAGGATTTGCCTTGTAAAAGATAGCAATGATGGTATCACGTCCCTCCCCTCATAGAAAAAGCAAGCAGACAGTGATAGGAAGAGCTTGGACTTAGAAGGAAGCAGGTCTGGGACAGAATCCTGGCTCTCCTGCTTCCTGAAATATATGTAGCATCGTGACTTCAGATGCCTTTCTTCGCTTCTGTCATCTTGGGTTCTTCATCTCTAAAAACTAAGATGACAGCTTCTTCCACACAGTAGTATGAAGATTCATGAGATTAGAATAGGGGAAGGACTTCACAGAGTGTCTCTTCCCAAACAGAGGAAGCGGTAATTCATTTCTTTCTAATAAGTGATACATTGAACTCTAGTGACCGTAAGTGGAGCTTCCGATAGGTCTGGTAAAAATAGATCAAGTTTTGGGGGGTTTTCCCCCCACTAATTAATCCTTTTAGTTTGGTGAAATCAGAGGGAAAAAATGTGTTCCCCCACATGTAAAAGGCAAAATCTTCAGAAAGTCAGAACTTTTCAAAAATAAAGCTTGATTAAAAATGTAAAATGCAGTGTGGATAATTTTACAAAACAGCGGGGGCAATTGGAAAGCACTTATTAAAGTACCTGTTAAAGTAATTAGTGATGAAAATGGAAATTTCAGGGCACTTCTGTGTCTCTTAGATCCCAGAATAGGCTCAGGCTGTGCTGAATCACTTCCTCCTTTAGATCATATTCACAGAAGAAGACAAAAGGGAAGCTTCAGAGACTCAGGCTTGGCAAGCAAATGCGAGTCACTCTTTGGCTGTCCTCCTGTCCACAGGTCTGACTGGCCTGCCATGGGAGCCTGAACCTTCTGTCCTTTTTCTCAACATTCTGTCACTTTGCTGTTAGTTCTGAAATATTTCTGATTTTTTTTTTGTTTTTTTTTGTTTTTTTGTAAAGACTTCAAACAAAGAGATTTGGGAGCTCTGCAGGAAGAGCTAAGTTCCTGTTGCACAGAATATTCTCTTACGTATACTTAACTGTGTGGTGAATACACTGGCCTCCACCACCTCTACCTGCATGGCGCCCTGACTCTACTGTGATCTTGTTTGCATGTTCTGCCTTAAGAATTCTTGGATTTTTTTCTCCTTTGTGTGCTTGGTCTGCTCAGGGATATCGTCAGCTCTGTTAATGAGCTTCCTTGCGTCTCTCATAGCTCATAGTCATGACTCTGCACATAGTAGATGCTTCATAAAGCATAAAGCATAAATTAGTGTTGGACTAATTAGAGTGGAGGCTCTTGAGGGCAAGGTCTGCTGTTTTCATCCTCATCCATCCTCCCACTGGTGCTCACCCTGTGGGCCTCGGGGCACTGTTAATGGAATTGCAGCAGATAAGGATTGGTATGAGATGCTGTGGTCATCAGTCTAAGCTGCAGAGACCATGAATAAACTTTCTAATCACCAAACCAAATGCTGCTCCCTCAGGTAGCCACTGGATAATCAGGCTGTCATGGAAGTGGGGACCCTTGAAGAAGGTTTTGAATATAGCTGTGGAATAATTGTTTCAAAAATATTTTATAACCTTGGGTCCTGGAGAAGTAGAAAAGAGATAGAGCCATATCGTTTGCCAAAGCACCATCCAGAGCAAAACAGAATGCACTCAGGGCAGCTAAACATTGATATGCAAGGCAAGTCCAAAAGTTGTCAGGGAAAATAATAATTGCAACAAGGACTGTTGCAGATGGCTAAAAAAAATTAGCTGTAAAACTTTCACACACTGAAGTGAGATCAAATTATGATGGACATTTTTTTAAAGGGTCTCTAGAAGAACATTCGGAAGGCACACTGTCACGTCAGCAGGAAGGCTGAACGCAGATATTATGTTTTATCTTTGTAGCCCAAAATGGAAATAATGGCATAATTAATTAAACATCAGCTTTTATCCAAAATGATTTTGTCCTGGTCTCAAATTTTTGTGAATCTAAGAAATGACCATATAATACTCAGTTATATAATATGCAGTTATGTAATACTCAGTTTTATAATAAATTCTTAATGGAATAGAATGAAACTTGTGAAATGTGAACCTAGGGATCTGCCACAATCTCTCTTGATGGGATTCTGGAGGGACTGATGAAAAATCACACTTCTGAGTGTGGCAAAAATGTAAGTCTAGTATGTGAATAAGGCAAAACTTTGGGGTTTTTATGGAAGATCATTTGGCTTCCACAGAAAAATTATTTTCATCAGGCTCCAAGCTGTTTTAGAAAACTTCCTGGAACTTCCTTTTGGAGATCTTTATGCATACCTGTGAAATTGCCTTATTACCCAACAGAAGGAACAAAGCTTGTTCACCTGAGTATACCTATTCAGGGTCATATTTAAAATGCTTCTCTTAAACATGCACCAAATCCTCTAGAAAGCTGAACTTAACAGGAAATCAGAGGAAGTTAGCAATATCAAAAGATACTCAGGAGATTTCATAATAACTCACTCCAGGTTTGCTTCCCTTGTGTTGGGCTTAAAGGTCATCAAACCCTGGGCCCAGAGCCCACCTAGGACAGAGTTGAGGAAGCAGAAATGGGGCTCTAGGAAGCTTTCTAGAAGCTGTGAGGTGAGAACAGCTCTCCAAAGTGGATTTGAAAACAAAACTAAAGCTGAAAAAGCAGTAAGTTCTTCATCCGAGAAATCAACCCAACATCCGGGCCACTAGATTTGAGGGAGGGTGATCCCTACACATGGCCAGATCCAAATAAGCAGCCAGCCAAGTTGACAAGGCACAGCAGAACCCAGAGAGACAGTGGGCTAGAGCAGGTGAGGACTCACCGAGACGGGGAGAGGCCAGGGCAGCTGTTGGCGTCCCTTCTCTCGGATCAGGTGCTGAACAGTTAAAACTTCTCTTTTGTGCAGATATTTGGCTTTTAATAGTTGGAGGGGCTGGGTTCAGTGGTTCATGCCTGTAATCCCAGCACTTTGGGAGTCTGAGGCAGGTGGATCACCTGAGGTCAGGAGTTCGAGACCAGCCTGGCCAATATGGTGAAACCCTGTCTTTACTAAACAGCCAGGTGTGGTGGTGCATGCTTGTAATCCCAGTCTCTCAGGAGGCTGAGGCAGGAGAATCACTTGAACCCAGGAGACAGAGGTTGCAGTGAGCCAAGATCACACCATTGCACTCCAGCCTGGGTAACAGAGCGAGACTCTGTCTCAAAAAAAAAAAAAAAAAAAAAAAAAAAAGAAGGGAGACTAATTATATGCATGATTATGGTGGTAGATTAATTCTCTCACCAAATCTGAATGAAGAGAAGAGAACCATGGTGAAATGATCCCTTTTGTACTTTCCTCTCTACTTCTAAAGCTGAGTTAATAACTTCTAAAATCCTGACATGAAAAATTTCATACATTCCTCTTCAACCTTCAGGAAGTACATCAGTAAATGCAAAAGCTGCTCACCGATCTATTTTACTTGATTTGTCCAGCATGGTTTCTTGTGTTGCCCAAATTTCTTAGATGAGCTATTCTTTTAACCTCAACTTGCATCAATAAATAAGGACTCAGTGTCTTCCTGGCCTTAGGAGTCACTGCCTTAAAATTAAGACATCACCATGGTGCTGAGTAAAAATCTAGAGGCAGAATTCTACCAAGTGCAACAAGCCTTCACGGAGCATCCGAGGAACTGAGGAAAATGAAATGGAAAACCCTGGCTCTCCAGCCCAGCTCTGAAAGGCTCAAATGCACCTCAGTCTCCAGTCTCTGCTGCCGTCATTAACTAGAGAGCTGCAGTATCAGTCACTACCACCCTGAAGGGTCTACTCCACCTTCATCCTGCCAGATAAAGGACAGCCAGTCCTTGGCACAGTCTGTTGAGGGGGATATGTCTCTGCCTTGAATTACAGATACAGAACTGCACAGAGAACATAAACCTGACTGACTGAAGGCAAGTGAACCCACCAAATATTACCCACCCAATGTGTGGTTCAGGCACTGACTGCGCTGGCATTGTCAGGTCCCCAAAGCTTAGCTTGGTATTTTGCACCTGTGTGAGCCATGCGTTCTGTTATAAACTGTGACACATCGTAGCTCTTCACACGATCTCCTGACCCCTGCCCTTGCATATAGTGACAGAAAGCAAGTCTCTTTCCTGTGAAGCTAGAATCTTCGGTGGGGGTGTCACCTTGGGCTGTTGACGTGGGCACTACATATCCATGTGTAAATACCTGTATATCGGTACATTTGTGTGCACATATGTACACATATGAAATATATACATAGAAACATGCATATTTCTTGAGTGGCTATCCTGTAGGCTACAGAGAGAGCTGTGTCAGCCAGGTCAATGTCAGCAATAACAACAAACTCCAAATGAATCATGGCCCAAATTCAGTATAAGTTGATATCTTCCTCGTGTCAAGTCCAAAAAGACTGTTTCTTTTCCCAGAGTAGCTTTCTTCCAGTTGAGACTTTAAGAAGCCAAACTCCTTATACCTGGTTGGCTTCATCTTCAACAAGTGGCTTCCAAGGTTGCTGTGCTGAGTTGGCTGCAATAGCCAGTGGGAGGATAAAGAGCATGGAAGACTATTTGAGGGAGGTATTCCTGGGCCCGGCAAGAAAGGACAGATGTCACTTTTGCTCAGGCTCCATGACCTAGAGCTAAATATGTCATGTGGGCACACCTGACTGTAAAGGAGGCTGGGAAATGCAGGCCAGCCATGCACCCAGAAAGAAGAGGGCCAAGGTTTCCGAGGTTTTGTGACACCCAGCTCGTCCCTGCCACTGGGACAATGTAGAAATTAAGGGATTGGCCTGCATTTTCCCAGAGCTGATCATCCTGTTAGGAAGATAGAACCTACACAGAGAACAACTCAGTAAGAGTGTACTTTGGATAAAGGACCGAGATGAGAGGCGGTCCAATCCCTCAAGGCAGGGAATCCACTGTGGGTTAGAGAGGATAGATGACTTTACAGGGAGGGTTTCAGTGTCGTCCTGAATACTGGACAGGATCTAGGGGCAGGAGGAGGAGGGTGTGCCATGGAAAAATGGACCAGAGATCAACTCAGATGGGGGAGGGGCACATTCCAGAGACTGAAGCCAGTCTGACAGGGAGGGTTAGACCATCACCGTCAAAGGAAGCATCTGAGTAAAAATATCCCTCGCTTACCTTTGGTTTGAAAGTGTGTGAAATTCGGAGTCTCTATCTCCGAAACCCAGTTGAATCTCAGTTACTGACACAGTGTGACAGGTGACGCAAGGCCTATTTCAAACCCATGCTGAGTAGTCCTGCTACTTTTCATGCCTAAAACAAACCAAGTATGTCTAACTCCAGAATTCATTGGGAGATGCAGATTAAAGATAGGAAGTTTAAAGTATTTCCGATGAGATTTTATTCAGATGAACACTAACAGTAAATATGAACTATACATGGGTATGTGATGGAGAATTTGCCCTCTAAGCTGGGGAGCACCTCTTAAGAGGTCATGGCCTTCTTATGTCAGTTATGCTCTTTTTGACAGTGATTTAATTAAATTTCTCATGTATACATTCTACCTATTTTTCACTGAAGCACCAGTAATATAACATCAATATACAAAGTGATGCTATACACACACACGCCTGTGTATTATATGTATATGATGAAAATATAAGCCTATTTTAAAAATTCTTATCATAAGAAATGTAGTCTCTATGGCATTGTGTGCTTTCATAGTTATTTAAGGGAAGTTGTGTGAAGTTGTGTGATATTTACCTATCATTTCTTTGCCTATAGCCTTAACACAAAAGTAGATTTTATTATGCTTGAGATGATAGGTAATCCAGTTACCCTGATTGGATCATTATACATTGTATACCTGTATAAAACATCACATGCACCTCTATAAATATAAACAACTATTTTGTACCCATAATAATTAAAAATTTTTAAACATAAAATAATAATTAAAAATGTAAATGGTTTTTTAAAAAATGTAAACAGATTTTATTTTCTTCTAAGTCAGTTTTTATTTGCCTTATATGTATGAAAACTATAACAATGAATGATTCATTTGTGCCTTATTATCTAAGAAATTACCTACCATCAACTGTCAGGTATAACAAACTAACCTGTGTGAATTTCAGCATATTATCCTATTTGTTTTCCCTTCTTACTATGACAGTGCCTCTCTCTACCTGTGGTAGTGGATTAAATAGCCACTTCTGTCTTTCTTTTTTCTGAAAATATACACTTATTGATGCCTATAATTCTGTCATTGGATGTTGTGACTTTGTTAGGAATTTTATTTAACTTCACCTTTTATTTTAGATTCAGGGGGCACATGTGCAGGTTTGTTCCATGGGTGTATAGCATGATGCTGTGTTTTGGATACAGGTCCCTTCACTCAGGTAGTGAGCACAGTATCTACTAAGTAGTTTTTTAACCCATTCCCCCCTTTCTTTCTCCCCATCTATTAGTCTGCAGGGTCTGTTGTTCCCATGTTTATGTCCATGTGTGCTCAGTGTCTAGCTTCCACTTGTAAGTGAGAACATGCAGTATTTGGTTTTCTGTTTCTGAATTAATTCACATGGGATTGTGGCCTCCTCTAGCTGGATTCATGTTGCTGCAGAGGACATGATTTCATTCTTCTTTATGGCTGTATTCTGTGGTATATATGTACCGTATTTCTTTATCCAATCCACTACTTATTAGCACCTAGGTTGATTCCATGTCTTTGCTACTGTAAATAGCGTGGCAATGAACATGTATGTGCTTGTATCTTTTTGGTAGAATGATTGATTTTCCCTTGGGTATGTACCTAGTAATGGACCGAAGAATCAAATGGTAGCTCTGGTTTAAGTTTTTCTATCTTTCTTTCGCAGATGAGGGATCTGAGACTAAGAGGTTCAGTTACATTCCTGAGATCCTGTAGAATGTATACCTTCAACAGGGCTAGAACTCAGGTCTCCTGGCCCTTGCCCCAGGACCTCTCCTTTCTCCCATGCAGACCTTCCCTATTTTAGTGAAGGGAAGGGACTCATTTGGATAAAAGCCACTGAAACAGCCTTGAGGAGGGCAGGGCTTTAGATGCATATATGCATGCAGTAGGTGAAAGCGTGACATCATGTATCTGAGAAGTAATAATGAAGTGCATTCATGAACTGAATAAGTCAGATAGCTAATCCATTGAGGCCTCTTCTCTCAAATCACATGATATACCACTCAAAATCATTTCTTTTGTTGAATGTCATTTCCCATAACTTCTTGTCCTGTTTGCATATTGATAAATGTACTCTTAGGTCTCACAACATTGAAATTCTTTTGGCACTCTCTCAATCTTTAAAACTTATATATGGGTGAGTCAAATATAAAGACGTCTTTTTGTTTATAGACTACAACAAGCACTAATGGGCTGCTTACTAAGTATGATGCATTTTGTCAGGTCCCAGAGATTACAAGATGAGATAAATTCTATCTTTGCCCCCAGGAAAGTCAGATTCTAGAGCTTGAAGATTATAGGATTAGGATTCTAAAAACTGTCCAGAAACAATGCCATGGTTTTGGTTACCTATGGAGGTCTTAGCTCTGCTGAAGAAATTTGGATTTTCAAAGCAACAGGCAATCAGTGTAGAAATTATTTTCTTTTTTTGTGAAAGGACCTCCACAGACACACAAATGGAAGGTCCACTGAGAAGGAGAACTGGCCAACCCACAACAGCAAAAAAATACCTTTACACTTGCAGGAGGATAGAATGCAGCCCTGTCACAATGCCATCCTTCAGGAGGAGCTGCATCCATGTTTGTTGAATAATCAAGTAACCAAGTACTCAGGGCTCTCACAGAAGTTCAGCCTAAAGAGAGTCGAATGGGGAACAGAGAGAATGTGGCTCATTTTAGTGGAGTTTGTAGTCCCTGCTGACTACATGGTAGATGATATGCTGGGACAGAGTGACCTGTGGGACAGCCCTGCCCTCTAAGATGATTCTAACATTGCTTGGTGGCAAAGAAGCAAAGGCATTTCTTAGATCAGCATCAGTGTGCAGCAGGGCCTCTCCAGGGGGAAAAAGTAGAAAAAGCTTTTCAGAAGTGAGAGAGGCACGCTTAGCCGCATTATTTACTTACTCAATTAGATTTTTTTAGCATCTGGAGCCACAAAAGTTGTAACCAAGACAAGCCAGGCTATAAGTGCCATTTTCAAAATGTCATCGCCTAGCAGAAACATTAGGCATAAATCACGAGTTTTATCGTATTTGCAATTAAACAGATCAAATTTAATGTCCACAGAAAAGCCTTAGTAATTAGTATCAAGATTAATACAGTGAAATGTCTCTGGCTTAGCAGGCCTCCCAAACAAAACTGAAATAAAGAATTCAGTATATAATTGAATAGCACGTGAATATTAATGTACAAAATCCTCAGAGTCCCTAGGTCCCCAATGCAATTATTTTCTACTCACATTAATTGTTCCTAACAGATGACATTAATGACTTTGAGCTAAAATGTGTCCAAGGGAAGATTTCACAAGATCAATGCTGTTTAGAAATAAGGTCACTTTTATAATTATCTGCTCAGATTTTAACCACTGCTCAACATAATAAGGTGAACTTGGTGATTGGTTTTCTTAATGTGAATATCAAATGTTAATTTTCATACTACCCAATAAATACATCAGAGTATTCATAGTTTTCCTACTGCTTATTTTTTAACTACTACTTATATTTTTCTACTACGTATCTTCCAAGGCAGACTGACAGACTGTAAAAGCATGATTATTGTTTACAAAATGTAATTTGCATATGCACATACATATACGTGTATGGAACACTGATAAACTAGAATAAACTTTTTAAAATTAGGACATGTATTATCTAATTTGGAAATGCCAACTCTTTTGAGATTTAACTGTCCAAGGCAGGATTTTGAAACAAGTAATTAAATTATCGCTATTTAATGTTTCTGCTTGATTTTACCTAGAAACTTCACTCACGCCTTTTGGATCTTTCATCCGGAGATTTGCTTTCAGAGGTGGAAAGAAGCCGAAGTCTGACACAGTCACGAACTGATGCTGAGCTGCACGTGAGTTTCCCAGTTGCCTTCAGAACACTTGTTTCGGTTGTTATTTTCCTTCCATCAACTATGATGTCACAAGCGAACCATAAAGCACATCCTTGAAGCATTGTCAGGCAGATAAAAATACCTTCCTTTCTTGTGTTCTCTGAAATTCAATATCATGTCCCCCAGCTGATATAGTAAGCAGAAAGTGTCATTCTCCACAGAAATATCATAAATCTTGGTTTTGTCCCCAAGACACCTTTTTTGGATATTGATTATATCTCAGAGTCTCTGAGAAATGGTCAAGGAGCTTTTTATTAAAACCCACATCCCATATTATTCATCCTACTTTTATGATATATTATGTATGAACTTTTAAAAATTCATGGGCTCTGCATTTTTTTCCTCTAGCTGGGGTTAGCTTTGTGCTTATTTGGCAAAACTTTAACCAGCATGGCTTTTGAACTCTCATTGACATACAAGGAGTAACTTGAAAAAACACAATTGCCAAATAAATATATAATGAAAAGTGTAAGGCTTAAAACAATGACATGAACATTTGTGGATCACTGTTTTTTTTATTTTACTGAATAATTCTATCAGTGTAGATAGACCATTAAATGAAAATATTCTCAAGTTAGACTTGAATTGAATTTCAGTGGAATGTTGTCACTTTAAACATTTATAAAGACCTAATGGCATCCAATCTATAATATAGCCTTAAGGTCAAGAGGTTTTTTGTTGTTGTTGTTGTTGTTTTGTTTTGTTTTGTTTTGTTTTTTAAGTGTGGAGTTTTTATTTAAAAATGGGAAGAATGAAACCCTGGGCTTAATTTTTTTTTTTTTTTTTTTTTTTGAGATGGGGTCTCACTCTATTGCCTTGGCTGGAGTGCAATGGCACGATCTCAGCTCACTGCAACCTCCGCCTCCTGGGTTCAAACGATTCTTCTGCCTCAGCCTCCTGAGTAGCTGGGATTACAGGTGCCCACCACCACACCCAGCTAATTTTTGTATTTTTAGTAGAAACGGGGTTTCACCATGTTGGTCAGGCTGGTCTTGAACTCCTGACCTTGTGATCTGCCTGCCTCGGCCTCCCAAAGTGTTGGGATTACATGCATGAGCCACTGCACCCGGCCAGCTTCATTCTTTATCTCTATTTTTTAACTAAAATTGTAGATTTTCTACAGCATTTCTCACAGTAAGAATGTTTAAAGTATATGAATCATTCAGGGTAGTAATCTAAAAATAAACAATGAGGAAAATACACTTTGGATAGTGCAGAAGACAGGTTGTATTTTTGCCTGTATAAATCAACATAATTAAGATAATGTTGCAAGAGAAGCTAATACACATTTTTTATGAAGAATTTTAAGAAGAATCACTATTACTGATGATAACTCGCTGGGATTCATGGGGTTCTGTGTATCTCTGGGAGCTCTGCTCATTGCCAGAGGGCTCACTTGGCATCATGGCATGATGGCTTGGACTTGGGCAGGGCATCAGAATGGTATATTGACAGGGCAACTTGGGCAAGGTATGAAAACCTCAATGCCTCAGTCTTCCCTTTTAGAAAATGAGGATAATGATATTTCTATTTCAGAGAGTTGTGGCGAGGATTAAATGAGATAACACAGGAAATGTGTGTACACAGTGCCTGCTAACAATATTGCAACAATCATAAGATCTCTGTCCCTTTGGCCCTCTTCAGTTCTCTTAATATGTGGTACCATGCCACACCCACAGCAAACCACAGCAAAGGTAGAAATGATCACTGAGAAAGGGCTCTACTAATATGTCTCTCCAGGATCCAGAAACTCACATCGGTGATCTCTGGTAACAAAGTCCATCCACTTTTGGCTATTGCCTAATGTAGTTACTACTTAGGCACCAGGCATCAGGAAATGATAGGATATCAGGAAGTGTAAAACAGGGTCCTGTAGGGAGACCATGAACTCACTGATGGCTTAGTTGAAGAGCCAAGACACATGTGTGTGTTTGTGTGTGTGTGTGTGTATATATATAGTTGTTGTTGAGATGAAATCTCACTCTGTTGCCCAGGCTGGAGTACGGTGGTGTGATCTCAGCTCACTGCAACCCCCACCTCCCTGGTTCGAGCAATTCCCCTGCCTCAGCCTCCCAGGTAGCTGGGATTACAGGTGCACGCTACCACGCCTGGCTAATTTTTTTGTATTTTTTAGTAGAGACGGGATTTCACCATGTTGGCCAGACTGGTCTCAAACTCCTGACCTCAGGCAATCCACCCACCTCAGCCTCCCAAAGTGCTGGGATTACAGGTGTAAGCCACTGCACCCAGCCTCTGTCTCTCTCTCTCTCTCTCTCTCTCTCTCTTTCTCTCTCTCTCTATATATGTATATATGTATATATACATATATATTTCATGTTTTATATATATTTATAATATACAATATATAAATATATATTATATATTGTGTATGTATGTGTATATATAAATATACAATATAAAAATATATATAATATATATATAAATGTTTTTATATATGTATGTGTGCGTATATATGTATGTATATGTATAAATACATATATATATAAACATTTTTAATAATAGCAGCAAAACCCATGTAAAAGTCCCTAAGCATTAGCATTTGTCAGGGGCTGTTCGGTCGTCACAATGATCCCATATAGTAGCTACTTTCATTATCTCCATTTACAAAGAAAGAAACTGAGTCACAGAGGGGTTCAGTAATTTTCCCAAGCTCAAAGAGCTAGCAAGTGAAAGCTAGAATTTAAACCTCATAAATGGCCTTGGAGTTCCAGTGCTCAACCACAGAGCAGTTATTCACTGGAGTAGATAATCCTATGTGACAATCACATGCTGATGAAGGAAACTGGAGGAAAAAAAGAGCTCACTTTGCAGCCAGGATG
This sequence comes from Macaca mulatta, assembly GCF_049350105.2. Taxonomy (NCBI): domain Eukaryota; kingdom Metazoa; phylum Chordata; class Mammalia; order Primates; family Cercopithecidae; genus Macaca; species Macaca mulatta. The sequence goes on along the minus strand of NC_133417.1, from coordinate 24,419,610 downwards.
TCAGGGATTCTGCATCCCTTATTTAAATTCAAACATTGATCTTCCAAGGTGAAGGAAGGTGTGAGAATTTCCCAGTAGAAAGGAGTGGCCGCCGCCTCTTCTTTGCAAGGAATTACCCTGTAACCACCACTACACATACACGTACACAGACACTCTCCCTAACTCACGTGCCTGCCAGCAGGCAGACTCAACCATTCCTTTTGTCTGGCTTAGCACAGCCCATGTCAGACTGTGA